>NW_003314309.1:66663-210952 GCF_000143415.4 Selaginella moellendorffii
CGGTTTCCAAGCTCTTTCTCTTCACGAGTTTGCCGTCGACATCCACCGCTTCTTCTCGCATTGCCGAGCTCGCACAGGCGGCAAGCGCAGCAACACACGTCTGAGAGTTTGGACAGCACCCAGATAGCTTCATATCTTCGAAGAACACGAGAGCCAGCTTGCTTTCCCCGTTGTCCACAAAGCCTTGTATCAAGCTCGTCCAGAGCACCACATCACGACGAGGCATGCTCTCGAAAACCATCCGCGCGTCGACCATGCTCCCACACTTTGAGTACATGGTACTTGGCTGCTCCCCACGAAGATATCTCCACAGCAGTGGCTTTTCACAGCTCCATCGTGAACAGCGAGCCCCTTTTCCAGGCTCTTCGTCTTCACCATCTTTTGGTGGCCTCCTCTTTCACTGCTAGATTCGCACAAGCCTTGGCAGCAGCAACGAAAGTCCAAGACTTTGGCGAGCAGTCCATTTTCCCAAAGAACTCGAGAGCGACCTCACTTTCTCCATTCTCTACGTAGCCCAGTATCAACGCGTTCCAGGAGACCACGTCTCACTGTGACATCTCATCGAAGACCGATCGAGCATCGAGCATGATGCCGCACTTAGCTCGAGAGGAAAACGTCTTCGCTGCAAGACGGTCCCATCTGCTTGGCTTGAGAATGGATGCCTCTGCCGGTCTCGAGACTAGCCTCCTTGACGAGCTTCCCATCGACCAAAACAGCGTCTTCCTTCGCCGCGAGGCTGCTACAAGCCTTTGCCGCGTCCTGGAGTTTGGCTTGCAGCCCGACCGCCTGGCTTGCATCCTCTCGAAGAGATCCAGAGCCACATCACTCTCGCCATTGGAGACGTAGCCCAGCATCAAGGACATCACGTTTGGGTGAAGAATGCTGTGGAACAGTCCTCCATGCTGCCGCATTTCGCGTACGTTTTTCGTCCACCAGCGCATTGACAACAAGCTGCTTGTTCTCCGCCGCCTGGCCGTGGATCGCCCAGGCGCAAATTGCCCTTGCGCAAATCCCTTGTGACCTTCAACGCCGACACCTGCTGATCGGGCGCCCGCGGCGGCGCTGCCGAAGGAGCGAATGCCGGTGCGGCGCATCGAATCGCTGCCATCGCCAAGTCTCATCCATCGCAAGAACCCTAAAAATTTGCTAGCAACATGGAAATTCAATCAAGGCCGTCGATTCAAGAATATCTGACGGTTGGAAAGAATCGCAATCCCAGGCTTGTAAGCCGGTGTCCATCTCCGCTCGCCCTCGGAGTTAAGTCGATCGGAAACACCGCTGAAAACAGGAACTATGGCGATCAAGCGTAATCGCTCTTAAGACTCTTACCTGTTGAGGCAGCGATTCCTGCTACTCCACCGGAGATCAAGCTCGTCACCATCCTACTCGGGCCTGAAAGTAACCATGCAATGCCAGGAGGCCTAAGCATGTCAAAACTGTGTTTACCAATGCGATGGTGCTCTGTGCCTGTAAAGCTTTTCCAAAAATTTCTCACTCTGAAACTAAAAATAATCCAACTTTGAGCGTTCCAGTAGTTGTAGAGAGTGTCATACAAGCAGAAGTTTATCCCAATCGTTGGGCCTATGGCAGGAGTCAAGTCTGTGGCATTTGGCAGGGAGGAAAACCAATACCAAAAGTGTCAGTCAGAGTTCCTTATGAAGGCTAAGAAAGCTCTCCTGTTGATGGATTGTGGAAAGCGTGTGATAGATGTGGACGCACAGCAACATCTACACGCAAGAGCACAAAAGCTGTAAAGGGAACAACTAACAACAAAGATCACAAAGCTCAAGGTGAGGAAATTCAGGAGAAGATTCCAGACCTGAACATGTAACCACCTTGCAGGTTCCAAACTGACAGTTGTCAAACCAGTGTAACGTGAACATGACCCAGCAGGAGCAGTCTCCAGCATCCCTACCGCACACAGCAACACCAACACAACCAGCTCTCAAGGCCGACACCGACAACATGCCACATCACAGCAAACACCACAGTTGAGAGCATCCCGAGCAAGAGTGATGCTGCAAGCCTGAGCTTACACTGGATCTTAAGCTTGGCATTTCTCCAGTTTGTGGACAAAATGCAATGTCTCCAGTCAACACCATAGATGCCAATACCAGCAGATTTTGCAAGGCTTTTCAACGACAAACAGATGAGCATTTTCATGTGAGACAAAGTCCAATCAACACCTTTGTCTACCAGCCCCTAGATGTGAAGTTCACGAAGATCCAGAACCATATTCTCCAGCTCAAGAGGAGCATTCAAGGTACAACTTTCTAGGAATTTGTATGCACAAAGACTTAGCACATGAATAAAGAACTCCCCGAGGAGAATGCAGAGCTTCACAATGAGATCTGACAACTCAAGGTGAAGCAGCTATAGGGATAGGGTGCGCTACAACAGAAGAACAAGTTCAAGAATGAGCTCTCTGGAGTCATAGTAGCAATAAAACAGCCCAATGCTATGGAGAAATGAGAGCTTCAAAATGAAACTCAACTCAGTTATGGGAGAAAGTGGAGCATAGAAAATCAACATTATATTTAGAAACATCATCCTAAGTCTTGAAATTTAAATCTTAAGACTCAAGAACAGAAATGAGTGGCAGTTGCCAGAACTTATTAAGGAGGTGAGTTAACACTCAAACTCTATCCCTTTCTTTTGTACTCCAACTTTCCATCATCAATGCACATCTATTTGTGCAAAATCTACAGTACTCAAGTGATGTTAAGTTTATCTTTGCTCATGACTTCAACAAAAGCTTTCATAGGGATTGAAGGACTCAAGTCATTCCTTTTTTACTTTTTATATGTTTATTTGTGTTTAACTGAAGCAAAATGCAAAATCAAGTCAAACAAGTGTAGTAGTAAGCATCCACTTTACTCTTACCTTCTTTTATCTTTCACTCTTATTTTCTTTTCCTCTTTCTTTTTTTTCTAGTACAAGCTTTTAGCATACAGACTTTTACCCAAGTTTCTAGGAATGGCTTGTTTTAACATTTAAAGGAATGATTGCAAAACATATAAAATTTTAGCTTTTAGATTGGGATGGATATTTGCTGTTTCTTTGGTATATGTATATCACGGGGTATAAAGTTCCATTGGTGCTTCACTTTATAAACTTTTATGTGGTCATTATTTGATATTACTAATGGAGTTGAGTTTACCTTCGTGATTGCTATAAACTGCCAATACTAAGTCTTGGGATCAACATTTGATGAGCATTTTTCCATTCATTCAAGTGGAGTTTATTGAGCATTTAGGCTATGTATAAATGGGATAATAACAACACAACAACTTCCATCATCATCCACCAATGGAGTATAAAGTGGATGATTTGGTGTTAATCCATTTTCCTAATGTTACAATATATGGTTTGTGTAAGGGGCTCTTTATTCAGTGGAAGAGATTATATTAAGTGTTTTGGTAAGTTAAACTGCATGTTTATAAAGCTTGGCAAAACATTCAATAAACTAATCCTCCAGAAATTATATATATGCAATAACTTAAATGTTTTGTATAAAGGGATCAAGCATTACCTATAAATCCACCAGTGCCTCCTCCTGATGTTCCTTTAGATCCTAGTCTCTCAACCTGAAAACCTTAACTACCTTTCATCCTTCTAAAAGAATAAGATAATATGAGGTCTAAGTGTATACCTATGATATTGTATATAAATATTAGTATAATTTTCAAACCACTCACTTCTGTATATAAACTATGGTTTTTGGGCTAATTAAGATGCATATTTCTATATGCACTAAGAGTGCTACTTAAACTATAAGTGAGGCTAGGAAATAAACCCTTTTATGGCATTTTTCTTAATATTAGATCAAGAGAGTAATAAATAACTCAATGAAGTTATCAGTCTTTATATTTTTTCTTAGTGAAAATCTTATAACTTAATATACATATCTAATCAATATAATTCATTGGGAGTAGGTAAAAATACCATAATATAACTAGTAAATTTTAGAAATATAATAAATTTACTTTTAAATAGGACAGAAAAAAAATTAAATAGAGAATGGATAAAAGTGAAAATACAAGTGATAGAGAAGAAACCATTGATATTTTATCCACTTAAAAAGTTCTTCACCACTTAAGAAATAATAAGCTTAAATAGAATATTAATTATATAGTATTTTAATTCCTTTTGAAAAATTAAATATCCTCAATGTTTTTAAGGGGAGAAATTTAGAAGCTGTAAGCTCCTGAATTTAGACTTCCTAGAAGGTCATCTAGCTTAGTACTATTCAAACCCAAGAACACTTAATACAAAATATCCCAAAACTTTTAATCGATTGGAAAAAAGGGTACACTCTTATTTATAGGCCCTTTCCTTTTATATTTGAACCCTATGAATTATCTCTCTCTTTAGTTATTAAGAATCCAATACACTTCTTTGCAAATTCATGCCCTTGTGAATGGAAGTTGAGAGCAATAGCTCTCTAGAGAGCCTTACTCTTTTGACACCCTACCCCTTGGGTTGAACCTAGCCGGAGCAAATTAAACCTGCCAAATATCAATTAACATATAGTGCAATTCCCTTAACTAACCAACAATATAGACCGTTTCTTGAGTCATTTTTTTTTGTTGCATTTTAAGTTACCAAATGGTATTACTTAAAAAACAAGCAAGTATATTTTTAGGGGCAATTTGTAATGCATATGGTTTTTACCTTTTATCTTATAGTGATTTACTATAAGATAAAAATGAAGTGGAACATAAACCCTCTATGTGCCACATGTCATCCAAAGGACCTTAAGTTTCAAGGCTTTGGGCTATTAAACAAAAGAATAGTGGCAAACTTTTAGGTATGGACCTAAGGAGTGAAGGTATTATAGCACAGAGTGACTTGAAACAGTCCTAGAGTATTTAATATCCCAATGTTAAGACTAACATATAAAATAGAGCCAAATGGAGTTTAATATTATTTCAACATACTAATGGCATAATTCAAGGATATAGATACTCCACCAACTAACATCATATGAAACTTAAGCTTAAACTCAAGCCAAATGCAGAACAAGGACAAACACGCAAGCAAGAGTTAGATTATACCTCAAGTTAACCAGTCATGCCCAATCTACCCACTATCCTTATTATATATATGAAACCCCCCATAGCACCAAGCTAGAGCTTGTAGAGGAACGTCACCTTTTGTGCCACTTCTTGCCCGGAGCTTTTGTCAAGGTCTCCTTCCAGGCTCTCCACAAGATATGACATATGGTATGCTTGAACCTGGCTGGGAAAGAGCTTCACCACCTCCGTGACGTTCAAGTAGTGAGTATGAACCTCTTGGAGAAGGTGATGGAGCATCGCATACGCGATGGTGATGCCGTCGTGCGTGCTGGTTCCTCTTCCCAGCTCGTCGATGACTACCAGCGAGCGAGAAGTTGCCTTGTGGAGAATAGTTGAAGCTTCACTCAGCTCCTCGAAAAACGTACTGGAGCCCCTCTGGATTCTGTCCATCGCCCCTAAACACGGCATCGAATACATGCAGTTTGGCTGTCGCGGCTGGAACATACGATCCTATCTGCACGATAACAAAACATACGGAGTGAAAAGAAATAAAGATAGTTGCGAACCTGGGACATGATTGTGATTAGAGCAACTTGACCGATGTAGCAACTTTTACCACCCATTTTTGGACCAGTGATTATTTGCGATCGTTCACCCTCACCAGAAACAACTGTGTCATTTGGTACAAATGCATCTTGCAGAGTCGAATCTAGGACCTGCTCACGGAAAGAAATTCCAGTAAAAATATTAAACCACAAGAGCAAAAGAAACAAACCGGATGTCGACCACCTTCTATCTTCAAAAGGCACGCTTCATCCACGAACTCCGGTCGAACATACCCCTGAAGCACATTTTTCATTCAGATAAGCGTTGAAAAACACAAGGAGACAGACCTGATTGCACGAGACAACAGCAAGGGAATAAAGACAGTCGAGAGCTGCTAGTGCCTGTACTGCAGCCCGGAACTCCATGTGATAGGAGGTAAAGTCAGTGAGGAACATGTCCCATGCTTTGGCGCAAGATATATTTAATTGCTCCTTTGCAAGTGCCATTCTTTCCGATGCTTCCAAGACCTCCGGAGGATGATAGCGGTTTGCCTTTTTCGTACTGTTTATTTTAACCCAATCTGCAGGTACACGCTGCGCACATGGAACCTGAAACTACAAGCTTTTAGCAATCAAATAACTGAATTGAGAAAAAGAGAGTACCTCGACCAAAAACGACGTTCCCGAGACACTCAAGTATTCCAGATTTGAACACTTCAACAGTTTCCGATAACTGGGAAGAAAACTTTCGAGATCCTCCTCAATACTTTTTATGTTCTCTTTGCATTCGTCTACCTGAAACACGACTTAAACGAAGTCTGGGAAACGATAACAAACCTCGGGATACTGGCCGGCAACAAACAAGTTAATCTTATCCCCGGCAGCTGCTGCCTCTGCATTCAAACTCGTCACAAGCTTGTTTGCGTGATCTATCACTGAAGTTGAAGTCACTGCGGAGATTAGCCTGCTGAGGAGCGCAGACCTGGCGTCGCGAACCCGTTGAAACTGGGACGCTGCTTTCATAATCGCATTAATCACGTTAATGAACTGCAGCAAACATTACGGTCAGAAAAGAATAACAAACAGGATTACAGAAAAGCAAAGGTACCTCATACGTTGTTGCTGTTTTGTGATAAATTCTTGTGATACCACGCTCAAGATCAGGCAATTTTCCCAGCAGCAACAACGTTGAAGCTAAAGTTGCAACTGTTGTACCTCTGCCTTTTATCTCCAATGGATTCGGCAATTTCCGCAACGGCGTCTAAACGTTGAGAAATAAGCATGCGGTCTCTTAACGGATGGGTCACCTGAAAATAGACATGAATGAAAAAACGAAAAATCCAAGATTGTGACTGAGACCAAACTCCTTACCCAATACTTAAGGAGCCTCGCGCCAAAAGCAGTTTTTGTGTGGTTCATAAGCCAGAATAAAGATCCGTTTTCAGTACCATCGGTTTGGTTATGTAGAATCTAGAAAGAAAAAACTTGTTACTGGCAAGTACACATCGCATTCAGTGATTACCTCAAGCTGGCGGATGGTATTGGGCGAGAGCGTCATCTCTTGCTGCCCGGCAAATGGTCGGAAAAGAGCTCCTAAGCGCAATACATTTTCCAGATGAAACTGCTTCAGATAAGCAAATATATGCGCAAATGCAGCAACCACGATTTCTGGCATCGTCATCAACGCCTGCAAACTTCAATTCTCATCCGATAATGTAATCAAGACAACTAGAAAATTACCTCTAACCCTGCATCAACCTTCTCGTCCAGACAGCCTTTCTTAGAAGACGCCAAGCTCCCGTAGAAGTCCGCAAGAGCAGCAACAGTACCGCCATTTTCAAACGAGTTCTCAGGCGTCTTCTCGGCTCGAACATCCGCTGCGCCTGCATAGTCCATCAACAACTATAGAAAAATCACCATCATTCATATACAACCCGATCAGAGAAAAAAAAATAGCTTACCTTCTTTGTAGAAGCGGACAAGGACGCAGATAAAAGAAGTTCTGCGGGAGCACACGCAAGCAAGCGTGATTCCAGTTCCGTCCTGGTGACAGTGTCCATAAAGTGACCGTACATCACGTCTCCGGTCGAGGTTTCCACGGCCACCACCCCAAATCTAGCATCAAAACTTCCCCTCACTTCATCCTTTCCAGCGTTGCCCTTGTGCTCGGTGATTGCCTCCTCCACAACACACATGATATAGCTGCTAAGACGAATAGGTCCATCCCTTTCCCCGCTCTCTTCTCCCCCAAGAAACTCGCCCGCCTCGAGCGTGGCCTTGGTATATAGCGCCGAGAGATCTCTCGAGAACGGGCCAGCCTTGTTCGTCCCGTGAGCTTTGATAGCCGCTGTCTCGGTCTGCTTGACAACGCCAACTTTGTAGCCAGCTTCCACAAGCCTTCTCACATGTACGTGCAGCCGGAACGTTGGAACGCTGGCAGTGAGAAAGTTGTGGCTGTAGTAAGCAACGATTCCCAAAACATTGGCTGCTTTCGCCGCATCCTCTCCGAAAAATCGAAACTTGTATCCCACCTCGACCATGAGAAGGATGTCTGGGAATTTCTTCTTGAGCTCCACAATCTGCTGCTCCAGAGGAGTAAGCTTCTCCTTCCCTGACAGCGGCTTTCCATAAAAGAAGGAATTTCCACCACCGCCATCCCTGTCCCCCTCTCCAAGAAGAACATCTACAAACTTTCTACGCCTGTCTTTAATCGCTTCCCCCGATACTCCGCAATCGGCATCCTTCCCATCGCCCGACCCGGCGTCTACATCTAAATTCAAGCACCGTTTCTTACTCGCGCTGGCCGCATTCTCGGCTGATCGCCTGAGATGATACGGCGATGGCCACACTAGTGTGGGAGCCCGCGATGCATCGGTCTCACCTCGCTTGAAGAAGCTGGGGATGATCGCCTGGCCCTTGGCGGCGGCAGCGCCCTCGTCCTTCTTTCTCTTTCCCATTCAAAAACTTATAAACCCTAAGATTTTCTTCAAGCCCAACAATTACAGTCACCACCCCAAATCTATGCTTGAGGCTAAGGAGCTTCTGGGAGGAGAAGAGGGCGGTGAAAGAGATGGACCAATTTGTCTTAGCAGCTGGCTGGTGGAGTGGATCGTCAAGCCCAACAATATTATGGATAACCCGCAAATCTAACACCCAGCTGATAAGACAAAATGGTCCATCTCTTCCCTCTCCTCCCAGAAGCTCCTTAGCCTCAAGCATGGCTTTGGTATATAGAGCCCAAGAAATCTCTGGAGAATGGGCCAGCCTTGTGTCTTGGTACGCCAACTTTGTAGCCAACTTCCACAAGCCTTCCCATACACACAACTGGAATGAGAAAGCAGCCAATTTTCTTAGAATTTGCTTATCATAGCCACAGCTTTCTCACTGCCAGAGTTCCAACATTCTGCCACATCCTCTCTAAAAAATTGAAACTTTGTATCCCACCTCAACAATGAGAAGAGTGTCTAGAAATTTCTTCCTGAGCTCCACAATCTGCTGCTACAGAGGAGTAAGCTTCTCCTTTCCTGACGGCAAATTTCCATCACAGGAGGAATTTCCATTAGAAGCATCCTGTCCCCAATAACATTTACAAAATTTCTATACCTGTGTGCTTGCTTTAGATGTAGAAGCCAGGTTGGGGTATTGATTGGCTGCATTCTCAGCTGGTCGTTTAAGATGACACGGCAATCATTCTTGAAAAAGCTGGTGGCGGCAGTGATTAGTATATTTATTATAAGATTCTTATTTTATTTTATTAGAATAATATTATTTGTAGGTGAACCATATATTATAGCTTACTTGCTACACTAAATTTGAGAGGGAGATGGAAACTCTTTGGCTAACTATTTTCCTGTTGCATTTTTTAGTTATTATTGTTAGTTATTGCAAGAGTGAAATTTTTACAATATTTATTTTAGACTCATTGGTAGATTATAGAAATAATAATTACATTTTAAACATTTATGCAAAGGTTAATTTTCCTCCCTGTGAAAGAGAATTCCTTAGTGGAGCAACAAAGAAATTTTCAAATGGAAATCTCATTCTTGATGTGAATAAAGTGTTTAACTTTGCTCATTTGCAACTTCATATTTGAATCTTTAATTAATTCAACCATTTTTATCACCCACAAAGATTATATAGAAAGATGTAAATTATGGAGATGTCAGATGTGGATTGTTCAATACTACTGAAAATACATTTCTAAGTTTTTTTAAAGATAATTCCTTTAATTTTTAATTTTTATCAAGAGAATTTTTCTAAGCCAAAATTATCCATGACCTATCTATCTACAAGTGAAATTTTTTATTAAAGATAAATATATATTCATATCTCAAATTAGTCTAAATGCAACACTAAACATTATAAATAAGTTTATCTTTTACATAACATATGGATCTAATGATATAACTAATAGATACTATGAACCTGGTTCTTTTTTGCCAAGTGAATACATAATTTTAGAGTTTTTTTTATCATTTTAATGCAATTTTATGATACTCAAATTTGGATAAATATAATGCATAGCTTTAAATTATTTTACGACCTTTTTATTTATGTTATAAGTCTTGTATCAAGAAGGAGCATGCAAAATTGAGATTGCATAGTTATTTCCATTAGGTTGTAATACACTCTTTTTTATTAAACACCATTAACAAACCTAAAAATATAGCAATACAATTTAACAGAAAGCTTAATTTAGTTTTATTTTATCTTAGATTAAATTTATCGGCACTCAACATTTTTTATGCAAACTTTTACACTATACTACTTAATATTGTTTAAAGTCCTTTATCATATAATAAATTTTTATTAAAATGAAAGAATTTATTGATAAATTTTAATTACGGAAAATTGTAATAAGCTTCACAATTCTTAATGTTGGAAGTTAAAACTTTATAGGAAAAGTCAAAAAAACATTAGTGACAGAATGTTTACCTTAAACTTCATCTTATTTAAATCCAACAAAGTATATTTATTGGAATCAATTTTATCCTAACTCAAAAATTTATAACATATTTATTGATCTATTTTGAATGAAAATGATTATATATAACCTATCAACATTTAGCAACGAACTTTTATATAATAAAAGTTTAATACAAAGTTTTAATGTTGGTTCAAATAAATATATTAGTAACTTTTCATTATATAAATGGGAAGAAACTATGATTCGTTGTTTAACTTTTTATAACAATAGCTTGAAACATCTTATTACAAAAATTTGAAATATTTATAATAGGATTTGGATCAGTTAACTCTTTAAATAACAAAGTTCTTTTATAAATAAAATTATTTACCATATAATCTTGCATAATATCCAATGAATAATAAATAATAAATTTATTTTAAAAAAGACTTCTTACTTGTAAGAGCTTTTGTTTTTTTCCTTTCAGATTAGAGTGTATTTGCAATATTTCTTGTTTTATTTAAATCTTTTTTATTTTTGGTTGCCATATCTTTCTGAAAAATTAAATTATAAATTTATTTTAGAGATCTTAAGCTAACTTCTAATCCAAATATTTTAATCATAGTGCTAAATCTATGCAATTTATCATTTTAAGCACTTTAAAAGCTTCTATATTATCAATAAATAATTTATTTTGATAACTTGCTAATGTCCAAATTCCATTATCAATTTTTCTATCACATCACAGCCACATATTTTCCTTTATTCTGCACACAACTAAATCTTTTTTAGTACTTAATTTATGATTTTTACTACTAATTGTTTTATATATAGTTAAGAAAAAATTCTTAAATATTTGCATCTAATCCTTTAAAAATGCTACTGGCAACTTATAAAAAATGGAAGTTGATAAAATGTGAATATAAACATTTTTTATCATTAGATAATGATATTTGATCTTCTTGTCTAACAAAATAATAATATGTTGCCTATTGTTTTGGAGTCATCTATCCTAGTATTGGTCAAATGTAATTAGCACCATTAAATAAACTAATTAAAATTAGAATTTAATTTATGTTTTAGAAATAATAACTAAAATCTTACATTCTATTAGTAGACCTAAATAGATGATCCATAGGTAAGAAACACCAGTGACCAATACATATGCATTTTTATAAACTTCATGACTATATTCCAAGAATCCAAATCCACAGTCTAGGTAAAACTATTTTCCCATTAATTTGAAGTCTTGAACAAAATCATAATCGAGGAAAACCATGAATAAACTATCACACTGCTTCTCTAAACTTAAAAACCTGTTCACCCTCTGACTTACAATTATCTTTTCATGGCACTTTGTCGATCTGCTTAACCAAAAATAATGACCAATAAATATTAGGTACTAAGAAGTTTTGGGCCTAGAAAAATTATAAATATAAATATTTCATTTTAGTTTTTAGACTAATACCTGGTATAATCATAAAAAAATAAAATAAATGAAGGCTTAATTGCTAGAGATGGTGGTATATTATTATTAATTGCAACAATTGCCTATCATTAATATATTTTTGCCATTAATTTTATTGGAGAAAGATCATCTGTAGCCATAGTAAGATGTATATCTCTTGGATTTACTGCAAAATTTGGGTAATCATCTTCAAATTTTTTTTAAGTTGAACCATCTGCAGACATTTTCATTATTCCATTAATGGATCGATGATAAAATGATAAGCTATATATTGTGTTATTTCTCTACATTGAAATTATTATTGAAGTCAAGGTATAATAGAGATAAAATATAATTAATAATAAATTTAAATAATAAATTAATAAATATTAATTACCTTACAAAATGATCTGTTTCTTTTCTTAATATTCCAGTAATAACTTGCACATCTAGAACCCTTAAACAAGCCAACAAAATAGAAGCACTCCCCTTTATGAATAGGTAATAAATTGTCTTCATTTCCATGTAAAAAATCTTAGAAATAATTAAATACATTATCATCCTCAATATCATCATTGCCACTACTATTACCACCACTTAAATTAATATAACAATGATCTGGAACTAAAGAGCTTTTATCAATTTCAAAAAATTGTTATACTAAAGTAGTAGATCTGCATAATCTAATCCCTTAAATATCTTTCATTGAAAACCATCCATGTGGTGCTAAAGGATGTTTATCATAAAGACAAATATGATTTATGATAATTTGTATAAAGTAAATATACTTACTTCTACACCTTAAACACTAACATGCAACTCTCATTCCTAAATCCTAAACAAAAAGCTGAATACAGATCTGAGGAAGAAAACAAAGTAGGAAATTATATGTTAAAAGTGGGTACATTATACAGCTATTAGTAATTTAGTTGATGTAAATATTATTGAAATTTATGACTAAAACTTTTGGAACTACAAACCTTATGAACTTACATTTTAGTCACAGTTTAAAAGTTGTAAATTGCAACTCTAATTAGCAACATATATGAGCTTATCTAGCTTTAAAGAATATGTTACTACAAATTATGATTTATATTTTAGTTGTAAAGGACAACTATAATTTCCAACTTAAATTTGAGTAACTATAAAGCTATCACAAATTACAACTTAAAATTTGTAACTAAAGCCAATTTGCTACTTATAATGCTTTTATGGACTGGCAGAAGTCAAGTCTAAGTCTTGACCTGTCGAAGTCCACATTCTATCCACCGTGGCCAAAAAATCACCACAAAAAAAAATTGTGCAAAAATCTATGTTATGTAATATAGTTGATAGCCCAGTATACCAATGGCAAATCCCAAGTCCCCCACTTTATTGACTAGCAAGGCTTTCATTAAGGCCCTTTGCTAGTCAATAAAGTCAATAAAGTATTTTTACAATGGTAAAACCCAAGTCCCCAACTTTATTGACTAGCTCAATTGATTATCAAATGTGCGTGTAAACTCTGCAAAAAGAAGAACCTCATCTTTCATGATAGCGTTCACTCTTTGATGCTCTGATCCATGGCCATGTCTCTCGCGGATTTGCTGCTGCCTTTGTTTCTACTCGTCTTTCTCACAAGATCCCGGTCACAGTGCCCCACAAATCCATCCGCAATCGTGAACGACACACAGGTTCTTCTCTCTCTCCGTGACAGGCTTGGCATCAAAGTGTGGAACGAGACTGCCGATCCAAGAGCATGGCGGGGAGTGGAGTGGAGCTCGGACAACCAAGTGGAGGGCCTCGCTCTGTCCAGGTTTAATCTCTCGGGAGTTTTTCCTGCCACCTGGGCCGAGCTTCCATCGCTGGCTCGCCTGGACCTCTCGCAAAACGGCCTCTCCTCGCTGGAAGTCCCTTGCAAAAATACGCAGCTCAACCTCCTCAACTTGAGCTCCAATTCCCTGCAAGAGTTCCCCGGAAATCTCTCCAGCCTCAAGAGTTTGGAAAGCCTGGACCTCAGTGGGAACAACTTAACAGTGGCCAGACTCCCAAACTTTAGCTTGATGCTGCGATCGCTCAACCTGTCCATCAACAACTTAACTGGGAGCTTTTCCATTGGTGGTAACCTGGGACTGGAGGCACTGGAACTCTCGCACAACGGACTCAGCGGCTCCATTCCAGAAACTTTCGGGGAGATGACGAACTTGACGCGCCTGGACATATCGTATAACAGGTTTAGAGGAGATCTACCCGATATTTGGAGCAAGAACTTGGAGCTCAGGTACATGCGTATCTCCGAAAATTCGCTCCAGGGTGGTTTGCCACCGAGCTTGAGAAGGCTACGCAAGCTCTCGGAATTACACGCTGCATACAACTCTCTCTCCGGGCCACTGGAGCTGGAAGATAGCGACTTTGCAAGCATCGAGGTTTTGGACCTCGGGCTAAACGGGTTTAACGGAACGATGCCGGCTACGCTGGGAAGCTTGAGGAACATCAGAGAGATATGGCTCGACAGCAATAACTTGACTGGAACAATTCCAGGCGAGCTCTCGAAGCTCTCGCATCTCCAGAAGCTGGTTCTCATGGGGAATCGTTTTAGTGGCGCCATCCCAGGCGAGCTCTCGAAGCTCTCGCATCTCCAGCATCTCGTTCTCACCGGAAATCGTTTTAGTGGCGCCATACCTCCGGAGCTTGGGAACTGCTCGAACATCAGACAGATCTTGCTCGACAGCAATAACTTGACTGGAACAATCCCAGGCGAGCTCTCGAAGCTCTCGCATCTCCAGAAGCTGGTTCTCAGCAGGAACGACTGAGCTCGTCGTTCTCTGGCTGGGGCAGAACAAGTTCTCTGGAAATCTCCCTGACAGCTTCGGGAATTTGAGCCGCCTGCTCCTTCTGTCGCTTTCCAGAAACGATCTTGTCGGTTCAATCCCGGCCATATTGCAAAACATGTCGTCTCTGCAGTTCCTCTTCCTCTCAAACAACAGCTTCAGCGGCTCCATACCGGACTGGCTTCCCAGGCTCACGAACTTACGAGCCATGGACTTCTCGGGTAACAGGTTCTCTGGGGAGATGCCGGAAAGCATTGGCCGACTGTTTGCCAACGTCCAGCTTTACAACAAGAACAAACGGTCTGTGATGATTCAAACCGGGGGAGGACTCGTCTACAACGGCTTCGCCGTCCCGACCTACATAAACTTCTCCTTCAACCAGCTGACTGGAAGCATTCCAGCTGCCATTGGCGACCTCTACAAGCTCCAGGTGCTGGACCTGAGCCACAACCAGCTCATTCCCGAGTCCCTGGGGAAGGCAAGGAATCTCTCCTGGGTGGGGCTCGCAAGCAATCGTCTCAATGGCTCCATACCATCGTCCGTGGCGGACCTCTCGTTTCTCAGCTTCTTCGACGTCTCCAACAACAGCCTGGTGGGACGGATACCTGACAGCCCGCAACTCTCGTCCATGGACGCGGCTCTCTTCGCTGGGAATCAGCTCTGTGGCTTGCCACTGACCAACACCTGTTCGAGCACTGCTATGCCGCCACATAAGCTTAGAACAGAGGGACAAGGTGGTAGCGAACAGGACCAAGGAGGCGTGACAACACTTGTCAGCATCGCCATCTTCGTGGCAGCCTTCTTCAACGCGTTCTTCTGGACCTACTTTGCGGCAAACCACAGAGCTCATTCCCAGCTCTGTGGATGCTGGCAATCAAATCTCTAGCTCGTCCACCATGTTGCTGCCGTCCTTTCTACCTTCCAGTTTGTAATCCATCACGACCGCTTGATGAAGTGAACTCTTCTTATCCGCTTTCAAGGCCGCCTCCTGTATAGTCTTGAGCTTGTCATGATCCTCCCACAGCCCCGCGCTCCGGTAGATGCTCGCCATCAGAACGTACGCAGCCGAGTCATTCTCGTCGATCTTCGTCAGTGCCTCGAACGCACTTCCACTTACGGCAGGCCCCGAGGAGGCTCCTCCAAACCACAGCATCCGCTCTCAAAGGCATGCTCTCGAGGACTTTCAAGGCCTCTTCCAGTCGGTTACGAGATCCACCAAGCTGCTGTAGTGATGAATCCCGCAAACAATGCCAGAGTCCGGGTCCATTGCCTGGAAAAACTCCCTGCCTCGTTCAACTAGGCCGCCGTGGCTGCAAGCAGTGATGACCGAGACAAACGTGATTGCGTTTGCTCGTACGCCATCTTCTCGCATCTCGCGACAGGCTTCGAACATGCGCGACGTGTCACACTGTTGGCCGAATCCTGTGATCAGTGCATTCCAGGCGACGATATCTCGGACTGCCAGAGATCCAAACAAGTGCTCGGCCGCACTCATAACTCCGCACTTCCTGTAGAAGTTTACTCCCCACAACTTGATCGTCTTCCAGCCCACGCCTGTAAAGCTCAGCCTGGATTTTCCTTCCACTCCAAGAGTTCCAGCCCGAGCTCACTCTCACCGTTGTCTATATATCCCTGTATCGAGCTCGTCCAAACGACAACGTCCCGGCTAGGCATGCGTTTGAAAACTGCTCGAGCTTTCACCATATCTCCACACTTGGCATACATGTCCACCAAGCTGCTCCCGACAAATCTGTGCTCGCAGCGTCCAAACTTCGCGGCGAGAGAATGAATCTCCATCCCCTTTTCTAGGCTCTGGATTCGCACTAGCTTTCCATCTTCTCGCGGAACAGGTGGCTCGGACGCTGAAAGGTGGACGCAGGCCATGAGCGCAGCAACAAACGTTCTCTGGTCCGGATCGTTCTCCCGAGCCATGCCGAAGAACAGCTCCCAAGGCCAGCTTGCTGTCTCCACTTACATCGGCCAGCCATGCCATCGAAGACCTTGGGAGCTTCCTCTAGCTTCTCACACTTCGCGTACCTATCGATCAGAGTGTTCCCCACGAACACGTCCTCGCAGCACCTGTTGTTTGAAGCTTCGCTGTGGATAGCCACCCCGGTTTCCAAGCTCTTTCTCTTCACGAGTTTGCCGTCGACATCCACCGCTTCTTCTCGCATTGCCGAGCTCGCACAGGCGGCAAGCGCAGCAACACACGTCCGAGAGCTTGGACAGCACCCAGATAGCTTCATATCTTCGAAGAACACGAGAGCCAGCTCGCTTTCCCCGTTGTCCACAAAGCCTTGTATCAAGCTCGTCCAGAGCACGACATCACGACGAGGCATGCTCTCGAAAACCATCCGCGCGTCGACCATGCTCCCACACTTTGAGTACCTGTCACTTGGCTGCTCCCCAGGAAGATATCTCCACAGCAGTGGCTTTTCACAGCTCCATCGTGAACAGCGAGCTCCTTCTCCAGGCTCTTCGTCTTCACCATCTTTTGGTGGCCTCCTCTTTCACTGCTAGATTCGCACAGCCCTTGGCAGCAGCAACGAAAGTCCGAGAGTTTGGCGAGCAGCCCATCTTCCCAAAGAACTCGAGAGCGACCTCGCTTTCTCCATTCTCTACGTAGCCCAGTATCAACGCGTTCCAGGAGACCACGTCTCGCTGTGGCATCTCATCGAAGACCGATCGAGCATCGAGCATGATGCCGCACTTGGCTCGAGAGGAAAACGTCTTCGCTGCAAGACGGTCCCATCTGCTTGGCTTGAGAATGGATGCCTCTACTGGTCTCGAGACTAGCCTCCTTGACGAGCTTCCCATCGACCAAAACAGCGTCTTCCTTCGCCGCAAGGCTGCTACAAGCCTTGCAGCCCGACCGCCTGGCTTGCATCCTCTCGAAGAGATCCAGAGCCACATCGCTCTCGCCATTGGAGACGTAGCCCAGCATCAAGGACATCACGTTTGGGTGAAGAATGCTGTCGAACACACGGTGGGAATCCTCCATGCTGCCGCATTTCGCGTACATGTCCACCAGCGCATTGACAACAAGCTGCTTGTTCTCCGCCGCCTGGCCGTGGATCGCCCAGGCGCAAATTGCCCTTGCGCAAATCCCTTGTGACCTTCAACGCCGACACCTGCTGATCGGGCGCCCGCGGCGGCGCTGCCGAAGGAGCGAATGCCGGTGCGGCGCATCGAATCGCTGCCGTCGCCAAGTCTCATCCATCGCAAGAACCCTAAAAATTTGCTAGCAACATGGAAATTCAACCAAGGCCGTCGATTCAAGAATATCTGACGGTTGGAAATGAGTCGGGGACCATTTGCCTTGAAAAACCTTGAGGTACTCAGGAAAAATCGCCCTGTACAAGCCAGCGTAGCCTTGGGTGCGAACAATGTGCCTCAGAGCCGGTGTCCATCTCCGGTCGCCCTCGAGTTAAGTCGATCGGAAACACCGCTGAAAACAGGATCAAGCGTAATCGCTCTTAAGACTCTTACCTGTTGAGGCAGCGATTCGTGCTACTCCACCGGAGATCAAGCTCGTCACCATCCTACTCGGGCCTGAAAGTAAACATGCAACGCCAGGAGGCCTAAGCTTGTCAAAACTGTGTTTACCAATGCGATGGTGCTCTGTGCCTGTAAAGCTTTTCCAAAAATTTCTCACACTCTGAAACTAAAAATAATCCAACTTTGAGCCTTCCAGTAGTTGTAGAGAGTGTCATACAAGCAGAAGTTTATCGCAATCGTTGGGCCTATGGCAGGAGTCAAGTCTGTGGCATTTGGCAGGGAGGAAAACCAATACCAAAAGTGTCGGTCAGAGTTCCTTATAAAGGCTAAGAAAGCTCTCCTGTTGATGGATTGTGGAAAGCATGTGATAGATGCGGACACACAGCAACATCTACATGCAAGAGCAAAAAATGTTGTCTAGGGAACAACCAACAACAAAGATCACAAAGCTCAAGGTGAGGAAATTCAGGAGAAGAGTCAAAAACAAAATCCTGAACATGTAACCACCTTGCAGGTTCCAGACTGACAATTGTCAAACCAGAGTGTAACGTGAACATGACCCAGCAGGAGCAATCTCCAGCATCTCCATCGCACACAGCAACACCAACACAACTAGCTCTCAATGCCGACACCAACAACATGCCGCATCACCGCAAACACCACAGTTGAGAGCATCCCGAGCAGGAGTGACACTGCAAGCCTGAGCTTACACTGGATCTTAAACTTGGCATTTCTCCAGTCTGTGGACAAAATGCAGTGTCTCCAGTCAACACCATAGATGCCGATACCAGCAGATTTTGCAAGGCTTTTCCACAACAA
Source organism: Selaginella moellendorffii (assembly GCF_000143415.4). Lineage (NCBI taxonomy): Eukaryota > Viridiplantae > Streptophyta > Lycopodiopsida > Selaginellales > Selaginellaceae > Selaginella > Selaginella moellendorffii. The sequence goes on from NW_003314309.1 coordinate 85,707, forward strand.
GCAGATGAGCATTTTCATGTGAGACAGAGTCCAATCAACACCATTGTCTACCAGCCCCTAGATGTGAAGCTCACGAAGATCCAGAACCATATTCTCCAGCTCAAGAGGAGCATTTGAGGTACAACTTTCTAGGGATCTGTATGCACAAAGACTTAGTGCATGAACAAGGAACTCCCCAAGGAGAATGCAAAGCTTTGCAATGAGATCCAACAGCTCAAGGTGAAGCAGCTGTAGGGATAGGGTGCACTACAATAGAAGAACAAGTTCAAGAATGAGCTCTCTAGAGTCATAGCAACAATAAAATAGCTCAATGCCATGGAGAAGTGAGAGCTTCAAGATGAAACTCAATTCAGTTATGGGAGAAAAATGAAGCATAGAAAATCATCTTTATATTTAGAAACATCATCTTAAGTCTTGAAATTTAAACTTTGAGACTCAAGAACAGGAATGAGTGGCAATTGCCCCATGTAGAACTAATTAAAGGGGTGAGTTAAGACTCAAACTCTATCCCTTTCTTTTGTACTCTAGCTTTCCATTACTAATGCACGTCCATTTGCTCAAAATCTAAAGTATTCAAGTGATGCAAAGCTTATCTTTGCTCATGATTTCAACAAAAGCCTTCCTAAGGATTGAAGGACTCACGTCATTCCTTTTTTACTTTTTATATGTTTATTTGTGTCTAGCTGAAGCCAAATGCAAAATTAAGTCAAACAAGTGTAGTAATAAGCATCCACTCTACTCTCACCTTCTTTTCTCTTTCACTTTTATTTTCTTTCCTTTTTCTTTCTTTTCTAGTACAAGCTTTTAGCATACAAATTTTTACCCAAGTTTCTAAGAATGGCTTGTTCTGACCTTTAAAGGGATAATTGCAAAATACATGAACTTTCAACATTTAGATTGGGATGGATATTTACCGTTTCCTTAGTATATGTATATCATGAGGTATAAAGTTCCATTGGTGCTTCACTTTATAAACTTATATATGGTCATTATTCAATATTGCTAATGGATTTGAGTTTACCTTTGTGATTGCCATAAACTGCCAATACTAAATCTTGGGATCAATATTTGATGAACATTTTTTCACTCATTTGAGTGGAGTTTATTGAGCACTTAGGCTGTGTATAAGTGGGATAATAATAATACAACAACTTCCATCATTGTCCACTAGTGGAGTACAAAGTGGATGATTTGGTGTTAATCCATTTTCCCAATGTTACAATATATGGTTTGTCTAAAAGGCTCTTTATTTAGTGGAAGGGACTATATTAAGTGTTGTGGTAAGTTAAATTGCATATTTATAAAGTTTGGCAAAACATTCAACAAACTAATCCTCCAGAAATTATACATATGCAATAACTTAAACACTTTGTATAAAGGGGTCAGGCACCATTTATAAATCTACTAGTGCCTCCTCCTGATATTCCTCTAAATCCTAGCTTGTTAACCTAAAAACCTTAACTACCTTTCATCCTTCTAAAAGAATGTATAACTATGATGTTGTATATAAATATTAGTATAATTTTCAGACCACTCACTTCTGTATATAAATTATGATTTTTGGGTTAATTAAGATGCATATTTCTATATGCACTAAGAGTGCTACTTAAACTATAAGTGAGGCTAGGAAATAAACCCTTTTAATGGCATCTTTCTCAATATTAGCTCAGGAGAGTAATAAATAACTCAATGAAGTTATCAGTCTTTATACTTTTTCTTAGTGAAAATCTTATAACTTAATTATTTTATTAATACTATATACTTAATATACATATCTAATCAATATAATTCATTGAGAGTAGGTATAATATAACTAGTAAATTTTAGAAATATAATAAATTTACTTTTAAATAGGACAGAAAACAAAGTTAAATAGAGAATGGATAAAAGTGAAAATATAAGTGATAGAGAAGAAACCATTGATATTTTATCCACTTGAAAAGTTCTTCACCAGTTAAGAAATAATAAGCTTAAATAGAATATTAATTATATAGTATTTTAATTCCTTTAAAAATATAAATATCCTCAATTTTTTTAAGGGGAGAAATTAAGAAGCTGTAAGCTTCTGAATTTTGACTTCTGAGGAGGTCACCCAACCTATTATTATTCAAACCCAAGGATGTTTAACCCAAAATATCCTAAAACTCTTAACCGATTAAAAAAAAAGATACATTTTTATTCATGAGCCCTTTCCTTTTATATTTGAACCTTATGAACTGTCTTTCAAGTTATTCTTTTTAGTTGCTAAGAATCCACCACATTTCCCTGCAAATTCATGCCCTCATGAATGGAAGCTAGGAGCCACAGCTTTCCAGAAAGCCTTGCTCTTTTGATACTCTACCCCTCGAGTCGAGCCTAGTCGGAGCAAATTGAACCTGCCAAATATCAATTAACATGTAGTACAATTCACCTAACCAACTAACAGTGTCAAACCTAAGACTTTTTTGATACCAAATGTAACCTCTTGAATTTAAACTTCCCGGGAGAGGTCACCCAGCCTAGTACTATTCAAACCCAATGACATTTAGCCCTAAATATCCTAAAGCCATTAACTGATTGAAAAAAACAATGCACTTTTATTCATAAGCCTTTTCTTTCTATATTTGAACTTTATGGACTATCTTTTGAGTCGTTCTGTTTAGTTGCTAACAAAAGCATTTAAGGTTGCCAAATGGTATCACTTAAAAAACAAGCAAGTATATTTCTAGGGGCAATTTGTAGTGCATGTGGTTTTTACCTTAGTGATTTACTATACGATAATCATGAAGCGGAACCTAAACCCTTTATGTGCCACGTGTCATATACCTCATATCTAAAGTACAATGGTGTGGAACCTGAGTTTCAGGGTCTTGGGCCATTGAATAAAAGAACGGTGCAAAACTCTTAGGTAAGAGCATGGAGCAACTCTTGAATGTACAACTCAAGGAACGAAGGGACAGGAGCACGGAGTGATTTGAAATAGTCCTAGAATATCTAACATCCCAATACTAATTTACATGATAACAAAACATATGGAGTGAAAAGAAATAAAGATAGTTACGAACCTAGGACATAATTGTGATTAGAGCAACTTGACGGATGTAGCAACTTTTACCACCCATGTTTGGACCAGTGATTATTTGCGATCATTCACCCTCACTAGAAAGAACTGTGTCATTTGGTACAAATGCATCTTGCAGAGTCAAATCTAGGACCTGCTCACGGAAAGAAACCTCAGTAAAAACATTAAATGACAAGAGCAAAAAAAACAAACCGGATGTTTTATTAGACAACATTAACCAACCTAAAAAAATAACAATACAATTTACTAGAAAGCTTAATTTAGTTTTATTTTATCTTCGATTAAATTTACCAGCACTCAACATTTTCTATGCAAACTTTTACACTATACTACTTGATATTGCTAAAAATCCTCAATCATATAATAAATTTTTATTAAAATGAAAGAATTTATTGATAAATTTTAATTATGGAAAATTGTAACAAGCTTCACAATTATTAATGTTTGATGTTAAAACTTTATAGGACCAAGTCAAAAAAACATTAGTGACAGAATGTTTACCTTTAACTTCATCTTATTTAAATCCAACAAAGTATATTTATTGGAAACAATTTCATCCTAACTCCAAAATTTATAACATATTTATTGTTCTATTTTGAATGAAAATGATTATATATATCCTATCAACATTTAGCAACTAACTGTTATATAATAAAAGTTTAATACAAATTTTTGTTAGTCTGATTTTATTTAAAACTTTTATAAAAAAATTTTAAACTGAAATTTTTTAAAGTAATTTATAAATGTCTTAAATACTATATTATAATAATATTTACGTTTAATGTTTTACTTTAGAAAAATAAATAACTAGCAATATAAACATATGAATTAATCAAGTTTAGATGATCTGATTTAGATTTTTAGGAATTTAAACAATATCTACTAAATTAAAAGCATTAGATTATATAAAAAATAGTTTTACTTATATTTTTTGACTATTACTGACATTTTAGTTTAAAAGATAAAATAATCTTCAATTTAGACAGTGAATTAAATTAGAAATAACACTATTCTTGCATAGATATAAAGTTATTTTTATCCCAAAAAATTAATAGTAAACATTTTTTCTATAAACCCCATACAATGTTTTATTAACAAAATTCGTTTAATTACATTTATTTTAAATTTTTTGAATTTAGCTATATCAAGCTATGCATATATTGGATTTTACTTGATTAAGATTTGGTTTTTTCCTTGATGTTGGTTCAAATAAATATATTAGTGACTGTTCATTATATAAATGGGAAGAAATTATGATTTGTTATTTAACTTTTTATAACAATAGCTTGAAACATCTTATTACAAAAATTTGAAATATTTATAATAGGATTTGGATCAGTTAACTCTTTAAATAACAAAGTTCTTTTATAAATAAAATTATTTACCATATAATCTTGAATAATATCTGTGAGTGCATGGAATATGAAAAAGGAATACAGAAATGTGCATATCAATTAGCCCAAAAACCCTAGTTTATATACAGGAGCGAGTGGTCCGGATTGAAACCAATCCGACGGCTACCAAAATCCCACTACGCTAATATTAGTATACGGCATCGTAGCCATACACGTGGCCCTCACATCATCCCCTCCTCTCGGAATAATGGAAGGCCGTCAAGGTTCTCTTGTAGATGGGCCGGGATCTGGAGGAATGTCAGGAGGAGGCATCGGTGAATCTATAGACGGTATTAATTGCTCCTGATCCCTTTGTATGAAGCGTTTTAACCGCTGCACATGCACAATCTCCGGAGGATTGACCTGCTGAACGTCATGCCGAACCTCATAAACTTGTGGTCCAACTTGCCGCAACACCCGATATGGTCCTTTCCATTGCGCAAGGAGCCCTTTAGATAAACCACGTACCGTAAGATGGGGAAAACGGACTAACACCAAATCATCCACTTTGTACTCTGCAGGTGGACGATAATGGGAATTGTAGCGCCGTTGTTGTCCCACTTGTACGCGGCCTAAGTGTTCAGTAGACTCTGCTCAGACAAGTGGAAGAATGCTTGTCAAATATTGATCCCATGACCTAGCATTAGGAGCTTATGGCAATCGCGAAGGTAAACCCAACTCTGTTGGTAATATTGGATCATGACCATATAGAAGTTTATATGGTGAAGCACCAACAGAACTCTGCACCCCTGTGACATAGGCATACCGAAGAGACGGCAAATAACCATCCCAATCCGAATGCTGAAAGTTCACATTCTTCGCAATCATCCCTTTGAATGTCCGAACGAGCCATTCCACCAGACCGTCCGATTGTGGATGATAAGCACTCGTAAAATATGTGGCGTATCCCCAACCGAGATGTTAAAACATGAAATACCTCAGCCATAAATGCAGGACCATTATCCGAAAGAATCCGCTCTGGACAAGAATGCTGGAATACCACTCGATTGAGGAGGAAGTATCCAACAGCAGTTGCAGAGGCACTAGCAAGAGCACCAACTTCCACCCAACGAGTCAAGTAGTCAGAAGCAATAATAACATATTCATTGCCAGCAGTCAATCGTGGAAAAGGTCCTATAAGATCAAACGCCACCAACTCAAATGGACGAGAAACTGCAATTGACTCCAACCGTCCTTCTGCAGCACAAGGGGGAGTATTACGAGCTTGGCACCAAACGCAGCTACGCACATACCAGATAATATCACGTCGCATCTCTAGCCAATAGAAAGATCTGTGCAGCTTCTCGGTGACATGATGGTGTCCCATATAACCACCTAGAACAGGAGAATCATGGTAGGCATGGAGAAACCACGGAATAAACACCGAAGGCACCACCAGCCGTAAATGACTATCAGGATCTGTCCCCACAAAATAAAGAAGGCCATCTTCAAGGCGATATTGAGAATGTAAATGCCGGAAAGGCAAGTCATTAGCAAGTGATGCAGGATTCTCAAACCCATCTCGAAGCCTTCGAATCCACGGCTCAATCTTTTGAGCCTCGCGAACCTCATCAAGAGAAGGTAGATCTTGCTCTGCGCCCTGTGGACACTAAACGTTAAGGACAGCAACCGCCAACGGCACAGAATCCTCATCTAGAAAATCCATAGATGCTGGAATAACAGGTTCGTCAGAAACATGAGAAGTGAGTGGAGAAGGAAGAGGAGCTCGAGAAAGGGCATCAACATCAGCCATAGAACTCCCTGGGCGATGAACAACATCGAAATCATATATCTGAAGCTTCAAAGCCCATTGAGCCATACGACTAACCAGGTTCTTCCGCTTCAATAATGAAGTAACAGTAGCATGGTCACCTTCAAGTAATGTCCAAGAACCATGTAGATATGCATGAAGTTTCTCGAAACCCCAGACTGCTGCTAAACACTCCTTCTCTGTCGTGGAGTAGTTCATCTCCGCTGGTTGTAATGTACGGCTTATGTATGCAATAGGATGGCGCTAACCAGACAGACTCGAGCTCTCTTGCATCAACACACCTCCAAGACCAATGTCAGAAGCATCCACGCGCAAAATAAAAGGCCGAGTGTAGTCAGGATATGCCAAAACCGGAGGAGTCGTCAATAGCTCTTTGAGATTCACGAATGCCCACTCACAATCCGGAGACCAGATGAAAGATGACGTTGATGACTTCAGCAACGCTCGCAATGGTGTAGTGTGATCGGAAAGATGATCCACAAAACGACCGAGATACTACACCTTACCCAAAGAGCGCTGCACATCATTCACACACTTCAGAGTAGGGAACTTTAGAATGGCTACAAGTTTGTCAGGATCAACTTGCAAACCCTCACGAGAAATACGGTACCCAAGATAAGTTGTGTCCTTGGACCCAAACACGCACTTTGACCGCTTCAGCTTTAAACCAACGTCGCGCAGCCGATCCAACACTTTACAAACATCACGAACGTGCTCCTCCCACGTCCCCTCCGAGTGGATCAAGACATCATCAATTAAGTCAGCCGTCTCCTCCGGCATATCGCAAAGAACCTCGTCCATCATCTGCTGAAAAGTTGCTGGAGCATTGTTCAAGCCAAACGGCATCACCAAGAACTCGTATAGACCAAATGGTGTACAAAAAGCAGTCTTAGGAATATCTTCTTCGGCCATCGATACTTGCCAATACCCAGAAGCAAGATCTAGCTTGGTGAACCAACGACTTCGCCCCAGACGATCCAAGAGATCAGCAGTGTGAGGAAGAGGGTACACGTCCGGGATCGTCACTTCATTTAACGGACGATAGTCGATGCAGAAACGAATACTACCATCAGGCTTCGTCACAAGATGAGGTTCACATGCCCAAAGAACTCCGCGACTTCCGAATAACACCCTTCTCCAACATCTCCTTGACGTTTGCACGTAAAATCTTGATCTCCTTGGGTGACCGACGACGAACAGGAACCTTGATTGGACAAGCATCCCCGGTTGGAATGGGATGGCGTGTGGCAATCTTGGCCCCAGATGATAGGTCAAATTCAAAGAGATCAGAATACTCCTTCATGAGCCGGTCAACCACTGCAACACAAAGATCATTGGAGGGATCAGGAAAGGGAAGAGCAGAACAAGATGGAAACACAAGAGGAAACAGTGGGGGAACAAAAGTAATGGAAGCAGAGGTAGAAGTAGAGGGACAAAGAGGTACAGAAGTGAGAGGAATGGATGAAACATAAGGAAGTATGAAACAAGGGGGAGAAGCCTCAAAGTCACACTTGGCATGATTGCGCTGCAACCAATCCATACCAAGAATGAGGTCAAAAGCTTGACTCGGCACCACCCGCAACGACTGCAACTCAAGCTTGAGATCGCCCATACGCACAACCAGGTCCGCCTCATCTCATGCATATGCATGTGTACGGCTATTGCCATAAAGAATGAAAATTGGATCCGCCGCACGACGCAAGTGTAGATGACAACGTGTGGCAACAGGTCGAGCAATAGAAGATAAACTCGAACTTGTATCAACCAACACGGAGAGAAGAATAGGAGACCTCTTGTTATAAAAACAAGCTTGGAAAGTAAACACTGGATGAACCGGTGCCGAGTGAACCCCTTGATGATACTCCCGAAAGAAAGATGGAGGGGTCACTAACTTATTCGCGCAAGGTCCCTCCATTACTCGCACGACTCCTCATTTCCCGAATGCACCTTGGTATCCAAACCTTCCACCGCAGCAACACTAACGGGACGTTGCTGACGCCAAGGTCTCCACCCAGGAAATGGAGGTCGCCAATTCGGAAAGCGCCGACAACACCGATAAGTATGACCAACTTCATCACACGCCCAGCAACGAACATCACGGCCACGACCACGTCCTCGCCCTTGTCCTTGGACTCGAGTAGCAGCAGCATCAACTTCCATGGGAACAGGACCATCACTCATAGGAAGTGGGGCTGAAGGACGTGTAGCAAGAAGTGGAAGAGGCGACATCTCATAACATTGTGCCAAGTGAAAAGCATCGTCAAGGGTGGCAGGAGCAAGTGCATGCACAAGTCCGACAAGATCTTGACGAAGTGCTGGTTACAACATTCCTAGCTTGATCCGCTCTGACATATTTGGCTCCGCACGAAGCAAAAGACTTCGGAAACGAACGCCAAATTGCATCACCGACTCAGATGGCCCTTGGCGAAGACGATGCAATTGTTGGAAGGCATCATCACAATCATCAGCGTGTCTGAAGGCGCATTTGAAGACGTCCAGAAGAACACTCCAATCGCCACGAGTGGCTGCGCTCAATCCATTGTACCACTGCAATGCCGTCCCTTGGAGACATGTGGGGAACTCACGCAAACGTCGAGCATCATCCCAAGAATGATAAGTGACAATCACTGTGAAGTGATCGAACCAATGGTACACATCATCCCCAGGACTCCCACGAAAGAACTCCGGCCGAACGCGAGGATTGGCACCAAGAGCAGGAGGAGTTGTACCATGTGCCGTGAACGCCGCCATCAACTGAGTTTGGTTCTTCAATTGCAAGCGCATAGCATCAAGCAATTGAACCAACTGCTGCTCTAGAGTCAAAGGAGGAGATTGTGGATCGGCCATGAAGATGAATGAAAAAGAAAGAGCAAAAGAAGATAAATGACAAAAAGCTGGAAAGAAATGGTAGATCTAGACAATGCAAAAAGCTAGATTTAAACCAAAATTCTGAAAGGAAAGAACAAAAGAAAGGAAATGGAAAAAGCTAGATCTAAACCGAACTCCCAAATCCAAGCACTCCCCAGGGACAATCAAAGGTGCCCCTCATCTCCACTAATGTGAGTGCATGGAATATGGAAAGGGAATACAAAAATGTGCATATCAATTAGCCCAAAAACCCTAGCTTATATACAGGAGCGAGTGGTCCGGATTGAAACCAATCCGACAGCTACCAAAATCCCATTCCGCTAATATTAGTATACGGCATTGTAGATGTACACTTGGCCCTCACATATCTAATTAAGAATTAATTAAATGTTTATTTTAAAAAAGACTTCTTGGTTTTCTTTTTCTCCTTTTAGATTAGAGTGTATTTGCAATATTTCTTGTTTTATTTAAATCCTTCTTATTTTTGGTTACCATATCTCTCTGAAAACTTAAATCATAAAATTATTTTAGAGCTCTGACGCTAACTTCTAATCAAAATCTCCTAATCATACTGCTAAATCTATGCAATTTATTGTTTTAAGCACTTTAAAAGCCTCTATATTATGAATAAATAATTTACTTTGATGACTTGTTAATGTCTGAATTCCATGATCAATATTTCCATCACGTAACAGCCACATATTTTCCTTTATTCGGCACACAACTAAATTTTTTTTAGTAGTTAATTCATCATTTCTACTAGTACTAGTTTTATATATAGTTTCAAAAAAATTCTTAAATATATGCATATAATCCTTTAAAATGGCTACTGGCAACTTATAAAAAATGGATGTTGATAAAATGTAAATATAACCATTTTTTATCATTAGATAATGATATTTGATCTTCTTGTCTAACCAAATAATAATATGTTGCCTATTTTTTTGGAGTCATCTATCCTAGTATTGGTCAAATATAATTATGGCCATTAAATAAACTATTTAAAATTAGAATTTAACTTATATTTTAGAAATAAGAACTAAAATCTTACATTCTATTAGTAGACCTAAATAGATGATCCATAACTATATATGCATTTTTATAAACTTTGTGACTATATTCCAAGAATCCAGATCCATAGTCTAGGTAAAAGTATTTTCCCATTAGTTTGAAGTCCTGAACAAAATCATAATCCAAGAAAATCATGAATAAACTATCACACTGCTTCTTTAAACTTAAAAACCTGTTGACCCTTTGGCTTAGAATTATCTTTCCATGGCAGTTCATTCTATAATTGTTTCAATTCTTCCAAAAATAATGACCAATAAATACTAGGTACTAGGAAGTTTTGGGCCTATAAAAATTATAAATATAAATATTTCATTCTATTTTTTAAACTGATACCTGGTATAATCATAATAAGAAATATAAATGAAGGCTTAATTGCTAGAGTTGGTGGTATATTATTATTAATTGCAACAATTGCCTATCATGAATATATTTATGCCATTAATTTTATTGGAGAAAGATCATCTGTAGCCATAGTAAGATGTATATCTCTTGGATCTACTGCAAAATTTGGGTAATCATCTTCAAATTTTTTTTAAGTTGAACCATCTGCAAACATTCTCATTATTCCATTAATGGATCAATGATAAAATGATAAGCTATATATTTTTTTATTTCTCTACATTGAAATTATTATTGAAGTCAAGGTATAATAGAGATAAAATAAAAATTAATAATAAATTTAAATAATAAATTAATAAATATTAATTACCTTACAAAATGATCTGTTTCTTTTCTTAATATTTCAGTAATAACTTGCACCTTAAACACGCCAACAAAATAGAAGCACTTCCCCCTTTATAAATAGGTAATAAATTGTCTTCATTTCCATGTAAACAATCTTAAAAATAATTAAATACATTATCATCCTCAATATCATCATTGCCACTACCATTACCATCACTCAAATTAATATAACAATCATATGGAATTATAGAGCTTTTATCAATTTAAAACAATTGCTGTACTAAAGTAGTAAATCTGCATAATCTAATCCTTTGAATACCATGTATCATGTGGTGCTAAAGAATGTTTACCATAAAGACAAATATGATTTATGATAATTTGTATAAGGCAAATGCTTTAAAGAATATGTTACTACAAATTATTTTAGTTGTAAAGGACAACTATAATTTCCAACTTAAATTTGAGTAACTATAAAGCTATCACAAATTACAACTGAAAATTTGTAACTAAAGCCAATTTGCTACTAACATTTAAGTTGAGTTGATTACAACTTAAATTTCCAACAAACACAAGAATTTTGTTGGAAAAACATATCATTATAATGCTTTTACGGACTGGCAGAAGTCAAGTCTAAGTCTTGTGTCGAAATCCACATTCTATCCACTGTGGCCAAAAAATCACCACAAAAAAAAATTGTGCAAAAATCTATGTTATGTAATATAGTTGATAGCCCAGTATACCAATGGCAAATCCCAAGTCCCCCACTTTATTGACTAGCAAGGCTTTTATCAAGACCCTTTGCTAGTCAATAAAGTCAATAAAGTATTTTTACAATGGTAAATCCCAAGTCCCCCACTTTATTGACTACCTCAATTGACTCGAAGTCAAGTGTGCCAAGAATTGATTAGCAAATGTGCGTGTAAACTCTTACAAAAAAAAAGAAGAACCTCAGCTTTCATGATAGCGTTCACTCTTTGATGTTCTGATCCATGGCCATGTCTCTCGCGGATTTGCTGCTGCCTTTGTTTCTAATCGTCTTTCTCACAAGATCCCGGTCACAGTGCCCCACAAATCCATCCGCAATCGTGAACGACACACAGGTTCTTCTCTCTCTCCGTGACAGGCTTGGCATCAAAGTGTGGAACGAGACTGCCAATCCAAGAGCATGGCGGGGAGTGGAGTGGAGCTCGGACAACCAAGTGGAGGGCCTCGCTCTGTCCAGGTATAATCTCTCGGGAGTTTTTCCTGCCACCTGGGCCGAGCTTCCATCGCTGGCTCGCCTGGACCTCTCGCAAAACGGCCTCTCCTCGCTGGAAGTCCCTTGCAAAAATACGCAGCTCAACCTCCTCAACTTGAGCTCCAATTCCCTGCAAGAGTTCCCCGGAAATCTCTCCAGCCTCGAGAGTTTGGAAAGCCTGGACCTCAGTGGGAACTTCTTAACAGTGGCCAGACTCCCAAAGTTTAGCTTGACGCTGCGATCGCTCAACCTGTCCATCAACAACTTAACTGGGAGCTTTTCCATTGGTGGTAACCTGGGACTGGAGGCACTGGAACTCTCGCACAACGGCCTCAGCGGCTCCATTCCAGAAACTTTCGGGGAGATGACGAACTTGACGCGCCTGGACATATCGTATAACAGGTTTAGAGGAGATCTACCCGATATTTGGAGCAAGAACTTGGAGCTCAGGTACATGCGTATCTCCGAAAATTCGCTCCAGGGTGGTTTGCCACCGAGCTTGAGAAGGCTACGCAAGCTCTCGGAATTACACGCTGCATACAACTCTCTCTCCGGGCCACTGGAGCTGGAAGATGGCGACTTTGCAAGCATCGAGGTTTTGAACCTCGGGGTAAACTGGTTTAGCAGAACGATCCCGGCTACGCTGGGAGGCTTGAGGAACATCAGAGAGATATGGCTCTACAGCAATAACTTGACTGGAACAATCCCAGGCGAGCTCTCGAAGCTCTCGCATCTCCAGAAGCTGGTTCTCATGGGGAATCGTTTTAGTGGCGCCATTCCAGGCGAGCTCTCGAAGCTCTCGCATCTCCAGCTGCTGGTTCTCACGGGGAATCGTTTTAGTGGCGCCATACCTCCAGAGCTTGGAAACTGGTCGAACATCAGAGAGATATGGCTCGACAGCAATAACTTGACTGGAACAATCCCAGGCGAGCTCTCGAAGCTCTCGCATCTCCAGAAGCTGGTTCTCAGGGGGAATCGTTTTAGTGGCGCCATTCCAGGCGAGCTCTCGAAGCTCTCGCATCTCCAGCTGCTGGTTCTCACGGGGAATCGTTTTAGTGGCGCCATACCTCCGGAGCTTGGAAACTGGTCGAACATCAGAGAGATATGGCTCGGCAGCAATAACTTGACTGGAACAATCCCAGGCGAGCTCTCGAAGCTCTCGCATCTCCAGCTGCTGGTTCTCACGGGGAATCGTTTTAGTGGCGCCATACCTCCAGAGCTTGGAAACTGGTCGAACATCAGAGAGATATGGCTCGACAGCAATAACTTGACTGGAACAATCCCAGGCGAGCTCTCGAAGCTCTCGCATCTCCAGCTGCTGGTTCTCACGGGGAATCGTTTTAGTGGCGCCATACCTCCAGAGCTTGGAAACTGGTCGAACATCAGAGAGATATGGCTCGACAGCAATAACTTGACTGGAACAATCCCAGGCGAGCTCTCGAAGCTCTCGCATCTCCAGAAGCTGGTTCTCAGGGGGAATCGTTTTAGTGGCGCCATTCCAGGCGAGCTCTCGAAGCTCTCGCATCTCCAGCTGCTGGTTCTCACGGGGAATCGTTTTAGTGGCGCCATACCTCCGGAGCTTGGAAACTGGTCGAACATCAGAGAGATATGGCTCGGCAGCAATAACTTGACTGGAACAATCCCAGGCGAGCTCTCGAAGCTCTCGCATCTCCAGCTGCTGGTTCTCACGGGGAATCGTTTTAGTGGCGCCATACCTCCAGAGCTTGGAAACTGGTCGAACATCAGAGAGATATGGCTCGACAGCAATTACTTGACTGGAACAATCCCAGGCGAGCTCTCGAAGCTCTCGCATCTCCAGATGCTGGTTCTCAACAGGAACGACATGGGCGGGGAGCTCCCTTCCGGACTCTCCAACTGCACCGAGCTCGTTAGTCTCTGGCTGGACCAGAACAAGTTCTCTGGAAATCTCCCTGACAGCTTCGGGAATTTGAGCCGCCTGTTCCTTCTGTCGCTTTACAGCAACGATCTTGTCGGTTCAATCCCGGCCATGTTGCAAAACATGTCGGCTCTGCAGTTCCTCTTCCTCTCAAACAACAGCTTCAGCGGCTCCATACCGGACTGGCTTCCCAGGCTCACGAACTTACGAGCCATGGACTTCTCGGTTAACAGGTTCTCTGGGGAGATGCCGGAAAGCATTGGCCGACTGTTTGCCAACGTCCAGCTTTACAACAAGAACAAACGGTCTGTGATGATTCAAACCGGGCAAGGACTCGTCTACAACAGCTTCGCCTTCCCGACCTACATAAACTTCTCCTTCAACCAGCTGACTGGAAGCATTCCAGCTGCCATTGGCGACCTCTACAAGCTCCAGGTGCTGGACCTGAGCCACAACCAGCTAACAGGTCCCATTCCCGAGTCCCTGGGGAAGGCAAGGAATCTCTCCGACGTGGCGCTTGCGAGCAATCGTCTCAATGGCTCCATACCATCGTCCGTGGCGGACCTCTCGTTTCTCACCTTCTTTGACGTCTCCAACAACAGCCTGGTGGGACGGATACCTGACAGCCCGCAACTCTCGTCCATGGACGCGGCTCTCTTCGCTGGGAATCAGCTCTGTGGCTTGCCACTGACCAACACCTGTTCGAGCACTGCTATGCTGCCACATAAGCTTAGAACAGAGGGACAAGGTGGTAGCGAACAGGACCAAACAGAGGTGATAACACTTGTCAGTGTTGCGATCTTCGTGGCAGCCTTCTTCAACGCGTTCTTCTGGACCTACTTTGCGGCAAACCACAGAGCTCATTCCCAGCTCTGTGGATGCTGGCAATCAAATCTCTAGCTCGTCCACCATGTTGCTGCCGTCCTTTCTACCTTCCAGTTTGTAATCCATCACGACCGCTTGATGAAGTGAACTCTTCTTATCCGCTTTCAAGGCCGCCTCCTGTATAGTCTTGAGCTTATCATGATCCTCCCACAGCCCCACCCTCCGGTAGATGCTCGCCATCAGAACGTACGCAGCCGAGTCATTCTCGTCGATTCTTCGTCAGTGCCTCGAACGCAATCCTCCCCACTTCCACTTACGGCAGGCCCCGAGGACGCTCCTCCAAACCCCAGCATCCGCTCTCAAAGGCATGCTCTCGAGGACTTTCACGGCCTCTTCCAGTCGGTTAAGAGATCCACCAAGCTGCTGTAGTGATGAATCCCGCAAACAATGCCAGAGTCCGGGTCCATTGCCTGGAAAAACTCCCTGCCTCGTTCAACTAGGCCGCCGTGGCTGCAAGCAGTGATGACCGAGACAAATGTGATTGCGTTTGCTCGCACGCCATCTTCTCGCATCTCGCGAAAGGCTTCGAACACGCGCGACATGTCACCCTGTTGGCCGAATCCCGTGATCAGTGCATTCCAGGCGACGATATCTCGGACTGCCAGAGATCCAAACAAGTGCTCGGCCGCACTCATAACTCCGCACTTCCTGTAGAAGTTTACTCCCCACAACTTGATCGTCTTCCAGCCCACGCCTGTAAAGATCAGCCTAGGCCGTAAGTCCCGCTACAAGAGTCCGAGAGTTTGGAGCACAGTCCACTGCAAGAGTTCCAGCCGGAGCTCACTCTCACCGTTGTCTATATATCCCTGTATCAAGCTCGTCCAAACGACAACGTCCCGGCTAGGCATGCGTTTGAAAACTGCTCGAGCTTTCACCATATCTCCACACTTGGCATACATGTCCACCAAGCTGCTCCCGACAAATCTGTGCTCGCAGCGTCCAAACTTCGCGGCGAGAGAATGAATCTCCATCCCCTTTTCTAGGCTCTGGATTCGCACTAGCTTTCCATCTTCTCACGGAACAGGTGGCTCGGACGCTGAAAGCGCAGCAACAAACGTTCTCTCGTCCGGATCGTCCTCCCGAGCCATGCCGAAGAACAGCTCCAAGGCCAGCTTGCTGTCTCCACTTACATCGGCCAGCCATGCCATCGAAGACCTTGCGAGCTTCCTCTAGTTGTTTGAAGCTTCACCGTGGATAGCCACCCCGGTTTCCAAGCTCTTTCTCTTCACGAGTTGCCGTCGACATCCACCGCTTCTTCTCGCATTGCCGAGCTCGCACAGGCGGCAAGCGCAGCAACACACGTCCGAGAGCTTGGACAGCACCCAGATAGCTTCATATCTTCGAAGAACACGAGAGCCAGCTCGCTTTCCCCGTTGTCCACAAAGCCTTGTATCAAGCTCGTCCAGAGCACGACATCACGACGAGGCATGCTCTCGAAAACCATCCGCGCGTCGACCATGCTCCCACACTTTGAGTACCTGTCACTTGGCTGCTCCCCAGGAAGATATCTCCACAGCAGTGGCTTTTCACAGCTCCATCGTGAACAGCGAGCTCCTTCTCCAGGCTCTTCGTCTTCACCATCTTTTGGTGGCCTCCTCTTTCACTGCTAGATTCGCACAGCCCTTGGCAGCAGCAACGAAAGTCCGAGAGTTTGGCGAGCAGCCCATCTTCCCAAAGAACTCGAGAGCGACCTCGCTTTCTCCATTCTCTACGTAGCCCAGTATCAACGCGTTCCAGGAGACCACGTCTCACTGTGGCATCTCGTCGAAGACCGATCGAGCATCGAGCATGATGCCGCACTTAGCTCGAGAGGAAAACGTCTTCGCTGCAAGACGGTCCCATCTGCTTGGCTTGAGAATGGATGCCTCTGCCGGTCTCGAGACTAGCCTCCTTGACGAGCTTCCCATCGACCAAAACAGCGTCTTCCTTCGCCGCGAGGCTGCTACAAGCCTTTGCCGCGTCCTGGAGTTTGGCTTGCAGCCCGACCGCCTGGCTTGCATCCTCTCGAAGAGATCCAGAGCCACATCGCCCAGACGTAGCCCAGCATCAAGGACATCACGTTTGGGTGAAGAATGCTGTCGAACACACGGCGGGAATCCTCCATGCTGCCGCATTTCGCGTACATGTCCACAAGCGCATTGACAACATGGATCCCCAGCTGCTTGCTCTCCGCCGCCTGGGCGTGGATCGCCCAGGCGCAAATTGCCCTTGCGCAAATCCGTTGTGACCTTCAACGCCGACACCTGCTGATCGGGCGCCCGCGGCGGCGCTGCCGAAGGAGCGAATGCTGGTGCGGCGCATCGAATCGCTGCCGTCGCCAAGACTCATCCATCGCAAGAACCCTAAACATTTGCTAGCAACATGGAAATTCAACCAAGGCCGTCGATTCAAGAATATCTGACGGTTGGAAATGAATCGGGGATGGAAAAACCTTGAGGTACTCAGGAAAAATCGCCCTGTACAACCCAGCGTAGCCTTGGGTGCGAACAATGTGCCTCAGCGCGCTCGCAATCCCAGGCTTGTAAGCCGGTGTCCATCTCCGGTCGCCCTCGAGTTAAGTCGATCGGAAACACCGCTGAAAACAGGAACTATGGCGATCACGCTCTTAAGACTCTTACCTGTTGAGGCAGCGATTCCTGCTACTCCACCGGAGATCAAGCTTGTCACCATCCTACTCGGGCCTGAAAGTAAACATGTAACGCCAGGAAGCCTAAGCTTGTCAAAACGGTGTTTACCAATGCGATGCTGCTCTGTGCTTATAAAGCTTTTCCAAAAATTCCTCACACTCCAAAACTAAAAAAAAATCCAACTTTGAGCGTTCCAGTAGTTGTAGAGAGTGTCATACAAGCAGAAGTTTATCGCAATTGTTGGGCCTAAGTCTGTGGCATTTGGCAGGGAGGAAAACCAATACCAAAAGCATCGGTCAGAGTTCCTTATAAAGGCTAAGAAAGCTCTCCTGTTGATGGATTGTGGAAAGCGTGTGATAGATGCGGACGCACAGCAACATCTACATGCAAGAGCACAAAAGCTGTAAAGGGAACAACTAACAACAAAGATCACAAAGCTCAAGGTGAGGAAATTCAGGAGAAGACTCCAGAACAAGATCCTAAACATGTAACCACCTTGCAGGTTCCAAACTGACAGTTGTCAAACCAGTGTAACGTGAACATGACCCAGCAGGAGCAGTCTCCAGCATCTCCACCGCACACAGCAACACCAACACAACCAGCTCTCAATGCCGACACCGACAACATGCCACATCATTGCAAACACCACAGTTGAGAGCATCCCGAGCAAGAGTGACGCTGCAAGCCTGAGCTTACACTGGATCTTAAGCTTGGCATTTTTCCAGTTTGTGGACAAAATGCAGTGTCTCCAGTCAACACTATAGATGCCAATACCAGCAGATTTTGCAAGGCTTTTCCACGACAAGCAGATGAGCATTTTCATGCGAGACAGAGTCCAATCAACACCTTTGTCTACCAGCCCCTAGATGTGAAGCTCACGAAGATCCAGAACCATATTCTCCAGCTCAAGAGGAGCATTTGAGGTACAACTTTCTAGGAATTTGTATGCACAAAGACTTAGCACATGAATAAGGAACTCCCCAAGGAGAATGCAGAGCTTCTCCCCAAGGAGAATGCAGAGCTTCGCAATGAGATCTGACAGCTCAAGGTGAAGCAGCTGTAGGGATAGGGTGCATTACAACAGAAGAACAAGTTCAAGAATGAGCTCTCTGGAGTCATAGCAGCAATAAAACAGCCCAATGCCATGGAGAAGTGAGAGCTTCAAAATGAAACTCAACTCAGTTGTGGGAGAAAGTGGAGCATTGAAAATCAACTTTATATTTAGAAACATCATCCTAAGTCTTGAAATTTAAATCTTAAGACTCAAGAACAGGAATGAGTGGCAGTTGCCCCATGTAGAACTAATTAAGGAGGTGAGTTAACACTCAAACTTTATCCCTTTTTTTTGTACTCTAGCTTTCCATCATTAATGCATGTCTATTTGCTCAAAATCTAGAGTACTCAAGCGATACCAAGTTTATCTTTGCTTATGACTTCAACAAAAGCCTTCATAGGGATTGAAGGACTCAAGTCATTCCTTTTTTACTTTTTATATGTTTATTTGTGTCTAGCTAAAGCAAAATGCAAAATCAAGTCAAACAAGTGTAGTAGTAAGCATCCACTCTACTCTTACCTTCTTTTCTCTTTCATTCTTATTTTCTTTTCCTCTTTCTTTCTTTTCTAGTACAAGTTTTTAACATATAGACTTTTACCCAAGTTTCTAGGAATGGCTTGTTTTGACATTTAAAAGAATGATTGCAAAACATATGAACTTTCAGCATTTAGATTGGGATGGGTATTTGCTGTTTCTTTGGTATATGTATATCACAGGGTATAAAATTCCATTAGTGCTTCACCTTATAAACTTTTATATGGTCATTATTCGATATTACTAATGGAGTTGAGTTTACCTTCGTGATTGCTATAAGCTGCCAATACTAAGTTTTGGGATTAACAGTTGATGAGCATTTTTCCACTCATTCGAGTGGAGTTTATTAAGCACTTAGGCTGTGTATAAGTGGGATAATACCAGCACAACAACTTCCATCATCGTTCACCAATGGAGTATAAAGTGGATGATTTGGTGTTAATCCATTTTCCTAATGTTACAATATATGGTTTGTCTAAGAGGCTCCTTATTCAGTAAGTTAAACTACACGTTTATAAAGTTTGGCAAAACATTTAACAAACTAATCCTATATATATGCAATAACTTAAATCTTTTGTATAAAGGGATCAGACACCATCTACAAATCTACCAGTGTCTCCTCCTGATGTTCCTCTAGATCCTAGCCTGTCAACTTGAAAACTTTAACTACCTTTCATCCTTCTAAAAGAATAAGATAATATGAGGTCTAAGTGTATAGCTATGATATTGTATATAAATAGTAGTATAATTTTCAAACCACTCACTTTTGTATATAAACTATGGTTTTTTGGTTAATTAAGATGCATATTTCTATATGCACTAAGAGTGCTACTTAAACTATAAATGAGGCTAGAAAATAAACCCTTTTTATGGCATCTTTCTCAATATTAGATCAAGAGAGTAATAAATAACTCACTGAAGTTATCAGTCTTTATACTTTTTCTTAGTGAAAATCTTATAACTTAATATACATATCTAATCAATATAATTCATTGGGAGTAGGTAAAAATACCATAATATAACTAGTAAATTTTAGAAATATATTAAATTTACTTTTAAATAGGACAGAAAAAAAAGTTAAATAGAGAATGGATAAAAGTGAAAATACAAGTGATAGAGAAGAAACCATTGATATTTTATCCACTTGAAAAGTTTTTCACCACTTAAGAAATAATAAGCTTAAATAGAATATTTTAATTCCTTTTGAAAAATTAAATATCCTTAATTTTTTTAAGGGGAAAAATTAAGAAGCTGTAAGCTCCTGAATTTAGACTTCTTAGGAAGTCACCCAACCCAGTACTATTCAAACCTAAGGACATTTATCCCAAAACTCTTAATCGATTGGAAAAAAGGGTACACTTTTATTTATAGGCCTTTTCTTTTTATATTTGAACCTTATGAACTGTCTCTCAAATTATTTTCTTTGGTTGTTAAGAATCCATTACACTTTCTTGCAAATTCACGCCCTCATGAACGGAAGTTGGGAGCCACAGCTCTCCAAAGAACCCTACTTTTTTGACACCCTACCCCTTGGGTTGAGCATAGCCAAAGCAAACTGAACTTGCCAAATATCAATCAACATGTAATGCAATTCCTTTAACCAACTAACAATATGGACTGTTTCTTGAGTTGTTCTTTTTTGTTGCATTTGAGGTTACCAAATGGTATTACTTAAAAAACAAGCAATTGTAGTGCATATAGTTTTTACCTTTTATAAAAATGAAGTGGAACCTAAACCCTCTATATGCCATGTGTCATCCAAAGGACAGTGGTGTGGAACTCGAGTTTCAAAGCCTTGGGCCATTGAACAAAAGAATGGTGCCAAACTTTTAAGTATGAACCCAAGGAGCCAACGTATTATAGTGACTTGGAACAATCCTAGAGCATTTAATATCCCAATGCTAGGACTAACATATAGTGTTATTTCAACATACTAATGGCATAATACAAAGATATAGGTACTTCACCAACTAATATCATATAGAACTTGGGCTTAAACCCAGAACAAGGACAAACACGCAAACAAGAGCTAAATTATACCTCAATTTAGCCAACATGCCCAATCTACCCATTATCCCTACTATATATATGGAACCCCCCATAGCACTGAGCTGGAGCTTGTAGAGGAACATCACCTTTTGTGCCACTTCTTGCACTAAGCTTTTGTCAAGGTCTCCTTCCAGGCTCTCCACAAGATATGACATATGGTATGCTTGAACCTGGCTGGGAAAGAGCTTCACCACCTCCGTGACGTTCAAGTAGTGAGTAACGACGAGCGTGAAGCATTGAACCTCTTGGAGAAGGTGATGGAGCGTCGCATACGCGATGGGGATGCCGTCGTGCGTGCTGGTTCCTCTTCCCAGCTCGTCGATGACTACCAGCGAGCGAGAAGTTGCCTTGTGGAGAATAGTTGAAGCTTCGCTCAGCTCCTCGAAAAACGTACTGGAGCCCCTCTGGATTCTGTCCATCGCCCCCATTCTCGTAAACACGGCATCAAATACATGCAGTTTGGCTGTCGCGGCTGGAACATACGATCCTATCTGCACGATAACAAAACATACGGAGTGAAAAGAAATAAAGATACTGGGACATGATTGTGATTAGAGCAACTTGACGGATGTAGCAACTTTTACCACCCATGTTTGGACCAGTGATTATTTGCGATCGTTCACCCTCACCAGAAACAACTGTGTCATTTGGTACAAATGCATCTTGCAGAGTCGAATCTAGGACCTGCTCACGGAAAGAAATCTCAGTAAAAATATTAAACGACAAGAGCAAAAGAAACAAACCGGATGTCGACCACCTTCTATCTTCAAAAGGCACGCTTCATCCACGAACTCCGGTCGAACATACCCCTGAAGCACATTTTCATTCAGATAAGCGTTGAAAAACACAAGGAGACAGACCTGATTGCACGAGACAACAGCAAGGGAATAAAGACAGTCGAGAGCTGCTAGTGCCTGTACTGCAGCCCGGAACTCCATGTGATAGGAGGTAAAGTCAGTCAGGAACATGTCCCATGCTTTGGCGCAAGATATATTTAATTGCTCCTTTGCAAGTGCCATTCTTTCCGATGCTTCCAAGACCTCCGGAGGATGAAAGCGGTTTGCCTTTTTCGTACTGTTTATTTTAACCCAATCTGCAGGTACACGCTGCGCACATGGAACCTGAAACTACAAGCTTTTAGCAATCAAATAACTGAATTGAGAAAAAGAAGGTACCTGGACCAAAAACGACGTTCCCGAGACGCTCAAGTATTCCAGATTTGAACACTTCAACAGTTTCCGATAACTGGGAAGAAAACTTTCGAGATCCTCCTCAATACTTTTTATGGTCTCTTTGCATTCGTCTACCTGAAACACGACTTAAACGAAGTCTGGGAAACGATAACAAAACCTCGGGAAACTGGCCGGCAACAAACAAGTTAATCTTATCCCCGGCAGCTGCTGCCTCTGCATTCAAACTCGTCACAAGCTTGTTTGCGTGATCTATCACTGAAGTTGAAGTCACTGCGGAGATTAGCCTGCTGAGGAGCGCAGACCTGGCGTCGCGAACCCGTTGAAACTGGGACGCTGCTTTCATAATCGCATTAATCACGTTAATGAACTGCAGCAAACATTACGGTCAGAAAAGAATAACATACAGGATTACAGAAAAGCAAAGGTACCTCATACGTTGTTGCTGTTTTGTGATAAATTCTTGTGATACCACGCTCAAGATCAGGCGATTTTCCCAGCAGCAACAACGTTGAAGCTAAAGTTGCAACTGTTGTACCTCTGCCTTTATCTCCAATGGATTCGGCAATTTCCGCAACGGCGTCTAAACGTTGAGAAATGAGCATGCGGTCTCTTAACGGATGGGTCACCTGAAAATAGACATGAATGAAAAAACGAAAAATCCAAAATTGTGACTGAGACCAAACTCCTTACCCAATACTTAAGCAGCCTCGCGCCAAAAGCAGTTTTTGTGTGGTTCATAAGCCAGAATAAAGATCCGTTTTCAGTACCATCAGTTTGGTTATGTAGAATCTAGAAAGAAAAAACTTGTTACTGGCAAGTAAACATCGCATTCAGTGGTTACCTCAAGCTGGCGGATGGTATTGGGCGAGAGCGTCATCTCTTGCTGCCCGGCAAATGGTCGGAAAAGAGCTCCTAAGCGCAATACATTTTCCAGATGAAACTGCTTCAGATAAGCAAATATATGCGCAAACGCAGCAACCACGATTTCTGGCATCGTCATCAACGCCTGCAAACTTCAATTCTCATCCGATAGTGTAATCAAGACAACTAGAAAATCACCTCCAGCCCTCCATCAACCTTCTCGTCCAGACAGCCTTTCTTAGAAGGCGCCAAGCTCCCGTAGAAGTCCGCAAGAGCAGCAACAGGACCGCCATTTTCAAACGAGTTCTCAGGCGTCTTCTCGACTCGAACATCCGCTGCGCCTGCATAGTCCATCAACAACTATAGAAAAATCACCATCATTCATATACAACCCGATCAGAGAAAAGAAAACAGCTTACCTTCTTTGTAGAAGCGGACAAGGACGCAGATAAAAGAAGTTCTGCGGGAGCACACGCAAGCAACCGTGATTCCAGTTCCGTCCTGGTGACAGTGTCCATGAAGTGACCATACATCACGTCTCCGGTCGAGGTTTCCACGGCCACCACCCCAAATCTAGCATCAAAACTTCCCCTCACTTCATCCTTTCCAGCGTTGGCCTTGCGCTCGGTGATTGCCTCCTCCACAACACACATGATATAGCTGCTCAGACGAATAGGTCCATCCCTTTCCCCGCTCTCTTCTCCCCCAAGAAACTCGCCCGCCTCGAGCGTGGCCTTGGTATATAGCGCCGAGAGATCTCTCGAGAACGGGCCAGCCTTGTTCGTCCCGTGAGCTTTGATAGCCGCTGTCTCGGTCTGCTTGACAACGCCAACTTTGTAGCCAGCTTCCACAAGCCTTCTCACATGTACGTGCAGCCGGAACGTTGGAACGCTGGCAGTGAGAAAGTTGTGGCTGTAGTAAGCAACGATTCCCAAAACATTGGCTGCTTTCTCCGCATCCTCTCCGAAAAATCGAAACTTGTATCCCACCTCGACCATGAGAAGGACGTCTGGGAATTTCTTCTTGAGCTCCACAATCTGCTGCTCCAGAGGAGTAAGCTTCTCCTTCCTTGACGGCGGCTTTCCATAAAAGGAGGGATTTCCACCACCGCCATCCCTGTCCCCCTCTCCAAGAAGAACATCTACAAACTTTCTACGCCTGTCTTTAATCGCTTCCCCCGATACTCCGCAATCGGCATCCTTCCCATCGCCCGACCCGGCGTCTACATCTAAATTCAAGCACCGTTTCTTACTCGCGCTGGCCGCATTCTCGGCTGATCGCCTGAGATGATACGGCGATGGCCACACAAGTGTGGGAGCCCGCGATGCATCGGTCTCACCTCGCTTGAAGAAGCTGGGGATGATCGCCTGGCCCTTGGCGGCGGCAGCGCCCTCGTCCTTCTTTCTCTTTCCCATTCAAAAACTTATAAACCCTAAGATTCTTCTATATTATCAATAAATAATTTATTTTGATAAATTGTTAATGTCCAAATTCCATGATCAATTTTTCCATTACGTCACAGCCACATATTTTCCTTTATTCTGCACATAATTAAATATTTTTTAGTACTTAATTCATCATTTTTACTAGTAATAGTTTTATATATAGTTTCAAAAACATTCTTAAATATATGCATATAATCCTTTAAAAATGCTACTGGCAACTTATAAAAAATGGAAGTTGATAAAATGTGAATATAATCATTTTTTATCATTAGATAATGATATTTGATCTTCTTGTCTAACCAAATAATAATATGTTGCCTATTGTTTTGGAGTCATCTATCCTAGTATTGGTCAAATATAATTATGGCCATTAAATAAACTAATTAAAATTAGAATTTAATTTGTGTTTTAGAAATAATAACTAAAATCTTACATTCTATTAGTAGACCTAAATAGATGATCCATAGGTAAAAAACACCAATGACTAATATATATGCATTTTTATAAACTTTGTGACTATATTCCAAGAATCTAGATCCACAGTCTAGGTAAAAGTATTTTCCCATTAATTTGAAGTCCTGAACAAAATCATAATCCAGGAAAATCATGAATAAACTATCACATTGCTTCTCTAAACTTTAAAACCTGTTGACCTTTTGGCTTAGAATTATCTTTCCATGGCACTTCATCCTATAATTGTTTCAACTCTTCCAAAAATAATGACCAATAAATATTAGGTACTAGGAAGTTTTAGGCCTAGAAAAATTATAAATAGAAATATTTCATTTTATTTTAAACTAATACCTGGTTTAATCATAATAAGAAATATAAATGAAGGCTTAATTGCTAAAGTTGGTGGTATATTATTATTAACTGCAACAATTGCCTAACATGAATATATTTTTGCCATTAATTTTATTGGAGAAAGATCATTTGTAGCCATAGCAAGATGTATATCTCTTGGATTTACTACAAATTTTTTTAAGATGAACCATCTGCAGACATTCTCATTATTCCATTAATGGATTGATGATAAAATGATAAGCTAAATATTGTGTTATTTCTCTACATTGAAATTATTATTGAAGTCAAGGTATAATAGAGATAAAATAAAATTATTAATAAATTTAAATAATAAATTAATAAAAATTAATTACCTTTCAAAATGATCTGTTTCTTTTCTTAATATTCCAGTAATAACTTGCACATCTAGAATCCTTAAACAAGCCAACAAAATAGAAACACTTGCCCCTTTATAAATAAGTAATAAATTGCCTTCATTTCCATGTAAGCCAATAAATGATCCATAGGTAAGAAACACCAATGACCATTATATATGCATTTTTATAAATTTCATGACTATACTCCAATAAATCCAAGTCCACAGTCTAGGTAAAAGTATTTTCCCATTATTTTGAAGTCTTGAACAAAATTATAAATGAATAAACTATCATATTGCTTCTCTAAGCTTTAAAAACTATTGACCCTTTAGCTTAGAATTATTTTTTAATGGCACTCCATCCCTTAATTGTTTCAACTCTTCCTAAAATAATAACTAATAAATATTAAATTTTTGGACCTAGAAAAATTATAAATGTAAATATTTCATTTTAGTTTATAAACTAATACCTGGTATAATCATAATAAGAAATATAAATGAAGGCTTAATTGCTAGAGTTGGTGGTATATTATTATTAACTGCAACAATTTCCTATATTTTTGCTATTAATTTTGTTAGAGAAAGATCATTTGCAACCATAGTAAGATGTATATTTCTTGGATTTACTGCAAAATTTGGGTAATCATCTTCGATTTTTTTTAAGTTGAACCATTTGCAGGCATTCTCATTATTCCATTAGTGGATTGATGATAAAATGATAAGTTATATATTGTGCTATTTCTCTACATTGAAATTATTATTGAAATCAAGGTATAATAGAGAAATAGTGCATTATTGTCTCAGGTATATAATTGCTAAAATCTTTGTGCTTGCTAGGAATAGAAATTTGACAAAATTGAAGGTCCTTATTCTCCTTATGAAATAACATGAAATCATTGATGCATGAATCAATCTTTTTATAGGTAAGTCCATTATGTTAAGCGATATTTACCACTTCCTTATAATTATTTGAAAACTTTTATTTGTAGGCAACATTTTTTTAAAGAGCCTTTATCCAAATAATTAAAAATTCAATACTAAATAATAAATAAAAATTAATTACCTTACAAAATGATCTATTGCTTGGCTTGATATTCCGATAATAACTTTCAGATATAGAATCCTTAAACAAGCCAACAAAATAGAAGCACTTGCCCCTTTATAAATAGGTAATAAATTGTCTTCATTTCCATGTAAGCAATTTTAAAAATAATTAAATATATTATCATTCTCAAAATCATCATTGCCACTACCATTACCACCACTCAAATTAATATAACAATCATCTGGAACTATAGGGCTTTTATCAATTTCAAAAAATTGTTATACTAAAGTAGTAGATCTGCATAATCTAATCCCTTGAATATCTTCCATTGAAAACCATGCATCATGTGGTGCTAAAGGATGTTTACCATAAAGACGAATATGATTTATGATAATTTGTATAAGGTAAATATAATTACTTCTACACCTTAAACACTAACATGCAACTCTCATTCTTAAATCCTAAACAAAAAACTTAATACAGATCTGAGGAAGAAAACAAAGTTCTTTTATTAGGAAATTATATGGGTACATTATACTGCTATTAGTAATTTAGTTAATGTAAATATTGTTGAAATTTATGACTAAAACTTTTGGAACTACAAACCTTAAGAACTTACATTTTAGTCATAGTTTAAAATTTGTAAATTGCAACTCTAATTAGCAACATATATGAGCTTATCTAGCTTTAAAGAATATGTTACTACAAATTATGATTTATATTTTAGTTGTAAGGGACAACTATAATCTCCAACTTAAATTTGAGTAACTATAAAGCTATCACAAATTACAACTTAAAATTTGTTTCCAGGCCAAGTATGTGAGCGCTGGGACTACTCAAGGGGATCCCGAGCTGGAGGATGATCCGGAGTCACAGCTCCATCCCCACTGCGAAGAGGATTATGTGCAAACTCTAGGTGTGGCTTTGCGAGAGAAGTGCCTGAGGATCAAGAATGCCAAGATTGTTTTCAGCATCTGGGAGCTTGGCATCTCTCCGTGACAGGCTTGGCATCAAAGTGTGGAACGAGACTGCCAATCCAAGAGCATGGCGGGGAGTGGAGTGGAGCTCGGACAACCAAGTGGAGGGCCTCGCTCTGTCCAGGTTTAATCTCTCGGGAGTTTTTCCTGCCACCTGGGCCGAGCTTCCATCGCTGGCTCGCCTGGACCTCTCGCAAAACGGCCTCTCCTCGCTGGAAGTCCTTTGCAAAAATACGCAGCTCAACCTCCTCAACTTGAGCTCCAATTCCCTGCAAGAGTTCCCCGGAAATCTCTCCAGCCTCGAGAGTTTGGAAAGCCTGGACCTCAGTGGGAACTTCTTCACAGTGGCCGGACTCCCAAACTTTAGCTTGACGCTGCGATCGCTCAACCTGTCCATCAACAACTTAACTGGGAGCTTTTCCATTGGTGGCACTGGAACTCTCGCACAACGGACTCAGCGGCTCCATTCCAGAAACTTTCGGGGAGATGACGAACTTGACGCGCCTGGACATATCGTATCACAGGTTTAGAGGAGATCTACCCGATATTTGGAGCAAGAACTTGGAGCTCAGGTACATGGGTATCTCCAACAATTCGCTCCAGGGTGGTTTGCCACCGAGCTTGAGAAGGCTACGCAAGCTCTCGGATTTACGCGCTGCATACAACTCTCTCTCCGGGCCACTGGAGCTGGAAGATGGCGACTTTGCAAGCATCGAGGTTTTGAACCTCGGGCTAAACTGGTTTAGCGGAACGATCCCGGCTACGCTGGGAGGCTTGAGGAACTTGAAGATCCTGGTTCTCACGGGGAATCGTTTTAGTGGCACCATCCCAGGCGAGCTCTCGAAGCTCTCGCATCTCCAGCTGCTGGTTCTCACGGGGAATCGTTTTAGTGGTGCCATACCTCCGGAGCTTGGAAACTGTTCGAACATCAGAGGGATACGCCTCGACAGCAATTACTTGACTGGAACAATCCCAGGCGAGCTCTCGAAGCTCTCACATCTCCAGCAGCTAGTTCTCAGCAGCAACGACATCGGCGGGGAGCTCCCTTCCGGACTCTCCAACTGCACCGTGCTCGTCGTTCTCTGGCTGGGAAAGAACAAGTTCTCTGGAAATCTCCCTGAGAGCTTCGGGGATTTGAGCCGCCTGCTCATTCTGGAGCTTTCCAGCAACGATCTTGTCGGTTCAATCCCGGCCATGTTGCAAAACATGTCGGCTCTGCAGTTCCTCATCCTCGAAAACAACAGATTCAGTGGCTCCATACCGGACTGGCTTCCCAGGCTCACGAACTTACGAGCCATGGACTTCTCGGTTAACAGGTTCTCTGGGGAGATGCCGGAAAGCATTGGCCGACTGTTTGCCAACGTCCAGCTTTACAACAAGAGCAAACGGCATATGATGATTCAAACCGGAGGACTCGTCTACAACGGCTTCGCCTTCCCGACCTTCATAGACTTCTCCTTCAACCAGCTGACTGGAAGCATTCCAGCCGCCATTGGCGACCTCTACAAGCTCCAGGTGCTGGACCTGAGACACAACCAGCTAACAGGTCCCATTCCCGAGTCCCTGGGGAAGGCAAGGAATCTCTCCAAGGTGTGGCTCGCGGGGAATCGTCTCAATGGCTCCATACCATCGTCCGTGGCGGACCTCTCGTTTCTCACCATCTTCGACGTCTCCAACAACAGCCTGGTGGGACGGATACCTGACAGCCCGCAACTCTCGTCCATGGACGCGGCTCTCTTCGCTGGGAATCAGCTCTGTGGCTTGCCACTGACCAACACCTGTTCGAGCACTGCTATGCCGCCACATAAGCTTAGAACAGAGGGACAAGGTGGTAGCGAACAGGACCAAAGAGAGGTGATAACACTTGTCAGCGTTGCGATCTTCGTGGCAGCCTTCTTCAACGCGTTCTTCTGGACCTACTTTGCGGCAAACCACAGAGCTCATTCCCATGCTGGCAATCAAATCTCTAGCTCGTCCACCATGTTGCTGCCGTCCTTTCTACCTTCCAGTTCGTAATCCATCACCATCGTGTGACCGCTTGATGAAGTGAACTCTTCTTATCTGCTTTCAAGGCCGCCTCCTGTATAGTTTTGAGCTTATCATGATCCTCCCACAGCCCCGCGCTCCGGTAGATGCTCGCCATCAGAACGTACGCAGCCGAGTCATTCTCGTCGATCTTCGTCAGTGCCTCGAACGCAATCCTCCCCACTTCCACTTACGGCAGGCCCTCCTCCAAACCACAGCATCCGCTCTCAAAGGCATGCTCTCGAGGACTTTCAAGGCCTCTTCCAGTCGGTTACGAGATCCACCAAGCTGCTGTAGTGATGAATCCCGCAAACAATGCCAGAGTCCGGGTCCATTGCCTGGAAAAACTCCCTGCCTCGTTCAACTATGCCGCCGTGGCTGCAAGCAGTGATGACCGAGACAAATGTGATTGCGTTTGCTCGCACGCCATCTTCTCGCATCTCGCGAAAGGCTTCGAACACGCGCGACGTGTCACCCTGTTGGCCGAATCCCGTGATCAGTGCATTCCAGGCGACGATATCTCGGACTGCCAGAGATCCAAACAAGTGCTCGGCCGCACTCATAACTCCGCACTTCCTGTAGAAGTTTACTCCCCACAACTTGATCGTCTTCCAGCCCACGCCTGTAAAGCTCAGCCTGGATTCCTTCCAGCTAGGCCGTAAGTGCTACAAGAGTCCGAGAGTTTGGAGCACAGTCCACTCCAAGAGTTCCAGCCCGAGCTCACTCTCACCGTTGTCTATATATCCCTGTATCGAGCTCGTCCAAACGACAACGTCCCGGCTAGGCATGCGTTTGAAAACTGCTCGAGCTTTCACCATATCTCCACACTTGGCATACATGTCCACCAAGCTGCTCCCGACAAATCTGTGCTCGCAGCGTCCAAACTTCGCGGCGAGAGAATGAATCTCCATCCCCTTTTCTAGGCTCTGGATTCGCACTAGCTTTCCATCTTCTCACGGAACAGGTGGCTCGGACGCTGAAAGGTGGACGCAGGCCATGAGCGCAGCAACAAACGTTCTCTCGTCCGGATCGTTCTCCCGAGCCATGCCGAAGAACAGCTCCAAGGCCAGCTTACTGTCTCCACTCACATCGGCCAACCATGCCATCGAAGACCTTGCGAGCTTCCTCTAGCTTCTCACACTTCGCGTACATATCGATCAGAGTGTTCCCCACGAACACGTCCTCACAGCACCTGTTGTTTGAAGCTTCACCGTGGATAGCCACCCCGGTTTCCAAGCTCTTTCTCTTCACGAGTTTGCCGTCGACATCCACCGCTTCTTCTCGCATTGCCGAGCTCGCACAGGCGGCAAGCGCAGCAACACACGTCCGAGAGCTTGGACAGCACCCAGATAGCTTCATATCTTCGAAGAACACGAGAGCCAGCTCGCTTTCCCCGTTGTCCACAAAGCCTTGTATCAAGCTCGTCCAGAGCACGACATCACGACGAGGCATGCTCTCGAAAACCATCCGCGCGTCGACCATGCTCCCACACTTTGAGTACATGTCACTTGGCTGCTTCCCACGAAGATATCTCCACAGCAGTGGCTTTTCACAGCTCCATCGTGAACAGCGAGCCCCTTTTCCAGGCTCTTCGTCTTCACCATCTTTTGGTGGCCTCCTCTTTCACTGCTAGATTCGCACAGGCCTTGGCAGCAGCAACGAAAGTCCAAGACTTTGGCGAGCAGTCCATTTTCCCAAAGAACTCGAGAGCGACCTCGCTTTCTCGTCTTCCTTCGCCGTGAGGCTGCTACAAGCCTTTGCCGCGTCTTGGAGTTTGGCTTGCAGCCCGACCGCCTGGCTTGCATCCTCTCGAAGATCGCTGCCCAGCATCAAGGACATCACGTTTGGGTGAAGAATGCTGTCGAACACACGGCGGGAATCCTCCATGCTGCCGCATTTCGCGTACATGTCCACAAGCGCATTGACAACATGGATCCCCAGCTGCTTGCTCTCCGCCGCCTGGGCGTGGATCGCCCAGGCGCAAATTGCCCTTGCGCAAATCCCTTGTGACCTTCAACGCCGACACCTGCTGATCGGGCGCCCGCGGCGGCGCTGCCGAAGGAGCGAATGCTGGTGCGGCGCATCGAATCGCTGCCGTCGCCAAGACTCATCCATCGCAAGAACCCTAAACATTTGCTAGCAACATGGAAATTCAACCAAGGCCGTCGATTCAAGAATATCTGACGGTTGGAAATGAATCGGGGATGGAAAAACCTTGAGGTACTCGGGAAAAATCGCCCTGTACAACCCAGCGTAGCCTTGGGTGCGAACAATGTGCCTCAGCGCGCTCGCAATCCCAGGCTTGTAAGCCGGTGTCCATCTCCGGTCGCCCTCGAGTTAAGTCGATCGGAAACACCGCTGAAAACAGGAACTATGGCGATCACGCTCTTAAGACTCTTACCTGTTGAGGCAGCGATTCCTGCTACTCCACCGGAGATCAAGCTCGTCACCATCCTACTCGGGCCTGAAAGTAAACATGTAACGCCAGGAGGCCTAAGCTTGTCAAAACTGTGTTTACCAATGCGATGCTGCTCTGTCTTTTCCAAAAATTTCTCAGGGAAACTAAAAAGAAATCCAACTTTTAGCATTCCAGTAGTTGTAGAGAGTGTCATACAAGCAGAAGTTTATCGCAATCATTGGGCCTATGGCAGGAGTCAAGTCTGTTGCATTTGGCAGTGAGGAAAACCAATACCAAAAGCGTCGGTCAGAGTTCCTTATAAAAGCTAAGGAAGCTCTCCTGTTGATGAATTGTGGAAAGCGTGTGATAGATGTGGACGCATGGCAACATCTACACGCAAAAGCACAAAAGTTGTCAAGGGAACAACCAACAACAAAGATCACAAAGCTCAAGGTGAGGAAATTCAGGAGAAGACTCAGGAACAAGATCCTGAACATGTAACCACCTTGAGGTTCCAAACTTACAGTCGTCAAACCAAAGTGTAATGTGAACATGATCCAATAGGAGCAGTCTCTAGCATCTCCACCGCACACAGCAACACTAACACAACCAGCTCTCAACGCTGACACCGACAACATGCTGCATCACCACAAACACCACAGTTGAGAGCATCCCGAGCAGGAGTGATGCTGCAAGCCTGAGCTTACACCAGATCTTAAGCTTGACATTTCTCCAGTTTGTGGACAAAATGCACTGTTTCCAGCCAATGCTACAGATGTTGATACCAGCAGATTTTCCAAGGCTTTTCCACGACAAGCAGATGAACATTTTCATGTGAGACAGAGTCCAATCAACACCTTTGTCTACCAGCCTCTAGATGCAAAGCTCTCAAACATCCAAAACCATATTCTCCAGCACAAGAGGAGAATTCGAGGTACAGCTTTCTAGGGATCTGTATGCGCAAAGACTTAGCACATGAACGAGGAACTCCCCAAGGAGAATACAGAACTTTGCAATGAAATCCAGCTGTAGAGATAGGGTGCACTACAATAGAAGAACAAGTTCAAGAATGAGCTCTTTGGAATCATAGCAGTAACAAAACAGCTTAATGCCATGGAGAAGTGAGAGCTTCAAGATGAAACTCAACTCAATCATGGAAGAAAAGTGGACCATAGAAAATCAACTTTATATTTAAAAACATCATCCTAAGTCTTGAGATTCAAACTTTGAGACTCAAGAATAGGAATGCCCTATGTAAAACTAATTAAAGGGGTGAGTTAACACAAACTCTATCCCTTTCTTTTGTACTTTAGCCTTCTATTATTAATGCATATCCATATGCTCAAAATCTAAAGTACTCAAGTGATACTAACTTTATTTGCTCATAACTTCAACAAAAGCCTTCTTAGAGATTGAAGGACTTAAGTCATTCCTTTTTTACTTTTTATGTGTTTATTTGTGTCTAGAGCAAAATGCAAAATCAAGTCAAACAAGTGTAGTAGCAAACATCCATTTTACTCTTACCTTTTTTTCTCTTTCACTCTTATTTTCTTTTCCTCTTTCTTTCTTTTCTAGTACAAACTTTTAGCACACAGACTTTTACCCAAATTTCTAGGAATGGCTTATTCTGACCTTTAAAGTGATGATTGCAAAATATATGAACTTTCAACATTTAAATTGAGCGGAATATTTGGTATCTCTTTGATATATATATATATTACGAGGGTATAAAATTCCATTGGTGCTTCACCATATTAACTCTTATATGGTTATTATTTGATACTGCCAACAAAGTTAAGTTTACCTTTGTGATTGTTATAAACTACCGATGCTAGGTTTTGGGATCAATATTTGTTAAGCATTCTTCCATTTGTTTGAGTGGAATTTATTGAGCATTTAGGCTATATATAAGTGGGATAATAACAACACAGCAACTTCCATCATTATCCATCAGTGAAATACAAAGTGGATGACTTGGTATTAATTCATTTTCCTAATGTTACAATATATGGTTTGTCTAAGGGGCTCCTTATTCAGTGGAACAAACCATATTAAATATTGTGGTAAGTTAAACTACACATTTATAAGGTTTGGTAAAATATTCAACAAACCAATCCTTTAGATATGCAATAACTTAAACGCTTTGTATAAAGGGATCAAGCACCACCTACAGATCCACCAATGCCTCCTCTTGATGTTCCTCTAAATCCTAGCCTATCAACCTGAAAACCTTAACTACCTTTCATCCTTCTAAAAACATAATGTGAGGTCTAAGTGTATAATTATGATGTTGTATATAAATATTAGTATAGTGGTATTTTGATAGTCATCAGATTGACTACAATTTAGACCACTTACTTTTGTATATAAACTATGGCTTCACTAAGAGTGCTACTTAAGCTATAAATGAGGCTAGAAATAAAACCCCTTTTAATGGCATCTTTCTCAATATTAAATCAAGAGAGTAATAAATAGCTCAATGAAGTTATCAGTCTTTATATTTTTTCTTAGTGAAAATTTGATAACTAAATTATTTTATTAATAGTATATACTTAATATACATATCCAATCAATATAATTTATTGGGAGTAGGTAAAAATACCATAATATAACTAGTAAATTTTAGAAATATAATAAATTTACTTTTAAATAGGACAGAGAAAAATATAATTAAATAGAGAATGGATATAAGTGACAATACAAGTGATAAAGAAGAAACCATTGATATTTTATCCACTTGAAAAGTTCTTCACCACTTAAGAAATAATAAGCTTAAATAGAATATTAATTATATAGTATATTTTAATTCCTTTAAAAGAATTAAATATCCTCAATTTCTTTAAAGGGAGAAATTAAGAAGCATTTGAGGTGGTATTACTTAAAAAACAAGCAAGTATATTCCTAGAGGCAATTCCTCCTTTCCTCTATTTGTTTTCTTCCAATGCTTGGGCTTCTTCCCATCAATCTTCTTGTAGATTCAATGCTGCCCATTTCACTCCACCCACAGCCCCTTGAGATCTACAAAGAGATCCACCACCTTATGCACAAATTGGTAGTTGGCTCCATTAAAGTAATTGTGCCCAAACATGATGAATCTGCCATTGGGCCACATGGGTGAGTGTTAGGATCCTATCCCTTACACCCTAAGCCAACTGGCTAAAGGGGTGATCACTTGATTGTAGGGCCTTTTCTTTATCCTATTATCCTGATCTAGTGCCTAACAATCCTCCCCCTCGTCAGGGAATGATCGTCCGCGATCATACTTAGGCCACCCTCTGATCACTATGGTCCTTCTTTTAGGGTCTACCAAACCTTGGTTCTCCCTCTAGATCCACCATGTTGAATATTCCTTCAGAATATTCATGCCCCACTTGTCAGCCACAAGAATCGAACTGGGCTCCGATACCAATATTATGATCCGGCGCAAAAAGACAGAGATCTAGTCACCCTAGACTATGCTACGCCACCTCTTGAGGTTCCTCACCACCCAACCACCCCCGAGCTACCTCAAAAGCTCCACTGTGCCACCGCTCCTTTGTGAGCCCTAGGGTAGGTTAAGTCCCTTACCCTAACATGCTTTAATATACCCTTGAGCCTCCCTTTGACCAACGTTGACCACATAGTCAAAGTTGGTGCCTAACAGTGAGCATGCGAGATTGATGTCCATCCATGTCGAGTGGAAATCATGCCAACATCCATTTCAATCAAATTTGCCGAGATCCCCAACATGCACAGCTTGTAGAGCCCCATGTTGGTGGAGAATGGCACTGGCACAATGTTGTTACTAGCATTGGAGAAGGCCATATTTTGCAAAAATTGGTTAAAGAGCATCACATTGCTGTGCACCTGGAAAAATTATAAGTTGATATGGCTCTTTGTTTTACTGTAAATAAAGGATCATATTAGCTTTTAGTTTTTCTAAGTTCAACAAAATATGTAACAAAAGGTAATTATGGATGAAATTTGAAGGGTTTTTTAAGCATGTAAGTCATACTTCTATTGAATTCTTAAATAATATATATTTATTTTTATTATATTTAAATGGGATTTTTGATAATTCATACAAAGATAAACCTTAATTAAATTGTATAAAAAACTTCACATTGATGTTAATCATATTAGTCAAACAACAATACTTAAGTAATCTAATTTAACAAAATTTAATTAATTTATACACTATCATTAGTTG
Organism: Selaginella moellendorffii; assembly: GCF_000143415.4. Classification (NCBI taxonomy): domain Eukaryota; kingdom Viridiplantae; phylum Streptophyta; class Lycopodiopsida; order Selaginellales; family Selaginellaceae; genus Selaginella; species Selaginella moellendorffii. The sequence continues at coordinate 122,131 of NW_003314309.1, forward strand.
TGAGTGCTTGGAATATGGAAAGGGAATACAGAAAATGTGCATCTCAATTAGCCCAAATACCCTAGCTTATATACAAGAGCGAGTGGTCCAGATTGAAACCAATCCGACGGCTACTAAAATCTTACTACGCTAATATTAGTATACAGCATCGTAGCCATACACTTGGCCCTCACATTATCCCCTCCTCTCGGAATAATGGAAGACCATCAGGGTTCTCTTGTAGACGGGCCGGGATTGGGAGGAACATTAGAAGGAGGCATACTTGCCGCAACACTCGATATAGTCCTTTCCACTGCGCAAGGAGCCCCTTAGATAAACCACATATCGTAAGATGGGGAAAATAGACTAACACCAAATCATCCACTTTGTACTCTGCAAGTGGAAGATGATGGGAGTTGTAGTGCCATTGTTGTCCCATTTGTACATGGCCTAAGTGTGTGGCAAACTTAGCTCGGACAAGTGGAAGAATGCTCGTTAAATACTGATCCCACGACCAAGCATCGGCAGCTCATGGCAAGGTAAACCCAGCTCCATTGGTAATATTGAATCATAACCATATAAAAGTTTATATGGTGAAGCACCAATAGAATTCTGCACCCCTGTGACATATGCATACCGAAGAGATGGCAAATAACCATTCTAATCCGAATGCTGAAAGTTCATATACTTCGTAATCATCCTTTTGAATGTCTGAACGAGCTGTTCCACCAGACTATCTAATTGTGGATGATAAGCACTTGTGAAAGTGTGGCGTATCCCCAACCGAGACGTCAAAACATGAAATGCCTTAGCCACAAATGCAGGACCATTATCCGAAAGAATTTGCTTTGAACAAGAATGCTGGAACACCACTCGATTGAGGAGGAAGTATCCAACAGCAGTTGCAAAGGTGCTAGCAAGAGCACCAACTTCCACCCAACGAGTCAAGTAGTCAGAAGCAATAATAACATACTCATTGCTAACAATCGACTGTGGAAAGGTCCTATAAGATCAAATGCTACTAACTCAAATGGACGGGAAATTACAATTGACTCCAACCGTCCTTCTGCAACACGAGGAGGAGTATTACGAACTTGGCACCAAATGCAGCTATGCACATATCGAATAATATCATGTCGCATCTCCGGCCAATAGAAAGACCTGTGTAGCTTCTTGGTTACACGACGATGTCCCATATGCCCACCTAGAATAGGAGAATCATGGTAGGCATGGAAAAACTGCGAAATAAAGACAGAAGACACCACCAGCCGTAAATGATTATCAAGATCCGTCCCCACAAAATAAAGAAGGCCGTCTCTTCAAGGCAATATTGAGAATGTAAATGCCAGAAAGGCAAATCATTAGCAAGTGATGCAGGATTCTCAAACCCATCTCGAATCTTTCGAATCCATGGCTCAATCTTTTGAGCATTGCAAACCTTATCAAGAGAAAGTAAATCTTGCTTTGCACCTTGTAGACATTGAACGTCAAGTATAACAACTGCCGATGACAATGAATCCTCGTCTAAAATATCCACAGATGTAGGAACAACAAGTTCGTCAAAAATATGAGAAGAGAGTGGAAAAGGAAAAGGAGCTCGAGAAAGGATATCAGCATTAGCCATAGAACTCTCTAGGTGATGAATAACATCAAAATCAGTTATTTGAAGCTTCAAAGCCCATCGAGCAATACGACCAACCAGGTTCTTCCACTTCAATAATGAAGTAATAGCAGCATGGTCACCTTCAAGTAACGTCCGAGAACTATGTAGATATGCATGAAGTTTCTTGAAACCCCAGACTATTGCTAAATACTCCTTCTTTGTTGTGGAGTAGTTTATCTCCGCTAGTTGTAATGTACGGCTTATATATGCAATGGGATGGTGCTGACTAGGCACATTCGAGCTCTCTTGCATCAATACACCTCCAAGACCAATGTCAAAAGCATCCACACGCAAAATAAAAGGTTGAGTGTAGTCAAGATATGCCAAAACCAGAAGAGTTGTTAATAGCTCTTTGAGATCCACGAACACCCACTCACAATCCGGAGACCAGATGAAAGATGACGCTGATGACTTCAGCAACACTCGCAACAGTGCAGTGCAATCAGAAAGATGATCCACAAAACAACCAAGATACTGCACCTTGCCCAGGAAGCATTGCACATCATTCACACACTTCGGAGTAAGGAACTTTAGAACAGCCACAAGTTTGTCAGGATCAACTTGCAAACCCTCACGAAAAACACAATACCCAAGATAAATTGTGTTTTTGGACCCAAACACACACTTCGACCGCTTCAGCTTTAAACCAACATCGCATAGCCGATCCAACACTTTACAAACATCATGAATGTGTTCCTCCCACGTCCCCTCCAAGTGGATCAAGACATCATCAATGAAGTCAGTAGTCACCTTTGGCATATCGCAAAGAACCTTGTCCGTTATCCGCTGAAAAGTTACTGAAGCATTGTTCAAACCAAATAGCATCACTAAGAACTTGTACAAACCAAATAGTATACAAAAAGTAGTCTTAGGAATATCTTCTTCGGCCATCGGTACTTGCTAGTACCCAGAAGTAAGATCTAGCTTGTTGAATCAACGACTTTGCCCCAAGCAATCCAAAGGATCAGTAGTGTGATGAAGAGGGTACACATTTAGGATCATCACTTTGTTTAACAAACGATACTCGATGTAGAAACGAATACTCCCATCAGGCTTCGTCACAAGATGAGGTTCATATGCCCAAGGACTCCACGACTTCTGAATAACACCCTTTTCCAACATCTCTTTGACGTTTGCACGTAAAATCTTAATCTCCTTGGGTGATTGACAACAAACAAAAACCTTGATTCAATGAGCATCCTCGGTTGGAATCGAATGACATGTGGCAATCTTAGCTTTAGATGATAGGTCAAATTCAAAGAGATTAGAATACTCTTTTATGAGCTGGTCAACTACTGCAACACAAAGATTGTCAAAAGGATTGGAAAAGGGAAGAGCAGAATAAGACAGAAACATAAGAGGAAATAGTGGGGGAACAAAAGTAATGGAAGTAGAGGTAAAAGTAGAGAGACAAAGAGGTATGGAAGTGAGAGGAATGGATGAAACATAAGGAAGTATGAGACAAGGGGGAGAAGCTTCAAAGTCACACTTAGCATGATTGCGCTGTAACCAATCCATACTAAGAATGAGGTCAAAAGCTTGACTCGGCACCACCTGCAATGACTGCAACTCAAGCTCAAGATCGCCCACATACACAACCAGGTCTGCCTCATCCCGTGCACATACATATGTACGGCTGTTGCCATAAAGAATGAAAACTGGTTCCACCGCACGATGCAAGTGTAGATGGCAACGTGTGGCAATAGGTCGAATAATAGAAGATAAACTTGAACCTGTATCAACCAACACAGAGAGAATAATAGGAGACCTCTTGTTATAAAAATGAGCTTGGAAAGCAAACACTGGATGAACCGATACCAAGTGAACCCCTTGATGATACTCTCGAAAGAAAGATGGAGGGGTCACTAACTTATTTGTGCAAGGTCCTCTATTACTTGTGCGACTCCTCATTTCCCAAATGCATCTTGGTGTCCAAACCTTCCACTTCAGTAGCACCAACGGGATGTTGCTGACGCCAAAGTCTCCACCTAGGAAATAGAGGTCGCTAATCCGGAAAATGCTGACAACGCCGATAAGTATGACCAACTTCATCACACGCCCAGCAGCGAATATCACGGCCACAACTACGTCCTCGCCCTTGTCCTTGGACTTGAGTAGCAGTAGCATCAACCTCCATTGGAATATAACCATCACCCATAGGAAGTGGAGCTGAAGGATGTGTAACGAGAAGTGGAAGAGGCGACATCTCATAACATTGTGCCAAGTGGAGAGCATCATCAAGGGTGGCAGGAGTAAGTGCATGCACAATTCTGACAAGATCTTGACGAAGTGCTGGCCATAACATTCCTAGTTTGATCCGCTCCGACATATTTGGCTCCACACGAAGCAAAAGACTTCGGAAACGAATGCCAAATTGCATCACTGACTCAGATGGCCTTTGGCGAAGATGATGCAATTGTTGGAAGGCATCATCACAATCGTCGGCATGTCCGAAGGCGCATTTGAAGATGTCAAGGAGAACACTCTAATCCCCACGAGTGGCTTTGCTCAAACCATTGTACCACTATAATGCTATCCCTTGAAAACACATGGGAAACTCACGCAAATGTTGAGCATCATCCCAAGAATGATATGTGGCAATCACCGTGAAGTGATCGAACCAAAGGTACATATCATCCCTAGGATTTCTGCGAAAGAACTCCGGCCGAACGTGAGGATTGGCACCAAGAGCAGGAGGAGTTGTACCATGTGTTGTGAATGCCACCATCAACTGAGTTTCGTTGTTTAATTGCAAATGCATAGCATCAAGCAATTGTACCAACTGCTGCTCCAGAGTCAAAAGAGGAGATTGTTGATTTGCCATGAAGATGAACAAAAAAGAAATAGCAAAAGAAGAGAAATGATAAAAAGCTAGAATGAAATGGTAGATCTAGACAATGCAAAAAGCTAAATCTAAACTAAAATCATGAAAGGAAAGAATAAAAGAAAGGAAATGGAAAAAGCTAGATCTAGACGATGCAAAAGCTAAATCTAAACCAAAATCCTAAATCCAAACACTCTTTAGGGACAATCAAAGTTGCCCCTCATCTCCACCAATGTGAGTGCTTGGAATATGAAAAGGGAATACAAAAATTGTGCATATCAATTAGCCTAAAAACCATGGTTTGGATTGAAACCAATCCAATGGTTACCAAAATCCCATTACGCTAATATTAGTATATAGCATCATAGCCATACACTTGGCCCTCACATAGTGTAACTAAAAGAACAAACACAAAGAATACTTGTCTAAAAAAAAAACCTATTCTTTACTTTTGTCTTTAAGTAATAGCTTCTAAAGTGAAACTTTGAGGAGTAGTGACTATGATGTTGTATAGCCTCCTAGATATCAAGAACATTTAAGATCCTATACTATTTTATTGCAGGTGCCATAGCGTAAGAAAGAATAGGGGGTGAGAGAGCACAAGATAAGGACATGAATCTGTAGAAAGATGCTTGTTGAGAGCTCTCACCACCTTTCTGAATTATTAAAAATAGCAGATTAAGATTCTTCTACCTAATCAGACATCCATTACAAACCATGGTCAGCACTCAGACTCAGAGTGTATGGAGTGAATATACTTGATGGGCCGCCCTAATCACGTGAATGGCAAGGTCCATGCTCGTGATCAACTCTAGCAGCTCATCGATCAAGTGAGTAAAGATTTTTGTGAAGAAAGAGTTCCTCTAGAGGGTCAATGTATTGTAGGTATGCCCTGTATCATCTGGGAAGAGTGGCTTCTTGCATTTTCCAGGGCAGTGTGGAAGGCATTGGAACTTCCAAGAGCTCCATCTCCCACAAGAGCATCTCCACTGCCCAAGATCTAAAAATCATGGTATTTATGTTTCAGCAATCTTAAAGCCTTTGTACATGGATAGCTGGGTTGCTAATAGTTTTTGGTTTTCTTCCAGGGAAAATGTATTGGAGACCACGAAGCTGGTCTCAAGAAAGTGATGGATTTGCTCCAGCAGCCACAAAATGTTTGCACTGTTGGGCACCAAGTCGTTCACGGCAATGAGAAATTTAGCAAACCAACGCATATAACGCAAGAGGTGAAGAAAGCAATTGAGAGGGCTATTCCTCTAGCTCCACTTCACAATCCAGCAAACTTGGAGGTAACAGATCTTTACTTTCTTTTTCCAAAAAGAAAAATCCATTTATTTGTCCCATTTTTTCTCCAACCTTTCTCTTAAAATGATCACAAAAACTTTCTAGGGAATTCGAATTGCTGAGGAGCTCTTCCACTGCCCCCACATAGCCGTCTTTGACACAGCCTTCCACTCCACCATCCCCCAGCTATCATACATGTATAGAATCCCCTAGAAGCTGTACAAAGAGCTGGGTGTACGGTGCTATGGCTTCCACGGGACGAGCTACCAGTTTCTTCTTGGCGAGGCCTCCTGCGCTCTTGGAAGGCTAGCGCTGGAACTTAATCTCATTGCCTTCCATCTCGGCACTGGAGCGAGAGTGTGTTTGATCAAATATGTGGAATTGATTGATACAAGCATGGGAATGACTCCACTCGAAGGTTTAGTGATGGCTACTCGGAGTGGTGGTGTTGATCTTTTAGAGACTTAATTATTAGTGAATAAAGCTTATATTAAAACACAAAAGTATTCCAAATAAGTTATCATCCAATCAATCAATAGTAGAGTACATGAACCACTAAGATCAACATATTTGGAAAATATAGGATTCACCATCCAACAAAATTCAATAGCCAGTGTATCATCAAGGAAACTTAATGATAAAACTTAACTACTAAAGATTGTAAATAGCATGTCAAACAACTTACAAAAGATAACTTAAAGAACACAAAGTATCATTAACTAGCAAGTAAGATGCTCGTGAATGTACCACTTAAAGGAAATAACATCCAATCTATTGAATGTATCACCTAATGCCAATCATTGCACTAGCTATTTTGAATAAATCCCAGTCAATAATATGAAGGAACTCAAGTTGCTTAAACAAGTGTTAGCAACATCCTATCAATGTCTCAAACCCGAAAGACCAATCCAAAGCAAACCACAAAAACATGTGGTATTGTGAAAAGCCATAAGCCATTAAAGTAAATAACTAACTATCACAAAAGATCATCAATCATCCTATGCCATCCGCCTCTATCCTTCACTAGAGCTAAGAAAAAGGCTCCGATACTAAATTGTAAGCCATAAATTTTTCCTTTCCAATTTGCCAGGTTACCTTGTCTATCTGACCAACACTGCCTTGGCTTTTGCCAAATTCCCTCACCAAGGTTCCTGCCTATGGTACCAACTCCTACTTGGTCCTACTTGGTTTCAGTTACTCACTACATGAGCAATAGAGCGTTAACCATCCATTCATGGATTCCCAAATCTCTCCCAATCCCCCTCCCCGGGTTAGATTGAACTTAAGGTTCGACTACACTCCCCATAAGCACAAGTAGCCAAGCACACCAAGCCTCCAAGTTCCTAACATCCCTTGGTACCACAATACTTGATCATGGGACCCTCTAAATCCCAAGTCTTGAGTGCAACACATGCTTCAGGACGCCGGGGCGAAACACGATGGCCTAACGGCCTCTACCCCCCCCCAACGGAAAGGCCCAATGAGCCACAAGGTACTCAAGTGGGGCACCACTCCACATGAGCCGAGAGCACCATAGTCGGTTTCCCTTTCAGGAGTGGGAGCTGCTCTTGAGCACTTCCTTGGGTGGCCCCTCTGGCACCATCCGAGTCCATGCTCACTCCCACCCAAGGCCCCTCGGCCCCGGTCTCAACCTCAAGTCAGTTTGGAAGCACCACTGAAGAGTTCCTTCAAGACTGGTTCTTAGACCTCACTATCCTTACTATACGAACATCTCTTTTTATCCTATGACTTGTTGACTATGTCTTCGGGGGCATCCCCCAACTTAGCAGTGTGCCTAAGTTAGCCTCCCCGGCCAAGAGTCCATAGCAACGGAATATAGGTGTCCCTATACCCCTCACCTCACTATGCTTTAGTATAGGGTCGGGACTTGAACCCAGCCTTGCTTTACTAGGGGGTTGGGACTCGAACCCAACCTCCGTAGAATATGTCTACGGATTTGACATCCCCGCAAGGAGTCGGGTATAGTTTCCTACGCCTGGTTGACCTAGCTAGCCCATGCTAATTAGCTTACCTTCGGCGTGCCTTCGGGTCCCAACATACAACTTCACAAATTGATACTTTAATTGAACTTTGCATAAATACATAGAGTTCTGCCTTGTAGAAATTCCTCCACTAAATCTCGCTCATTCGCTAGGTTCTCCTTCGGTTCCCATGTTTCTTCGCAGTGTGGAAATCCTTTCCACTTCACATGGAACTCTCTCACCTCGCGTCCTTGTCACTTGCTCTTGTGTGCATTGATGATGGCCTCGACTTCATATTCCTCCTCCCCTTGGATAACCTCAGGTAAAGGTGTTACTTGGTCCTTGTGAAACGGATCTTCAAAGTATGGCTTGAGTAAGTTCACATAGAACACTAGGTGCATCTTCCCCATCTCTCGAGGAAGTCGGAGACGGTAAACCACTTTACCGATTCGTGCCTCAATCTCGTAAGGCCCTGCAAACCTGCTTAAGGAACTCAAGATCAATTCAATTCTAGGAATACATGCATTTTTACCTTTGGGTCAACTTCCAGCTGATCCCACTTGGCAGCCTGAGGTTCTTGGTGTTCAACCACACCTTCTTCCCAACTTGGAACTCTACATTCCGACGCTTCTGGTTCGCATATTTGGTTTGCCTTTGTTGAGCCCGTTCCAAGGAATCCCTCACTAGATTCCAAATGTTGAATCTTTCCGCCATGAATGCCTCCACTGCGGGTAACTCTCCATGGTACTCAACCATGCCAAGCTCCATAGGACCTTCAATAGCTCGCCCATTGATGACTTCCCATGGACTCACCCCGATACTCGAATGTGGTGAGTTGTTATAACATATTTCCGCAAGTCTCAAATGACTTACCCAATCGGTCTGGTCTCCTGAGACATAGCATTGCAAATAATCCTCCAGTTGCCTATTCACCCTTTCTGTTTGTCCGTCTGTCAAGAAGTGTTAGTGCCATCAAACTTGACTTAATACCCAATACCTATCTATGGGTGATAAGCTGTGCTGAATTTCAACTTGGTGCGATATTGTTCTAGAAGAGTTCTCCAGAACCTACTAGTGAAGATCTTATCTCAATCTGAGATGATCTCTTCCGGCCTTCCCTGCACTCGAACCACTTGTTCGAAGAACAACTTCGCTACACCTTCCGCATCCACTTCCGTTGTGGTGGGTATGAAATGTGCCATCTTCGAAAATCGGTTGGTGCTTGAGCTCCTCGAGTTCTTTTTGGTTTGGCCCCTTTGCTAAATGTGAACCCCAACCTTATCGTGTTCCCCTTTCGTAGGTTATCGTTGAAATGCACCTTGATGGCTGCATCCAACGCTTCCTTGTAGTTGGTCGTGTTCCAATGCATTACCTCATCGCGAGCCTAGGTTTGCAAGCTTGATATGAAGGCATGGAACGCATCCATATCCCCCATGTCTGTGACAAGTATCCTCTTTGCCATAAACCCATTCACATACTTCTGAATGGTTCCAGTCTACTTTAGCCTACTAAGCTCGTTTTTTAGATGTAGAGTAGCATTTGGAGGAACGTAAGTCACGCGGATCCTTGCCTTCATCATTTCCCAAGTGGCCACCGGTCCTTCGTTGGCCTTTATCGTTCCCCACCAAGACTTGGCATTATCTGCTAAGTATGGTTTTGCACATGGGACCTTCTCTAAGCTTGGTAACCGCAACGCTTGAAAATAGTCCTCCATATTGTAAAACCACTCCTTCACCACCTTATAGTCATTCACTCCCTTGAAGATCGGTGGGGGCTTTGGTTTGTACTTGGGACTGATTCTACTTTGGTCTGTTCGACCTTGTTTGGTTTTGCCTCAGTCTCTACCGAAGGGTCCACACCTTCTACACTGCCAGCATCCGCAGTTTTTTGCCTTTTCTTCCGCTTTTTATCATGCTTTAGCTTGCATCCGAGAGTCTTCAGTAGGGCATTGGTCTATGCCAATTGTCCTTCTAGAATGTCCAATTGAGCCTTGGACAACCGAACCTTACTACCGGACTCTTGTTTGGAAGTTTCCTCACTGGAGTTCTCCTTATGCAAGGATTCCTCATCCATAGCCTTTTGTTCGACCAAAGGCTCCAGCTCGGAAGGAGGTTCCATCTCCGCCTTGGTTTGTTTCTGCCCTGCCTTTGCCATCTCCCAGCAATCCGCCTCTATCCTTCGCTAGAACTGAGGAAAAGGCTCCAATACCAAATTGTAAGCCACAAATTTTTCCTTTCCAATTTGCCAGCTTACCTCGTCTATCCAACCAACACTACCTTGGCTTTTGCTAAGTTCCCTCGCCAAGGTTCCCGCCTATGGTACCAACTCCTACTTGGTCCTACTTGGTTTCAACTACTCACTACATGAGCAACAGAGCATTAGCCATCCATTCATGGATTCCCAAATCTCTCCCAATCCCCCTCCCCGGGTTAGATTGGACTTAAGGTTCGGCTACACTCCCCGCAAGCACAAGTAGCCAAGCACACTAAGCCTCCAGGTTCTTAACATCCCTTGGTACCACAATACTTGATCATGGGACCCTCTAAATCCCAAGTCTTGAGTGCAACACATGTTTCGGGACGCTAGGGCGAAACACCATGGCCTAACGGCCTAGTATGGGTACCTCTACCCCCCTAGAAGCTGTACAAAGAGCTGGGTGTACGGTGCTATGGCTTCCACGGGACGAGCTACCAGTTTCTTCTTGGCGAGGCCTCCTGCGCTCTTGGAAGGCTAGCGCTGGAACTTAATCTCATTGCCTTCCATCTCGGCACTGGAGCGAGAGTGTGTTTGATCAAGTATGTGGAATTGATTGATACAAGCATGGGAATGACTCCACTCGAAGGTTTAGTGATGGCTACTCGGAGTGGTGGTGTTGATCTTTTAGAGACTTAATTATTAGTGAATAAAGCTTATATTAAAACACAAAAGTATTCCAAATAAGTTATCATCCAATCAATCAATAGTAGAGTACATGAACCACTAAGATCAACATATTTGGAAAACATAGGATTCACCATCCAACAAAATTCAATAGCCAGTGTATCATCAAGGAAACTTAATGATAAAACTTAACTACTAAAGATTGTAAATAGCATGTCAAACAACTTACAAAAGATAACTTAAAGAACACAAAGTATCATTAACTAGCAAGTAAGATGCTCGTGAATGTACCACTTAAAGGAAATAACATCCAATCTATTGAATGTATCACCTAATGCCAATCATTGCACTAGCTATTTTGAATAAATCCCAGTCAATAATATGAAGGAACTCAAGTTGCTTAAACAAGTGTTAGCAACATCCTATCAATGTCTCAAACCCGAAAGACCAATCCAAAGCAAACCACAAAAACATGTGGTATTGTGAAAAGCCATAAGCCATTAAAGTAAATAACTAACTATCACAAAAGATCATCAATCATCCTATGCCATCCGCCTCTATCCTTCACTAGAGCTAAGAAAAAGGCTCCGATACTAAATTGTAAGCCATAAATTTTTCCTTTCCAATTTGCCAGGTTACCTTGTCTATCTGACCAACACTGCCTTGGCTTTTGCCAAATTCCCTCACCAAGGTTCCTGCCTATGGTACCAACTCCTACTTGGTCCTACTTGGTTTCAGTTACTCACTACATGAGCAATAGAGCGTTAACCATCCATTCATGGATTCCCAAATCTCTCCCAATCCCCCTCCCCGGGTTAGACTGAACTTAAGGTTCGACTACACTCCCCATAAGCACAAGTAGCCAAGCACACCAAGCCTCCAAGTTCCTAACATCCCTTGGTACCACAATACTTGATCATGGGACCCTCTAAATCCCAAGTCTTGAGTGCAACACATGCTTCAGGACGCCGGGGCGAAACACGATGGCCTAACGGCCTCTACCCCCCCCCCAACGGAAAGGCCCAATGAGCCACAAGGTACTCAAGTGGGGCACCACTCCACATGAGCCGAGAGCACCATAGTCGGTTTCCCTTTCAGGAGTGGGAGCTGCTCTTGAGCACTTCCTTGGGTGGCCCCTCTGGCACCATCCGAGTCCATGCTCACTCCCACCCAAGGCCCCTCGGCCCCGGTCTCAACCTCAAGTCAGTTTGGAAGCACCACTGAAGAGTTCCTTCAAGACTGGTTCTTAGACCTCACTATCCTTACTATACGAACATCTCTTTTTATCCTATGACTTGTTGACTATGTCTTCGGGGGCATCCCCCAACTTAGCAGTGTGCCTAAGTTAGCCTCCCCGGCCAAGAGTCCATAGCAACGGAATATAGGTGTCCCTATACCCCTCACCTCACTATGCTTTAGTATAGGGTCGGGACTTGAACCCAGCCTTGCTTTACTAGGGGGTTGGGACTCGAACCCAACCTCCGTAGAATATGTCTACGGATTTGACATCCCCGCAAGGAGTCGGGTATAGTTTCCTACGCCTGGTTGACCTAGCTAGCCCATGCTAATTAGCTTACCTTCGGCGTGCCTTCGGGTCCCAACATACAACTTCACAAATTGATACTTTAATTGAACTTTGCATAAATACATAGAGTTCTGCCTTGTAGAAATTCCTCCACTAAATCTCGCTCATTCGCTAGGTTCTCCTTCGGTTCCCATGTTTCTTCGCAGTGTGGAAATCCTTTCCACTTCACATGGAACTCTCTCACCTCGCGTCCTTGTCACTTGCTCTTGTGTGCATTGATGATGGCCTCGACTTCATATTCCTCCTCCCCTTGGATAACCTCAGGTAAAGGTGTTACTTGGTCCTTGTGAAACGGATCTTCAAAGTATGGCTTGAGTAAGTTCACATAGAACACTAGGTGCATCTTCCCCATCTCTCGAGGAAGTCGGAGACGGTAAACCACTTTACCGATTCGTGCCTCAATCTCGTAAGGCCCTGCAAACCTGCTTAAGGAACTCAAGATCAATTCAATTCTAGGAATACATGCATTTTTACCTTTGGGTCAACTTCCAGCTGATCCCACTTGGCAGCCTGAGGTTCTTGGTGTTCAACCACACCTTCTTCCCAACTTGGAACTCTACATTCCGACGCTTCTGGTTCGCATATTTGGTTTGCCTTTGTTGAGCCCGTTCCAAGGAATCCCTCACTAGATTCCAAATGTTGAATCTTTCCGCCATGAATGCCTCCACTGCGGGTAACTCTCCATGGTACTCAACCATGCCAAGCTCCATAGGACCTTCAATAGCTCGCCCATTGATGACTTCCCATGGACTCACCCCGATACTCGAATGTGGTGAGTTGTTATAACATATTTCCGCAAGTCTCAAATGACTTACCCAATCGGTCTGGTCTCCTGAGACATAGCATTGCAAATAATCCTCCAGTTGCCTATTCACCCTTTCTGTTTGTCCGTCTGTCAAGAAGTGTTAGTGCCATCAAACTTGACTTAATACCCAATACCTATCTATGGGTGATAAGCTGTGCTGAATTTCAACTTGGTGCGATATTGTTCTAGAAGAGTTCTCCAGAACCTACTAGTGAAGATCTTATCTCAATCTGAGATGATCTCTTCCGGCCTTCCCTGCACTCGAACCACTTGTTCGAAGAACAACTTCGCTACACCTTCCGCATCCACTTCCGTTGTGGTGGGTATGAAATGTGCCATCTTCGAAAATCGGTTGGTGCTTGAGCTCCTCGAGTTCTTTTTGGTTTGGCCCCTTTGCTAAATGTGAACCCCAACCTTATCGTGTTCCCCTTTCGTAGGTTATCGTTGAAATGCACCTTGATGGCTGCATCCAACGCTTCCTTGTAGTTGGTCGTGTTCCAATGCATTACCTCATCGCGAGCCTAGGTTTGCAAGCTTGATATGAAGGCATGGAACGCATCCATATCCCCCATGTCTGTGACAAGTATCCTCTTTGCCATAAACCCATTCACATACTTCTGAATGGTTCCAGTCTACTTTAGCCTACTAAGCTCGTTTTTTAGATGTAGAGTAGCATTTGGAGGAACGTAAGTCACGCGGATCCTTGCCTTCATCATTTCCCAAGTGGCCACCGGTCCTTCGTTGGCCTTTATCGTTCCCCACCAAGACTTGGCATTATCTGCTAAGTATGGTTTTGCACATGGGACCTTCTCTAAGCTTGGTAACCGCAACGCTTGAAAATAGTCCTCCATATTGTAAAACCACTCCTTCACCACCTTATAGTCATTCACTCCCTTGAAGATCGGTGGGGGCTTTGGTTTGTACTTGGGACTGATTCTACTTTGGTCTGTTCGACCTTGTTTGGTTTTGCCTCAGTCTCTACCGAAGGGTCCACACCTTCTACACTGCCAGCATCCGCAGTTTTTTGCCTTTTCTTCCGCTTTTTATCATGCTTTAGCTTGCATCCGAGGTCTTCAGTAGGGCATTGGTCTATGCCAATTGTCCTTCTAGAATGTCCAATTGAGCCTTGGACAACCGAACCTTACTACCGGACTCTTGTTTGGAAGTTTCCTCACTGGAGTTCTCCTTATGCAAGGATTCCTCATCCATAGCCTTTTGTTCGACCAAAGGCTCCAGCTCGGAAGGAGGTTCCATCTCCGCCTTGGTTTGTTTCTGCCCTGCCTTTGCCATCTCCCAGCAATCCGCCTCTATCCTTCGCTAGAACTGAGGAAAAGGCTCCAATACCAAATTGTAAGCCACAAATTTTTCCTTTCCAATTTGCCAGCTTACCTCGTCTATCCAACCAACACTACCTTGGCTTTTGCTAAGTTCCCTCGCCAAGGTTCCCGCCTATGGTACCAACTCCTACTTGGTCCTACTTGGTTTCAACTACTCACTACATGAGCAACAGAGCATTAGCCATCCATTCATGGATTCCCAAATCTCTCCCAATCCCCCTCCCCGGGTTAGATTGGACTTAAGGTTCGGCTACACTCCCCGCAAGCACAAGTAGCCAAGCACACTAAGCCTCCAGGTTCTTAACATCCCTTGGTACCACAATACTTGATCATGGGACCCTCTAAATCCCAAGTCTTGAGTGCAACACATGTTTCGGGACGCTAGGGCGAAACACCATGGCCTAACGGCCTAGTATGGGTACCTCTAGCCCCCCCCCCCCACTTCCATTGGGAAGGGCGAGGACCAATGAGCCGCAAGGTACTCAAATGGGGCACCACTCCATATGAGCCGAAAGCACCATAGTCGGTTTCCCTTTCGGGAGTGGGAGCTGCTCTTAAGCACTTCCTTGGGTGGCCCCTCCGGCACCACCCGAGTCCATGCTCACTCCCACCCAAGGCCCCTCAGCCCCAGTCTCAACCTCAAGTCAGTTTGGAAGCACCACTGAAGAGTTCCTTCAAGACTGGTTCTTGGACCTCACTATCCCTATTATACTTTTGGAACCCCTTGAGGCCCCCCCCCCCCCCCCCCCCGGGAGACGCACGCTTTGGGCTTTCACCCCTTGACCTGTATTAGTACTTGGACTCGATCTCGGACTTGATCTTGGACTTGATCTCGAACCCGACTTTGGACTTGGTCTTGGACTCGATCTCGGATCCAATCTCGGACTCGACTTCGGACTCGACCTCGGACTCGGTCTTAGAACCGATCTCGGATCTTGGACTTTATCTCGAACTAGGTCTCGGAGTCGGCCTCAGACTTGAGCCCGGACTCTATCTCGAACTTGGTTTTAAAGTCGGTCTTAGACTCGATCTCAGACTCGGTCCCATCCGATGAACTCTTTGTCATTTCGGTCATGCTTTTGGGGATCCTTTAGCCTACGACACCTCGGGGAGTTGGTTCCTTACAGTAACTCACTTTATAATAAGCATAAGAATTATCATCAATGATCAATATAAAGGATTCAACATCTTCAATATTGATCATTAACTCTTCCCCTTGTAAAGTTAGTATAGTCCACGACTGAATCACTTTTCAAGGAAAAGCTAAAGTTGTTGACCCCTACTAAACAATCTCGTCTAGAACACAACTAACTCAACTTGCAACTCAGTTTATTTGAACGTCAACATAATTGCTAACTAGTAAATACATGAATGCCAATAACATAAAGCTATAGCCCAAACATCAACACTATTTACATCAAGACTAATGAAATTCAATATCAATCTTATGGAGAGATATTTCATTTCAGTCAAATCTCAACAACAAGGCATCACTTCAATGCCATCAACACCATAATAAAGCTAAAAGAAAGCAAGAGCGAATCACCACTCAAAGCTCTTTAGCAACCAAGCTATACAAAGTCAAAGATACCTTAGTTAGTATCTGAGACCAATCCTTCAACATTACTTAGTTACAAATAACACACTATCAAAGAGTGATTCACCACATCCAAGACTCCATGAAATCCAACACCATGGACTAAATGCAAACAAATGACATCGACAAAGGTAGAATTTATATACCAACATGGAAAAACTATATAAGTTTAATGACATGATCTTCTACAACACCATTTGGTAAAGCAAGCCTATCACTGCTAAATCATCATCGAGCAAAGCAAGTGTTAAATAATCCTTAACAAAGTCTACAATCAATCATTAGTTTCTAAACAACTAACAATCACTCTTCAACTTGCCTTCACAAGACTTGAACACTAAACTCATGCCATCAAATCATATACTTGTCTAATATAAATGTAATACCTCAAGTACGAGATAAAGGTTTATGGACAGGCATAAATTAAATGACTACTTGAATCCAACTCAACCGCAATAAGCTCATCAATATGTTTAGATAATAGCTCTGAGCATGCCTTAAAGAGGCTAGCTATGCATGATCAACATTTAGTCATAACTAAAGTGAAAATCATGAGATGGACTCATATCAGTACACAACCTCCTCATATACAAAGTTATAGTATGGGTACCAACATTTTAACCTCAGACAACTAAGTTGGACATCACCATCCTCAGCTAAGGCACAAGGCCACCAAAACTAAGTTAAGATCAGTGAGAGCTCACTACTCTCATATAGTTTAACAAAATGCAAAGTGAACCTACCACCAAGCACAATGCTACAGAAAAAAGGCACAAGAGTCACATTTCTAGAAAATTGTAATAACTACTTTTCTACATCAACTCCAGACTCTATCCAACTCAATTGCTTTAGCCTCAAAAGTTAGCATCCCTTTCGGGCCGTATTATACAAACTACTTACTAGGGTTTAAGCTAACCAAAATTAACTTCAACTCCTTCACTAGTTTGGATTGGCTTACAAAAATAGATTAATTTTTGAGCAAAGTGATCAATAGATCAACCATTGAAAAATCCTGAAAAAAATTTGTAGAAAATTTTCCATCCTAGAGAAAGAATGACTCTCAGTCTAGGAATGCAAACTTTCAAGACTCAACCAACTTCCTCCTACTAACAACTTCACATATGTTCACCTCAACACTAATTCTCATGACTCAACAATATATTTAAGCATCGAACATCATGCCCATATTTCGACATCCAACACAGACATCTGCAAAAATGCATAATGAACATTTAAGGCTTGATCATGAAGACCATATCTTTAGATATCCATATTACACTAACACTATTCTTCAATTACCTTCAACATTTAATATGAAGCCAAAACACTAACAAGAAAAATGACATGGAAAATCAAGTTCTAAAGAAAATTCCTCATCACTTGAAACAACAATGCTACTTCCTTAACACAAGTGCTAACAATGTCAATGCTTCAACTACACACCTTCTCCATCCAACAATCTACTCCAAGTGCTAACGGATCAACTAACAAGCTATAGCAAGTGAATGTTATAACCCTTTTTAACACCTTATGGGCAAACCCTTAAGTAAATAATGTATTAACTTAAGCTTAGCATAATGGATCATCATCCAGAATCTAGTCAAAGCTATTATATGTAAGTAGACTAGTTTTTCCATCAACCACTTTGGGGTTTATCATCATTTACAACTTCATAAACACATTGCACACTATCACATGGGTATGATATAAATTCACAATAACTTAATCATTAATTAAGCAACACCACAAGCAATACCCATGTCACTACTACAAAGTTTATGTGAGTATCAAGTATTAACTCAATTTGACAAAATGCAACATAAATGCCACACCCCATCGATAGAGATTTACAACACCCAATACCACTAACTTTTGTTCACAATATGGACAAACTCATACCACTTTTTTTTTTACTAAACTCAAAACTAATTTAACACCAAGCTACTTAAGGAGCAATAGCAAGGTTCTCTAGAAAAGATTTGAGCATTATAACCCAAGTCTTCTAATAGTAAGTCAAGTTAAAATGGTTTAACATTTCACGATTATCCATCTTTAACCAAACCTCAAGCTTGCGTTTGCACTGCCTTCAGTCCAATCCAAGAAAATTTTATGAGAGAGTACGGCAATGATTATTTGAACCAATAGACTTATCCCTATAGTCTTGATTGATCCACTTATAATTATGCCTAGGAATGATCCACTAGTGTCATGCTAAACAACTATAGGCCAACCTATTTACCACTCTTAGAAAACTCAAGGAAGGTTTACTTTTTCTCACGGTACATAGAACAACTCATGGAACCATTGGAATAACTTATGGAATCATTGATAGGTTAATATTAATCCTATTAACTCAAAGTGTAACCTCGAGTTGCTAATGTGCTTCACTCACGAGCCTAAGCACAAACTCGTGTATAATGGTACATCTCAGTCCTTCTTAGGAGCCCAAGAGCAAACTCATATAATAAGGTACAAAAATGCAACCAAATCCATACCCAAGAAACAAATGTGAAGCCTTTGCACCCAAACGTGTACCCACTCGGATCATCATTTTCATCTCTACATATTCAACGAAATTAGTTGCCCAATCTCATTGGATAGTATTTACTAAGACTCATCCTCTGATACTAATTGTAGCGCATGTGGTTTTCACCCTTTATCCTATGGTGATTTACCATAGGATAACCACGAAGCGGAACCTAAACCCTCTATATACCATGTGTCACATGCCACGTGTCCAAAAGATAGTGGAGTGGAGCTTGAGTTTCAAAGCCTTGGGCCACTGAATGAAAGAATGGTGCCAAACTCCCAAGTATAGAACCAAAGAGTAATGGCACTAGAGCATGGAATGAATCCCAAGCATATAGCCCAAAGAGTGAAGAGATAGAAGCACGAAGCGATTTGGAATAGTTATAGAGCATCTAACATCCCAATGCCAGAACCAACACGTAAAATGGTGCCAAATGGAGTCTGGCGTTATTTCAGCATATCGGTGGCCTAACATAAAGATATAAGTACTCCACCTGGAACTTAGGTTTAAACCCAAGCCGGATGTAGAATAAAGATAAACACACAAACGAGAGCTAGATTATGCCCCAAGTTGGTCAGCTATGCCCAACCTACCCATTATCCCTACTATACATTTGGAACCCCCTATATCCTGCTACACCTCCTCCCCCTCCCCCCCCCCCTGAGGAACACATGCTTTGGGCTTTCACCCAAGCTTCCCTTAGTATTAGGAGTTAGTTTCTGAGACAAGCTCGAAACTTACTAAATGTGGAATCCCCCTAAATTGTGAATTTGAACATGGGACAAACACCATTGTGTTCAAGACAATCTCTACATTCTGTAAATATGTCAAATGAGCAAATCTAAACACTTTTCATAAATAACATTTGGGACTAAAATGAGATTAATACAAAGAACATGATAGTGAGGGTATTGTAAGCTCTTGAGTTTTGGACTTCCCGGGAGGTCACCCAGCCCAGTACTATTCAAACCCAAGGACGCTTAACCCCAAGTATCCCAAGACCCTTAACCGATTGGAAAAGGGGGTGCACTCTTGTTCATGGGCCCTTTCCCTCTATATTTGAACCCCATGGATCGTCTCTCGAGTCGTTCCCTTTGGTTGCTTACAAGTATTTGGCAAACACAGTAAGCTATCGTTTAGTGAATATTGAGGGACGAAGCTCAATATTACAAGGGTTCTTAACACTAGCAAGTGCAAATCAACAACACGAGTTTCTCGTTACCATGTTTAGTATGCTTGATTTAATAATAACTTAGGATTTCCTTCTTTAGTGCCCTTCTGGCTTAAGTGCATATGTGCTAACCAGTTTCTCAACTAGCTTGGGTGGAGACCATAAGGGAACTAACAGTAGTAACCTTTTGCTATTATGGTAATATGGAGAGAGTGTATGTAAGGATTGGTTGACAAATATCTTTTGATACCTGAAGTCATATTTGCGACAAAAATGTGCTTGTGTTGTCATAACTATTGTAAGTAATGTTACTTCCAATAAACACACACATATGATTAACTTTTCTTTCATAAAAAGTATCAAAGATTTATCTACTTCTTGAGCAGTTAAAAATCTAATTAAAATTAAAATTAATTGAATTCAAAAAATTAAATCAATTAGTACCATAAAACTTCTCCAAGTAAATATATTACTTTCTAGTGTTGTGTTTCCCATTATAAAAATGGGATAAAAATCCTAATAACTATATTAATTAACATTTTAGTAAATTTAGAAACGTACTCATAGTAAATGAAGCCAATTGTTTTCATACCTATTAAATTACCTTTCTCATCTATACAATTTGAAAATTCAGTTCCATATATTGTAAACACTTTAAAAGCCTCTATATTATCAATAAATCATTTATTTTGATGACTTGTTAATGTCCAAGTTCTATGATCAATTTTTCCATCATGTAGCAGCCACATATTTTACTTCATTTTGCACACAACTAAGTCTTTTTTAGTACTTAATTCATCATTTTTACCAGTAATAGTTTTATATATAATTTCAAAAACATTCTTAAATATATGCGTGTAATCCTTTAAAAATGCTATTGGCAACTTATAAAAATATGGAAGTTGATAAAATGTGGATATAACCATTTCATACCATTAGGTAATGATATTTGATCTTCTTGTCTAACCAAATAATAATATGGTACCTATTTTTTTGGATTCATTTGTCCTAGTATTGGTCAAATATAATTATGACTATTAAATAAACTACTTAAAATTATGCTTTAGAAATAATAACTAAAATCTTACATTCTATTAGTAGACCTAAATAGATGATCTATAGGTAAGAAACACCAATGACCAATATATATGCTTTTTTATAAACTTCTTGACTATATTCTAAGAATCTAGATCCACAATCTGGGTAAAAGTATTTTCCCATTAGTTCAAAGTCTTGGAACAAAATCATAATCCAGGAAAATCATGAATAAACTATCACACTACTTCTCTAAGCTTAAAAAATTGTTGACCCTCTAGCTTAGAATTATCTTTGCATGGCACTCCATCCCATAATTGTTTTAACTCTTCCAAAAATAATAACCAATAAATATTAAGTACCTTAGGAAGTTTTGGGCCTAGAAAAATTATAGATATAAATATTTCAATTTATTTTTTTAAACTAATACCTAGTATAATCATAATAAGGAATATAAATGAAGGCTTAATTGCTAGAGTTGGTGGTATATTATTATTAATTGCAACAATTGCCTAACATGAATATATTTTTGCCATTAATTTTGTTGGAGAAAGATCATCTGCAGCCATACTAAGATGTATATTTCTTGGATCTACTGCAAAATCTGGATAATCATCTTCGAATTTTATTTTAAGTTGAACCATCTGCAGGCATTTTCATTATTCCATTAGTGGATTGATGATAAAATGATAAGTTATATATTGTGTTATTTCTCTATATTGAAATTATTGTTGGGTATAATAAATAAATAATGCATTATTTTCTCAGGTATATAATTATTAAAATCTTTGTGCTTGCTAGCATTAGAAATTCTACAAAATTGAAGGTCCTTATTCTCCTTATAAAATAACATACAATCATTCTTCCTTTTTTCTTCCAAAAGGTACTCTGACACTAGAGCATACAGTCAATCCAAGCTTGCAAACATCTTTCACGCCAAAGAACTGGCAATGAGATTCAAGGTATTCATCTAATGCTTTGAAATCTCTCCCACCTTTCTCTTTTGTCAATGCTTTCTCTTTTAGGCTGAAGGAGTTGACATCACAGCTAATGCTGTTCATCCAGAGTTTATAATGACACCTTTGATGTGGTACACATTCTACATAATGAGTTTGTCTCTTTGCCTTATTTGTTTTCGGTTACTTATGGAACTTTGATCTTCATGCAGGGGTTCTCAAGTTCCTCTCCAGCTTCCTTTGGAAAAATGTCCCACAGGTAAGAAAAATTCTCTCAATTATCTGGAAGTTTTTTGTGACTAATACGTGATCGATCTCTCAGGGCGCTGCTACGACGTGCTACGCGGCTTTACATCCAAGCCTCAAGGATGTCACCGGGCAATACTTCGTGGATTCCAACAAATCCAACTGTAGCGCTTATGGCAGAGATCCCGAGCTCACTCACAAGCTATGGACCTTCTCCCAGGAGCTTATAGACAAGCATTCTCCATCCTAAAGGTAAAAGGTTGATAGTGCTAGAGAGCGAGTGAGCAAACAAGGACAACTCAGCTGTTTACCATAAAGACGAATATGATTTATAATAATTTGTATAAGGTAAATATAATTACTTCTACACCTTAAACACCAACATGCAACTCTCATTCCTAAATCCTAAACAAAAAACTTAATACAGATCTGAGGAGAAAAACAAATTAGGAAATTATGTGTTAAAAGTGGGTACATTATACTACTATTAGTAAGTTAGTTGATGTAAATATTGTTGAAATTTATGACTAAAAATTTTGGAACTACAAACCTTAAGAACTTACATTTTAGTCACAGTTTAAAAGTTGTAAATTGCAACTCTAATTAGCAGCATATATGAACTTATCTAGCTTTAAAGAACAAATTATGATTTATATTTTAGTTGTAAAGGAAAACTATAATTTCCAACTTAAATTTGAGTAACTATAAAGCTATCACAAATTACAACTTAAAATTTGTAACTAAAGCCAATTTGCTACATTTAAGTTGAGTTGAAAATTACAACTTAGATTTCAAACAAACACAAAAATTTCGTTGGAAAAACATATCATTATAATGCTTTTATGTAGTAGTGTACGGACTCGCAGAAGTCAAGTCTAAGTCTTGACCTGCCGAAGTCCACATTGTATCCACCGTGGCCAAAAAATCACCACAAGAAAAAATTGTGCAAAGGTCTATGTTATGTAATATAGTTGATAGCCCAGTATACCAATGGCAAATCCCAAATCCCCCACTTTATTGACTACCAAGGCTTTCATCAAGGTTCAATCGGCTCGAAGTCAAGTGTGCCAAGAATTGATTAACATTTGTGCGTGTAAACTCTGCGAAAAGAAGAACCTCATCTTTCATGATAGCTCCCACTCTTTGATGTTCTGATCCATGGCCATGTCTCTCGCGGATTTGCTGCTGCCTTTGTTTCTACTCGTCTTTCTCACAAGATCCCGGTCACAGTGCCCCACAAATCCATCCGCAATCGTGAACGACACACAGGTTCTTCTCTCTCTCCGTGACAGGCTTGGCATCAAAGTGTGGAACGAGACTGCCGATCCAAGAGCATGGCGGGGAGTGGAGTGGAGCTCGGACAACCAAGTGGAGGGCCTCGCTCTGTCCAGGTTTAATCTCTCGGGAGTTTTTCCTGCCACCTGGGCCGAGCTTCCATCGCTGGCTCGCCTGGACCTCTCGCAAAACGGCCTCTCCTCGCTGGAAGTCCCTTGCAAAAATACGCAGCTCAACCTCCTCAACTTGAGCTCCAATTCCCTGCAAGAGTTCCCCGGAAATCTCTCCAACCTCAAGAGTTTGGAAAGCCTGGACCTCAGTGGGAACTTCTTAACAGTGGCCGGACTCCCAAAGTTTAGCTTGACGCTGCGATCGCTCAACCTGTCCATCAACAACTTAACTGGGAGCTTTTCCATTGGTGGTAACCTGGGACTGGAGGCACTGGAACTCTCGCAGAACGGACTCAGCGGCTCCATTCCAGAAACTTTCGGGGAGATGACGAACTTGACGCGCCTGGACATATCGTATAACAGGTTTAGAGGAGATCTACCCGATATTTGGAGCAAGAACTTGGAGCTCAGGTACATGCGTATCTCCAACAATTCGCTCCATGGTGGTTTGCCACCGAGCTTGAGAAGGCTACGCAAGCTCTCTGTTTTACGCGCTGCATACAACTCTCTCTCCGGGCCACTGGAGCTGGAAGATGGCAACTTTGCAAGCATCGAGGTTTTGAACCTCGGGCTAAACGGGTTTAGCGGAACGATCCCGGCTACGCTGGGAAGCTTGAGGAACTTGAAGATCCTGGTTCTCACGGGGAATCATTTTAGTGGCGCCATACCACTGGAGCTTGGAAACTGGTCGAACATCAGAGAGATATGGCTTGACAGCAATAACTTGACTGGAACAATCCCAGGCGAGCTCTCGAAGCTCTCGCATCTCCAGAGGGTGGTTCTCACGGGGAATCGTTTTAGTGGCGCCATACCGTCGGAGCTTGGAAACTGGTCGAACATCAGGGAGATATGGCTCAACAGCAATAACTTGACTGGAACAATCCCAGGCGAGCTCTCGAAGCTCTCGCATCTCCAGAAGCTGGTTCTCACGGGGAATCGTTTTAGTGGCGCCATACCTCCAGAGCTTGGAAACTGGTCGAACATCAAAGAGATATGGCTCGATAGCAATAACTTGACTGGAACAATCCCAGGCGAGCTCTCGAAGCTCTCGCATCTCCAGCAGCTGGTTCTCACGGGGAATCGTTTTAGTGGCGCCATCCCAGGCGAGCTCTCGAAGCTCTCGCATCTCCAAAGGGTGGTTCTCACGGGGAATCGTTTTAGTGGCGCCATACCTCCGGAGCTTGGAAACTGGTCAAACATCAGGGAGATATGGCTCAACGGCAATGATTTGACTGGAACAATCCCAGGCGAGCTCTCGAAGCTCTCACATCTCCAGCAGCTAGTTCTCAGCAGTAACGACATCGGTGGGGAGCTCCCTTCCGGACTCTCCAACTGCACTGAGCTCGTCGTTCTCTGGCTGGGGCAGAACAAGTTCTCTGGAAATCTCCCTGACAGCTTCGGGAATTTGAGCCGCCTGCTCCTTCTGTCGCTTTCCAGCAACGATCTTGTCGGTTCAATCCCGGCCATATTGCAAAACATGTCGTCTCTGCAGTTCCTCTTCCTCTCAAACAACAGCTTCAGCGGCTCCATACCGGACTGGCTTCCCAGGCTCACGAACTTACGAGCCATGGACTTCTCGGTTAACAGGTTCTCTGGGGAGATGCCGGAAAGCATTGGCCGACTGTTTGCCAACGTCCAGCTTTACAACAAGAACAAACGGTCTGTGATGATTCAAACCACGCGAGGACTCCTCTACAACGGCTTCGCCTTCCCGACCTCCATAGACTTCTCCTTCAACCAGCTGACTGGAAGCATTCCAGCTGCCATTGGCGACCTCTACAAGCTCCAGGTGCTGCACCTGAGCCACAACCAGCTAACAGGTCCCATTCCCGAGTCCCTGGGGAAGGCAAGGAATCTCTCCTGGGTGGCGCTCGCGAGCAATCGTCTCAATGGCTCCATACCATCGTCCGTGGCGGACCTCTCGTTTCTCACCATCTTCGACGTCTCCAACAACAGCCTGGTGGGACGGATACCTGACAGCCCGCAACTCTCGTCCATGGACGCGGCTCTCTTCGCTGGGAATCAGCTCTGTGGCTTGCCACTGACCAACACCTGTTCGAGCACTGCTATGCCGCCACATAAGCTTAGAACAGAGGGACAAGGTGGTAGCGAACAGGACCAAAGAGAGGTGATAACACTTGTCAGCGTTGCCATCTTCGTGGCAGCCTTCTTCAACGCGTTCTTCTGGACCTACTTTGCGGCAAACCGCAGAGCTCATTCCCAGCTCTGTGGATGCTGGCAATCAAATCTCTAGCTCGTCCACCATGTTGCTGCCGTCCTTTCTACCTTCCAGTTTGTAATCCATCACGACTGCTTGATGAAGTGAACTCTTCTTATCCGCTTTCAAGGCCGCCTCCTGTATAGTCTTGAGCTTATCATGATCCTCCCACAGCCCCGCGCTCCGGTAGATGCTCGCCAGCAGAACGTACGCAGCCGAGTCATTCTCGTCGATCTTCGTCAGTGCCTCGAACGCACTTCCACTTACAGCAGGCCCCGAGGACGCTCCTCCAAACCACAGCATCCGCTCTCAAAGGCATGCTCTCGAGGACTTTCACGGCCTCTTCCAGTCGGTTAAGAGATCCACCAAGCTGCTGTAGTGATGAATCCCGCAAAAAATGCCAGAGTCCGGGTCCATTGCCTGGAAAAACTCCCTGCCTCGTTCAACTAGGCCGCCGTGGCTGCAAGCAATGATGACCGAGACAAACGTGATTGCGTTTGCTCGCACGCCATCTTCTCGCATCTCACGACAGGCTTCGAACATGCGCGACGTGTCACCCTGTTGGCCGAATCCTGTGATCAGTGCATTCCAGGCGACGATATCTCGGACTGCCAGAGATCCAAACAAGTGCTCGCACTCATAACTCCGCACTTCCTGTAGAAGTTTACTCCCCACAACTTGATCGTCTTCCAGCCCACGCCTGTAAAGCTCAACCTGGATTCCTTCCAGCTAGGCCGTAAGTGCTACAAGAGTCCGAGAGGTTGGAGCACAGTCCACTCCAAGAGTTCCAGCCCGAGCTCACTCTCACCGTTGTCTATATATCCCTGTATCGAGCTCGTCCAAACGACAACGTCCCGGCTAGGCATGCGTTTGAAAACTGCTCGAGCTTTCACCATATCTCCACACTTGGCATACATATCCACCAAGCTGCTCCCAGCGTCCAAACTTCGCGGCGAGAGAATGAATCTCCATCCCCTTTTCTAGGCTCTGGATTCGCACTAGCTTTCCATCTTCTCGCGGAACAGGTGGCTCGGACGCTGAAAGGTGGACGCAGGCCATGAGCGCAGCAACAAACGTTCTCTCGTCCGGATCGTTCTCCCGAGCCATGCCAAAGAACAGCTCCAAGGCCAGCTTGCTGTCTCCACTTACATCGGCCAGCCATGCCATCGAAGACCTTGCGAGCTTCCTCTAGCTTCTCACACTTCGCGTACATATCGATCAGAGTGTTCCCCACGAACACGTCCTCACAGCACCTGCTGTTTGAAGCTTCACCGTGGATAGCCACCCCGGTTTCCAAGCTCTTTCTCTTCACGAGTTTGCCGTCGACATCCACCGCTTCTTCTCGCATTGCCGAGCTCGCACAGGCGGCAAGCGCAGCAACACACGTCCGAGAGCTTGGACAGCACCCAGATAGCTTCATATCTTCGAAGAACACGAGAGCCAGCTCGCTTTCCCCGTTGTCCACAAAGCCTTGTATCAAGCTCGTCCAGAGCACGACATCACGATGAGGCATGCTCTCGAAAACCATCCGCGCGTCGACCATGCTCCCACACTTTGAGTACCTGTCACTTGGCTGCTCCCCACGAAGATATCTCCACAGCAGTGGCTTTTCACAGCTCCATCGTGAACAGCGAGCTCCTTCTCCAGGCTCTTCGTCTTCACCATCTTTTGGTGGCCTCCTCTTTCACTGCTAGATTCGCACAGCCCTTGGCAGCAGCAACGAAAGTCCGAGAGTTTGGCGAGCAGCCCATCTTCCGAAAGAACTCGAGAGCGACCTCGCTTTCTCCATTCTCTACGTAGCCCAGTATCAACGCGTTCCAGGAGACCACGTCTCGCTGTGGCTCTCATCGAAGACCGATCGAGCATCGGGCATGATGCCGCACTTAGCTCGAGAGGAAAACGTCTTCGCTGCAAGACGGTCCCATCTGCTTGGCTTGAGAATGGATGCCTCTGCCGGTCTCGAGACTAGCCTCCTTGACGAGCTTCCCATCGACCAAAACAGCGTCTTCCTTCGCCGCGAGGCTGCTACAAGCCTTTGCCGCGTCCTGGAGTTTGGCTTGCAGCCCGACCGCCTGGCTTGCATCCTCTCGAAGAGATCCAGAGCCACATCGCTCTCGCCATTGGAGACGTAGCCCAGCATCAAGGACATCACGTTTGGGTGAAGAATGCTGTCGAACAGTCCTCCATGCTGCCGCATTTCGCGTACATGTCCACCAGCGCATTGACAACAAGCTGCTTGTTCTCCGCCGCCTGGCCGTGGATCGCCCAGGCGCAAATTGCCCTTGCGCAAATCCCTTGTGACCTTCAACGCCGACACCTGCTGATCGGGCGCCCGCGGCGGCGCTGCCGAAGGAGCGAATGCCGGTGCGGCGCATCGAATCGCTGCCATCACCAAGTCTCATCCATCGCAAGAACCCTAAAAATTTGCTAGCAACATGGAAATTCAATCAAGGCCGTCGATTCAAGAATATCTGACGGTTGGAATGAATCGGGGATGGAAATGCTCGGCCTCCGAATGCTCGATGCTGAGGTACTCAGGAAAAATCGCCCTGTACAACCCAGCGTAGCCTTGGGTGCGAACAATGTGCCTCAGCGCGCTCGCAATCCCAGGCTTGTAAGCCGGTGTCCATCTCCGGTCGCCCTCCGAGTTAAGTCGATCGGAAACACCGCTGAAAACAGGAACTATGGCGATCAAGCGTAATCGCTCTTGAGACTCTTACCTGTTGAGGCAGCGATTCCTGCTACTCCACCGGAGATCAAGCTCGTCACCATCCTACTCGGGCCTGAAAGTAACCATGCAATGCCAGGAGGCCTAAGCATGTCAAAACTGTGTTTACCAATGCGATGGTGCTCTGTGCCTGTAAAGCTTTTCCAAAAATTTCTCACTCTGAAACTAAAAATAATCCAACTTTGAGCGTTCCAGTAGTTGTAGAGAGTGTCATACAAGCAGAAGTTTATTGCAATCGTTGGGCCTATGGCAGGAGTCAAGTCTGTGGCATTTGGCAGGGAGGAAAACCAATACCAAAAGCGTCGGTCAGAGTTCCTTATAAAGGCTAAGAAAGCTCTCCTGTTGATGGATTGTGGAAAGCGTGTGATAGATGTGGACGCACAGCAACATCTACACGCAAGAACACAAAAGCTGTAAAGGGAACAACTAACAACAAAGATCACAAAGCTCAAGGTGAGGAAATTCAGGAGAAGATTCCAGAACAAGATCCTGAACATGTAACCACCTTGCAGGTTCCAAACTGACAGGTGTCAAACCAGTGTAACGTGAACATGACCCAGCAGGAGCAGTCTCCAGCATCCCCACCGCACACAGCAACACCAACACAACTAGCTCTCAATGCCGACACCGACAACATGCTACATCACGGCAAACACCACAGTTGAGAGCATCCCGAGCAAGAGTGATGCTGCAAGCCTGAGCTTACACTGGATCTTAAGCTTGGCATTTCTCCAGTTTGTGGACAAAATGCAATGTCTCCAGTCAACACCATAGATGCCAATACCAGCAAATTTTGCAAGGCTTTTCCACGACAAGCAGATGAGCATTTTCATGTGAGACAAAGTCCAATCAACACCTTTGTCTACCAGCCCCTAGATGTGAAGTTCACGAAGATCCAGAACCATATTTTCCAGCTCAAGAGGAGCATTCAAGGTACAATTTTCTAGGAATTTGTATGCACAAAGACTTAGCACATGAATAAAGAACTCCCCAAGGAGAATGCAGAGCTTCACAATGAGATCTGACAACTCAAGGTGAAGCAGCTATAGGGATAGGGTGCGCTACAACAGAAGAACAAGTTCAAGAATGAGCTCTCTGGAGTCATAGTAACAATAAAACAGCCCAATGCTATGGAGAAATGAGAGCTTCAAAATGAAACTCAACTCAGTTATGGGAGAAAGTGGAGCATAGAAAATCAACGTTATATTTAGAAACATCATCCTAAGTCTTGAAATTTAAATCTTAAGACTGGCAGTTGCCAGAACTTATTAAGGAGGTGAGTTAACACTCAAACTCTATCCCTTTCTTTTGTATTCCAACTTTCCATCATCAATGCACATCTATTTGTGCAAAATCTACAGTACTCAAGTGATGTTAAGTTTATCTTTGCTCATGACTTCAACAAAAGCCTTCATAGAAATTGAAGGACTCAAGTCATTCCTTTTTTACTTTTTATATGTTTATTTGTGTTTAACTGAAGCAAAATGCAAAATCAAGTCAAACAAGTGTAGTAGTAAGCATCCACTTTACTCTTACCTTCTTTTATCTTTCACTCTTATTTTCTTTTCCTCTTTCTTTTTTTTCTAGTACAAGCTTTTAGCATACAGACTTTTACCCAAGTTTCTAGGAATGGCTTGTTTTAACATTTAAAGGAATGATTGCAAAACATATAAAATTTTAGCATTTAAATTGGGATGGATATTTGTCGTTTCTTTGGTATACATATATCATAGGGTATAAAGTTCCATTGGTGCTTCACTTTATAAACTTTTATGTGGTCATTATTTGATACTACTAATGGAGTTGAGTTTACCTTCGTGATTGCTATAAAATGCCAATACTAAGTCTTGGGATCAACATTTGATGAGTATTTTTCCATTCATTCAAGTGGAGTTTATTGAGCATTTAAGCTATGTATAAGTGGGATAATAACAACACAACAACTTCCATCATCGTCCACCAATGGAGTATAAAGTGGATGATTTGGTGTTAATCCATTTTCCTAATGTTACAATATATGGTTTGTGTAAGGGGCTCTTTATTCAGTGGAAGAGACTATATTAAGTGTTTTGGTAAGTTAAACTGCATGTTTATAAAGTTTGGCAAAACATTCAATAAACTAATCCTCCAGAAATTATATATATGCAATAACTTAAATGCTTTGTATAAAGGGATCAAACACTACCTATAATCCACCAGTGCCTCCTTCTGATGTTCCTCTAGATCCTAGTCTCTCAACTTGAAAACCTTAACTACCTTTCATCCTTCTAAAAGAATAAGATAATATGAGGTCTAAGTGTATAGCTATGATATTGTATATAAATATTAGTATAATTTTCAAACCACTCACTTTTGTATATAAACTATGGTTTTTGGGCTAATTAAGATGCATATTTCTATATACACTAAGAGTGCTACTTAAACTATAAGTGAGGCTAGAAAATAAACCCTTTTATGGCATCTTTTTTAATATTAGATCAAGAGAGTAATAAATAACTCAATGAAGTTATCAGTCTTTATACTTTTTCTTAGTGAAAATCTTATAACTTAATATACATATCTAATCAATATAATTCATTGGGAGTAGGTAAAAATACCATAATATAACTAGTAAATTTTAGAAATATAATAAATTTACTTTTAAATAGGACAGAAAAAAATTAAAAAAAGAATGGATAAAAGTGAAAATACAAGTGATAGAGAAGAAACCATTGATATTTTATCCACTTGAAAAGTTCTTCACCACTTAAGAAATAATAAGCTTAAATAGAATATTAATTATATAGTATTTTAATTCCTTTTGAAAAATTAGATATCCTCAATGTTTTTAAGAGGAGAAATTTAGAAGCTGTAAGCTCCTGAATTTAGAATTCCCAGAAGGTCATCTAGCCTAGTACTATTCAAACCCAAGAACATTTAATACAAAATATCCCAAAACTTTTAATCGATTGGAAAAAAAGGTACACTCTTATTTATAGGCCTTTTCCTTTTATATTTGAACCCTATGAATTATCTCTCTCTTTGGTTATTAAGAATCTACTACACTTCTTTGCAAATTCATGCCTTTGAGAATGGAAGTTGAGAGCAATAGCTCTCCAGAAAGCCCTGCTCTTTTGACACCCTACCCCTTGGGTTGAACCTAGCCGGAGCAAATTGAACCTGCCAAATATCAATTAACATATAGTGCAATTCCCTTAACCAACCAACAATATAGACTGTTTCTTGAGTCATTTTTTTTGGTTGCATTTTAAGTTACCAAATGGTATTACTTAAAAAACAAGCAAGTATATTTCTAGGGGCAATTTGTAATGCATGTGGTTTTTACCTTTTATCTTATAGTGATTTACTATAAGATAAAAATGAAGTGGAACATAAACCCTCTATGTGCCACATGTCATCCAAAGGACTTTGAGTTTCAGGGCTTTGGGCCAATAGTGCCAAACTCTTAAGTATGGACCCAAGGAGTGAAGGTATTATAGCACAGAGTGACTTGAAACAGTCCTAGAGTATTTAATATCCCAATGCTAAGACTAACATATAAAATAAAGCCAAATGGAATTTAACATTATTTCAACATACTAATGGCATAATACAAGGATATAAATACTCCACCAACTAACATCATATGAAACTTAAGCTTAAACTCAAGCCAAATACAAAACAAGGACAAACACGCAAGCAAGAGCTAAATTATACCTCAAGTTAACCAGCCATGCCCAATCTACCCACTATCCTTATTATATATATGGAACCCCTATAACACCGAACTAGAGCTTGTAGAGGAACGTCACCTTTTGTACCACTTCTTGCACGGAGCTTTTGTCAAGGTCTCCTTCCAGGCTCTCCACAAGATATGACATATGGTATGCTTGAACCTGGCTGGGAAAGAGCTTCACCACCTCCGTGACGTTCAAGTAGTGAGTATGAACCTCTTGGAGAAGGTGATGGAGCATCGCATACGCGATGGTGATGCCGTCGTGCGTGCTGGTTCCTCTTCCCAGCTCGTCGATGACTACCAGCGAGCGAGAAGTTGCCTTGTGGAGAATAGTTGAAGCTTCACTCAGCTCCTCGAAAAACGTACTGGAGCCCCTCTGGATTCTGTCCATCGCCCCCATTCTCGTAAACACGGCATCGAATACATGCAGTTTGGCTGTCGCGGCTGGAACA
Source organism: Selaginella moellendorffii (assembly GCF_000143415.4). Classification (NCBI taxonomy): domain Eukaryota; kingdom Viridiplantae; phylum Streptophyta; class Lycopodiopsida; order Selaginellales; family Selaginellaceae; genus Selaginella; species Selaginella moellendorffii. Next base: position 154,566 of record NW_003314309.1, read on the forward strand.
TACAATCCTATCTGCACGATAACAAAACATACGGAGTGAAAAGAAATAAAGATAGTTGCGAACCTGGGACATGATTGTGATTAGAGCAACTTGACCGATGTAGCAACTTTTACCACCCATTTTTGGACCAGTGATTATTTGCGATCGTTCACCCTCACCAGAAACAACTGTGTCATTTGGTACAAATGCATCTTGCAGAGTCGAATCTAGGACCTGCTCACGGAAAGACATTCCAGTAAAAATATTAAACGACAAGAGCAAAAGAAACAAACCGGATGTCCTATCTTCAAAAGGCACGCTTCATCCACGAACTCCGGTCGAACATACCCCTGAAGCACATTATTCATTCAGATAAGCGTTGAAAAACACAAGGAGACAGACCTGATTGCACGAGACAACAGCAAGGGAATAAAGACAGTCGAGAGCTGCTAGTGCCTGTACTGCAGCCCGGAACTCCATGTGATAGGAGGTAAAGTCAGTCAGGAACATGTCCCATGCTTTGGCGCAAGATATATTTAATTGCTCCTTTGCAAGTGCCATTCTTTCCGATGCTTCCAAGACCTCCGGAGGATGATAGCGGTTTGCCTTTTTCGTACTGTTTATTTTAACCCAATCTGCGCGCACATGGAACCTGAAACTACAAGCTTTTAGCAATCAAATAACTGAATTGAGAAAAAGAAAGTACCTCGACCAAAAACGACGTTCCCGAGACGCTCAAGTATTCCAGATTTGAACACTTCAACAGTTCCCGATAACTGGGAAGAAAACTTTCGAGATCCTTCTCAATACTTTTTATGGTCTCTTTGCATTCGTCTACCTGAAGCACGACTTAAACGAAGTCTGGGAAACGATAACAAACCTCGGGAAACTGGCCGGCAACAAACAAGTTAATCTTATCCCCGGCAGCTGCTGCCTCTGCATTCAAACTTGTCACAAGCTTGTTTGCGTGATCTATCACTGAAGTTGAAGTCACTGCGGAGATTAGCCTGCTGAGGAGCGCAGACCTGGCGTCGCGAACCCGTTGAAACTGGGACGCTGCTTTCATAATCGCATTAATCACGTTAATGAACTGCAGCAAACATTACGGTCAGAAAAGAATTAACCACAGGATTACAGAAAAGGAAAGGTACCTCATACGTTGTTGCTGTTTTGTGATAAATTCTTGTGATACCACGCTCAAGATCAGGCAATTTTCCCAGCAGCAACAACGTTGAAGCTAAAGTTGCAACTGTTGTACCTCTGCCTTTATCTCCAATGGATTCGGCAATTTCCGCAACGGCGTCTAAACGTTGAGAAATAAGCATGCGGTCTCTTAACGGATGGGTCACCTGAAAATAGACATGAATGAAAAAACGAAAAATCCAAGATTGTGACTGAGACCAAACTCCTTACCCAATACTTAAGCAGCCTCGCGCCAAAAGCAGTTTTTGTGTGATTCATAAGCCAGAATAAATATCCGTTTTCAGTACCATCAGTTTGGTTATGTAGAATCTAGAAAGAAAAAACTTGTTACTGGTAAGTAAACATCGCATTCAGTGGTTACCTCAAGCTGGCGGATGGTATTGGGCGAGAGCGTCATCTCTTGCTGCCCGGCAAATGGTCGGAAAAGAGCTCCCAAGCGCAGTACATTTTCCAGGTTAAACTGCTTCAGATAAGCAAATATATGCGCAAACGCAGCAACCACGATTTCTGGCATCGTCATCAACGCCTGCAAACTTCAATTCTCATCCGATAATGTAATCAAGACAACTAGAAAATTACCTCTAACCCTGCATCAACCTTCTCGTCCAGACAGCCTTTCTTAGAAGACGCCAAGCTCCCGTAGAAGTCCGCAAGAGCAGCAACAGTACCGCCATTTTCAAACGAGTTCTCAGGCGTCTTCTCGACTCGAACATCCGCTGCGCCTGCATAGTCCATCAACAACTATAGAAAAATCACCATCATTCATATACAACCCGATCAGAGAAAAGAAAACAGCTTACCTTCTTTGTAGAAGCGGACAAGGACGCAGATAAAAGAAGTTCTGCGGGAGCACACGCAAGCAACCGTGATTCCAGTTCCGTCCTGGTGACAGTGTCCAGAAAGTGGCCATACATCACGTCTCCGGTCGAGGTTTCCACGGCCACCACCCCAAATCTAGCATCAAAACTTCCCCTCACTTCATCCTTTCCAGCGTTGGCCTTGTGCTCGGTGATTGCCTCCTCCACAACACACATGATATAGCTGCTAAGACGAATAGGTCCATCCCTTTCCCCGCTCTCTTCTCCCCCAAGAAACTCGCCCGCCTCGAGCGTGGCCTTGGTATATAGCGCCGAGAGATCTCTCGAGAACGGGCCAGCCTTGTTCGTCCCGTGAGCTTTGATAGCCGCTGTCTCGGTCTGCTTGACAACGCCAACTTTGTAGCCAGCTTCCACAAGCCTTCTCACATGTACGTGCAGCCGGAACGTTGGAACGCTGGCAGTGAGAAAGTTGTGGCTGTAGTAAGCAACGATTCCCAAAACATTGGCTGCTTTCTCCGCATCCTCTCCGAAAAATCGAAACTTGTATCCCACCTCGACCATGAGAAGGATGTCTGGGAATTTCTTCTTGAGCTCCACAATCTGCTGCTCCAGAGGAGTAAGCTTCTCCTTCCCTGACGGCGGCTTTCCATAAAAGGAGGAATTTCCACCACCGCCATCCCTGTCCCCCTCTCCAAGAAGAACATCTACAAACTTTCTACGCCTGTCTTTAATCGCTTCCCCCGATACTCCACAATCGGCATCCTTCCCATCGCCCGACCCGGCGTCTACATCTAAATTCAAGCACCGTTTCTTACTCGCGCTGGCCGCATTCTCGGCTGATCGCCTGAGATGATGCGGCGATGGCCACACAAGTGTGGGAGCCCGCGATGCATCGGTCTCACCTCGCTTGAAGAAGCTGGGGATGATCGCCTGGCCCTTGGCGGCGGCAGCGCCCTCGTCCTTCTTTCTCTTTCCCATTCAAAAACTTATAAACCCTAAGATTCTTGCCTGGCCCAACAATATTATGGATAACCCCAAATCTAGCAGACAAATTGGTCCATCTCTTTCACCACCCTCTCCTCCCAGAAGCTCCTTAGCCTGGTATATAGAGCCCAAGAAATCTCTGGAGAATGGGCCAGCCTTGTGTCTTGGTAGGCCAACTTTGTAGCCAACTTCCACAAGCCTTCCCATACATGCAACCGGAATGAGAAAGCAGCCAATTTTCTTAGAATTTGCTTATCATAGCCACAGCTTTCTCACTGCCAGCGTTCCAACATTCTGCCACATCCTCTCCAAAAAATTGAAACTTTGTATCCCACCTCAACAATGAGAAGAGTGTTCAGAAATTTTTTCCTGAGCTCCACAATCTGCTGCTACAGAGGAGTAAGCTTCTCCTTTCCTGACGGCAACTTTCCATCACAGGAGGAATTTCCATTAGAAGCATCCTGTCCCCAATAACATTTACAAGATTTCTATACCTGTGTGCTTGCTTTAGATGTAGAAGCCAGGTTAGGGTATTGATTGGCTGCATTCTCAGCTGGCCGTTTAAGATGATTCTTGAAAAAGCTGGTGGCGGCAGTGGTTAGTATATTTATTATAAGATTCTTATATTATTTTGTTAGAATAATATTATTTGTAGGTGAACCATATATTATAGCTTACTTGCTACACTAAATCTGAGAGGGAGATGGAAACTCTTTGGCTAATTATTTTCCTGTTGCATTTGTTAGTTATTATTGTTAGTTATTGCAAGAGTGAAATTTCTACAATATTTATCTTAGATTCATTGGTAGATTATGGAAATAATAATTACATTTTAAACACTTATGCAAAGGTCAATTTTCCTCCCTGTGAAAGAGAATTCCTTAGTGAAGCAACAAGGAAATTTTCAAATAGAAATCTCATTCTTAATGTGAATAAAGTGTTTAACTTTGTTCATTTGCAACTTCATATTGGAATCTTTAATTAATTCAACCATTTTTGTCACCCACAAAGAATATATAATAATCAAAATAATCTTTAATTTAGTCAGTGAATTAAATTAAAAATAACACTATTCTTTTATACATATAAAGTTATTTTTATCCCATAATATTAATAATAAACATTTCTTCTATAAACCTCATACAATGTTTTATTAAGAAACTTCATTTAATTAAATTTATTTTAAAATTTTCCGATTCAGCTATATCAAGGTATGCATATATTACATTTTACTTAATTAATCTTTGGTTTTTCCTTGATGTTGGTTCAAATAAATATATTAATAACTGTTCATTATATAAATGGGAAGAAACTATGATTTGTTACAATGGCTTGAAATATTTTTGAAAGTTGAAATTTGAAAATTGAAATCTCTATAATAGGATTTGCATAAGTTAACTCTTTAAATAATAAAGTTATTTTTTTAAAAAAAATATTTACCATATAATATTAAATATATTTTATAATTAATTAATTAAATATTCATTTTAAAAAAAACTTCTTACTTGAAAGAACTCTTGTTTATTTTTATTTTAGATTAGACTATATTTACAATATTTCTTGTTTTATTTAAAGTGTTCTTCATTTTGGTTGCTATATCTCTCTGGAAAATTAAATTATAAATTATTTTCAGAAATTTTAAATTAACTTTTAATCCTAATATCCTAATCATTGTTGTAAATCTATTCAATTTATTGTTGTAAGCACTTTAAAAGTTTTTATATTATCAATAAATAATTTATTTTGATAACTTGTTAATGTCCAAGTTCCATGATCAATTTTTCCATCACATCACAGCCATATATTTTACTTTATTCTGCACACAACTAAGTCTTTTTTAGTACTTATTTCATCATTTTTATCAGTAATAGTTTTATATATAGTTTCAAAAATATTTTTAAATATATACATATAATCCTTTAAAAATGCTACCGGCAACTTATAAAAATATGAAAGTTGATAAAATGTGACTATATTATTGGGTAATGATATTTGATCTTCTTGTCTAACCAAATAATAATATATTTCTTATTGTTATGGAGTCATCTGTCCTAGTACTAGTCAAATATAATTATGACCATTAAATAAACTAATTAAAATTAAAAATTAATTTATGTTTTATAAATAATAACTAAAATCTTACGTTCTATTAGTAGACATAAATGGATGATCCATAGGTAAAAAACACCAATGACTAATATATATAAATTTTTATAAACTTCGTGACTATATTCCAAGATTGCAGATCCATAGTCTAGGTGAAAGTATTTTCCCATTAGTTTGAAGTCCTGAAAAAATTTATAATTCAGGAAAATCATGAATAAACTATCACATTGCTTCTCTAAACTTAAAAAACCTTTTAGATTAAAATTATCTTTCCATGGCAGTTAATCCCATAATTGTTTTAACTCTTCCAAAAATAATGACCAATAAATATTAGGTACCTTTGGAAGTTTTGGGCCTAGAAATATTATAAATATAAATATGTAATTTTATTTTTTAAACTAATACTTGGTATAATCATAATAAGGAATATAAATGAAGGCTTAATTGCTAGAGTTGGTGGTATATTATTATTAATTGCAACAATTGCCTAACATGAATATATTTTTGCCATTAATTTTGTTTGAGAAAGATCATCTACAGCTATAGTAAAATGTATGGATTGATGATCAAATGATAAGTTATATATTGTGTTATTTCTCTACATTGAAATTATTATTGAAATTAAGGTATAATAGAGAAATAGTGCATTATTTTCTCAGGTATATAATTGTTAAAATCTTTGTGCTTGTTAGCAATAGAAATTTGACAAAATTGAAGGTCCTTATTCTCCTTATGAAACAACATAAAATCATTGATGCATAAATCAATCTTTTTATATGTAAGTCCATTATGTTTAGTGATATTTACCATTATTTATAATTATTTGAAAAACTTTATTTGTAAGCAACATTTTTTTGAAGAGTTTTCATCCAAATAATGAAAAATTTAATACTAAATAATAAATAAAAATTAATTACTTTAAAAAATGATCCGTTGCTTGGCTTGATATTCCAATATTAACTTGGACATCTAGAAATATTAAACAAGCCAACAAAATAGAAGCACTTGCCCCTTTATAAATAGGTAATAAATTGTCTTCATTTCCATGTAAGCAATTTTAGAAATAATTAAATACATTATTATCCTCAATATCATCATTGCCACTACCATTATCACCACTCAAATTAATATAACAATCATTTGGAACTATAAAGCTTTTATCAATTTCAAAAAATTGTTATACTAAAGTAGTAGATCTGCATAATCTAATCCCTTGAATATTTTCCATTGAAAACCATGCATCATGTGATGCTAAAGGATGTTTACCATAAAGACAAATATGATTTATGATAATTTGTATAAGGTAAATATAATTACTTCCACAACATGCAACTCTCATTCCTAAATCCTAAACAAAAAGCTTAATACAGATCTGAGGAAAAAAACAAAGTTCTTTTATTAGGAAATTATGTGTTAAAAGTGGGTACATTATACTGCTATTAGTAATTTAGTTGGTGTAAATATTGTTGAAATTTATGACTAAAACTTTTGGAACTACAAACCTTAAGAACTTACATTTTAGTCACAGTTTAAAAGTTGTAAATTGCAACTCTAATTAGCAACATATATGAGCTTATCTCGCTTTAAAGAATATGTTACTACAAATTATGATTTATATTTTAGTTGTAAAGGACAACTATAATTTCCAACTTAAATTTGAGTAACTATAAAGCTATCACAAATTACAACTTAAAATTTGTAACTAAAGCCAATTTGATACTAACATTTAAGTTGAGTTGATTACAACTTAAATTTCCAACAAACACAAAAATTTCGTTGGAAAAACATATCATTATAATGCTTTTACGGACTGGCAGAAGTCAAGTCTAAGTCTCCACATTCCATCCACCGTGGCCAAAAAATCACCACAAAAAAAAATTGTGCAAAAATCTATGTTATGTAATATAGTTGATCAGTATACCAATGGCAAATCCCAAGTCCCCCACTTTATTGACTAGCAAGGCTTTCATCAAGGCCCTTTGCTAGTCAATAAAGTCAATAAAGTATTTTACAATGGTAAATCCCAAGTCCCCCACTTTATTGACTAGCTCAATTGACTCGAAGTCAAGTGTGCCAAGAATTGATTATCAAATGTGCGTGTAAACTCTGCAAAAAGAAGAACGTCATCTCGCACGTTCACTCTTTGATGTTCTGATCCATGGCCATGTCTCTCGCGGATTTGCTGTTGCCTTTGTTTCTACTCGTCTTTCTCACAAGATCCCGGTCACAGTGCCCCACAAATCCATCCGCAATCGTGAACGACACACAGGTTCTTCTCTCTCTCCGTGACAGGCTTGGCATCAAAGTGTGGAACGAGACTGCCAATCCAAGAGCATGGCGGGGAGTGGAGTGGAGCTCGGACAACCAAGTGGAGGGCCTCGCTCTGTCCAGGTTTAATCTCTCGGGAGTTTTTCCTGCCACCTGGGCCGAGCTTCCATCGCTGGCTCGCCTGGACCTCTCGCAAAACGGCCTCTCCTCGCTGGAAGTCCCTTGCAAAAATACGCAGCTCAACCTCCTCAACTTGAGCTCCAATTCCCTGCAAGAGTTCCCCGAGCCTCGAGAGTTTGGAAAGCCTGGACCTCAGTGGGAACTTCTTAACAGTGGCCAGACTCCCAAAGTTTAGCTTGACGCTGTGATCGCTCGACCTGTCCATCAACAACTTAACTGGGAGCTTTTCCATTGGTGGTAACCTGGGACTGGAGGCACTGGAACTCTCGCAGAACGGCCTCAGCGGCTCCATTCCAGAAACTTTCGGGGAGATGACGAACTTGACGCGCCTGGACATATCGTATAACAGGTTTACAGGAGATCTACCCGATATTTGGAGCAAGAACTTGGAGCTCAGGTACATGCGTATCACCAACAATTCGCTCCAGGGTGGTTTGCCACCGAGCTTGAGAAGGCTACGCAAGCTCTCGGATTTACGCGCTGCATACAACTCTCTCTCCGGGCCACTGGAGCTGGAAGATGGCGACTTTGCAAGCATCGAGGTTTTGCACCTCGGGCTAAACTGGTTTAGCGGAACGATCCCGGCTACGCTGGGAGGCTTGAGGAACTTGAAGATCCTGGTTCTCACGGGGAATCGTTTTAGTGGCACCATCCCAGGCGAGCTCTCGAAGCTCTCGCATCTCCAGCTGCTGTTTCTCATGGGGAATCGTTTAAGTGGCGACATACCTCCGGAGCTTGGAAACTGGTCGAACATCAGGGAGATATGGCTCGACAGCAATGACTTGACTGGAACAATCCCAGGCGAGCTCTCGAAGCTCTCGCATCTCCAGCAGCTAGTTCTCAGCAGCAACGACATCGGCGGGGAGCTCCCTTCTGGACTCTCCAACTGCACCGAGCTCGTCGGTCTCTCGCTGAACCAGAACAAGTTCTCTGGAAATCTCCCTGACAGCTTCAGGAATTTGAGCCACCTGCTCCTTCTGTCGCTTTCCAGCAACGATCTTAAACACTTATACAAAGGTTAATTTTCCTCCATGTGAAAGAGAATTCCTTAGTGGAGCAATAGGGAGATTTTTAAATAGAAATCTCATTTTTGATATGAATAAAGTGTTTAAATTTGTTCATTTGCAACTTCATATTTAAATCTTTAATTAATTCAACCATTTTTGTCACCCACAAAGAATATATAGCAAGGTATAAATTATGGAAGTGTTGGATGTGGATTGTTCAATACTATTGAAAATACATTTCTAAGTTTGTCTAAAGATAATTCCTTTAATTTTTTATTTTTTGTCAAGAGAATCTTTCCAATCCAAAATTATCTATGACATATCTATCTACAAGAGAAAAATTTCATTGAAGATAAATATATATTCATATCTCAAATTAGTCTAAATGCAACACTAAACATTATAAATAAATCTATATTTTACATAACATATGGATTTAATGATATAATTAATAATTACTATGAACCTAGTTTTTTTTTGCCAAATCAATACATAATCTTAGAGTTTCTTGATATTTTGATGCAACTTTATGATACTCACATTCGTAAAATAATTTAAAGCTTACTCACATTCAAATAAATATAATTCATAGCTTTAAATTATTTTATGACCTCTTTATTTATGTTATAAGTCTTGTATCAAAAAGGAGCATCCAAAATTGTGATTGCATAGTTATTTCTGTTAGGTTGTAGTACACTCTTTTTTATCAAACACCATTAACCAACCTAACAAAATAGCAATACAGTTTAACTGCAAGTTTAATTTAATTTAATTTTATCTTAGATTAAATTTACCATCACTCAACATTTTCTATGCAGACTTTTACACTATACTATTTGATATTGTTCAAAATCCTCTATCATATAATAAATTTGTATTAAAGTGAAAGTACTTATTGATACATTTTAATTATGGAAAATTGTAACAAGCTTCACAAATCTTAATGTTGAATGTTACAACTTTATAGGACCAAGTAAAAAAACTTTAGTGACAGAATGTTTACCCTTAACTTCATTTTATTTAAATCCAATAAATTATATTTATTGGGATCAATTTCATCCTACCTCCAAAATTTATAATATATTTATTGATCTATTTTGAATGAAAATGATTATATATATCTTATAAACATCCAGCAAGTAACTGTTATATATAATAAAAGTTTAATACAAAGTTTTGTTAGTCTGATTTTATTTAAAAAATTTATAACAAAATTTTAAACTGAAACTTTTTAAAGTAATTTAAAATATCTTAAATACTATATTATAATAATATTTATGTTTAATGTTTTAGAAAAATGATGAAGCATGATGCCGCATGATGGCGCACTTAGCTCGAGAGGAAAACGTCTTCGCTGCAAGACGGTCCCATCTGCTTGGCTTGAGAATGGATGCCTCTGCCGGTCTCGAGACTAGCCTCCTTGACGAGCTTCCCATCGACCAAAACAGCGTCTTCCTTCGCCGCGAGGCTGCTACAAGCCTTTGCCGCGTCCTGGAGTTTGGCTTGCATCCTCTCGAAGAGATCCAGAGCCACATCGCTCTCGCCATTGGAGACGTAGCCCAGCATCAAGGACATCACGCTTGGGTGAAGAATGCTGTCGAACACGCGGCGGGAATCCTCCATGCTGCCGCATTTCGCGTACATGTCTCCCCAGCTGCTTGCTCTCCGCCGCCTGGGCGTGGATCGCCCAGGCGCAAATTGCCCTAGCGCAAATCCCTTGTGACCTTGGGCGCCCGCGGCGACGCTGCCGAAGGAGCGAATGCTGGTGCGGCGCATCGAATCGCTGCCGTCGCCAAGTCTCATCCATCGCAAGAACCCTAAACATTTGCTAGCAACATGGAAATTCAACCAAGGCCGTCGATTCAAGAATATCTGACGGTTGGAAATGAATCGGGGTGGAAAACCTTAGGAAAAATCGCCCTGGTCGCCCTCGAGTTAAGTCGACTGAAAACAGGAACTATGGCGATCAAGCGTAATCGCTCTTAAGACTCTTACCTGTTGAGGCAGCGATTCCTGCTACTCCACCGGAGATCAAGCTCGTCACCATCCTACTCGGGCTTGAAAGTAAACATGCAACGCCAGGAGGCCTAAGCTTGTCAAAACTGTGTTTACCAATGCGATGGTGCTCTGTGCCTGTAAAGCTTTTCCAAAAATTTCTCACACTCGGAAACCACAAAAAAATCCAACTTTGAGCGTTCCAGTAGTTGTAGAGAGTGTCATACAAGCAGAAGTTTATCGCAATCGTTGGCCCTATGGCAGGAGTCAAGTCTGTGGCATTTGGCAGGGAGGAAAACCAATACCAAAAGCGTCGTCAGAGTTCCTTATAAAGGCTAAGAAAGCTCTCCTGTATGTGATAGATGCGGACACAGAGCAACGTTTACACGCAAGAGCACAAAAGCTGTCAAGGGAACAACCAACAACAAAGATCACAAAGCTCAAGGTGAGGAAATTCAGGAGAAGACTCAGGAACAAGATCCTGAACATGTAACCACCTTGCAGGTTCCAAACTGACAGTCATCAAACCAGTGTAACGTGAACATGACCCAGCAGGAGCAGTCTCCAGCATCTCCACCGCACACAGCAACACTAACACAACCAGCTCTCGATGCCGACACCGACAACATGCCGCATCACCGCAAACACCACAATTGAGAGCATCCCGAGCAGGAGTGACGCTGCAAGCCTGTGGATCTTAAGCTTGGCATTTCTCCAGTTTGTGGACAAAATGCAGTGTCTCCAGTCAACACCATAGATGCAGATATCAGCAGATTTTTCAAGGCTTTTCGACGACAAGCAGATGAGCATTTTCATGCGAGACAGAGTCCAATCAACACCTTTGTCTACCAGCCCCTAGATGTGAAGGTCATGAAGATCCAGATCCAGAACCATATTCTCCAGCTCAAGAGGAGCATTCAAGGAATCTGTATGCACAAAGACTTAGCGCATGAATAAGGAACTCCCCAAGGAGAATGCAGAGCTTCGCAATGAGATCTGACAGCTCAAGGTGAAGCAGCTGTAGGGATAGGGTGCGCTACAATAGAAGAACAAGTTCAAGAATGAGCTCTCAGCAGCAATACAACAGCCCAATGCCATGAAGAAGTGAGAGCTTCAAGATGAAACTCAACTCAATTGTGGGAGAAAGTGGAGCATAGAAAATCAACCTTATATTTAGAAACATCATCCTAAGTCTTGAAATTTAAATCTTAAGACTGAAGAACAAGTTGCCCCATGTAAAATTAATTAAGGAGGTGAGTTAACATTCAAACTTTATCCCTTTCTTTTGTACTTTAGCCTTCCATCATCAATGCATGTCCATTTGCTCAAAATCTAGAATACTTAAGTGATGCTAAGCTTATTTTTGCTCATGACTTCGACAAAAGCCTTTCTAGGGATTGAAAGACTCAAGTAATTCCTTTTTTACTTTTTATATATTTATTTGTGTCTAGCTGAAGTAAAATGCAAAATTAAGTCAAACAAGTGTAGTAGTAAGCATCCACTTTACTCTTACCTTTTTTTATTTTTCATTCTTATTTTCTTTTCCTCTTTCTTTCTTTTCTAGTACAAGCTTTTAGCATACAGACTTTTGCCCAAGTTTCTAGGAATGGTTTGTTTTAACATTTAAAGGAATGATTGCAAAACACATGAACTTTCAGCATTTAGATTGGGATGGATATTTGCCATTTCTTTGGTATACGTATATCATAGGGTATAAAGTTCCATTGGTGCTTCACTTTATAAACTTTTATATGGTCATTATTCGATATGGTTAATAGAATTGAGTTTACTTTCGTGATTGCTATAAACTGCCAATATTAAGTTTTGGGATCAATATTTGATGAGCATTCTTCCACTCATTCGAGTAGAGTTTATTAAGCACTTAGGTTGTGTAGAAGTGGGATAATAACAACATAATAACTTCCATCATAGTCCATCAATGGAGTACAAAGTGGATGATTTGGTGTTAATCCATTTTCCCAATGTTACAATATATGGTTTGTTTAAGGGGCTCTTTATTCAGTGAAAGGGACTATATTAAGTGTTTTGGTAAGTTAAACTACACATTTATAAAGTTTGGCAAAACATTCAACAAACTAATCCTCCAGAAATTATATATATGCAATAACATATATTGCTTATAGCCACCACAACCACCACCCCAAATTTAACATCCAACTGCTAAGACAAATTGGTCCATCTCTTTCACTACCCTCTTCTCCTCACATAAACTCCTTAGCCTCAAGCATGGCTTTGGTATATAGAGAGAATGGGCCAGCCTTGTGTCTTGGTATGCCAACTTTGTAGCCAACTTCCACAAGCCTTCCCATGCACGCAACCGGAATGAGAAAGCAGCCAATTTTCTTAGAATTTGCTTATCATAGCCATAGCTTTCTCACTGCTAGCATTCCAATATTCTGCCACATCCTCTCCAAAACATTGAAACTTTGTATCCCACCTCAACAATGAGAAGAGTGTCTAGAAATTTCTTCATGAGCTCCACAATCTGCTGCTACAGAGGAGTAAGCTTTTCCTTTCCTGATGGCAACTTTCCATCACAAGAGGAATTTCCATTGGAAGCATCTTGTCCCCAATAACATTTACAAATTTTCTATACCTGTGGTTGCAAGAGGATTTAGATGTAGAAGCCAGGTTAGGGTATTGATTGGCTGCATTCTCAGCCGGTCGTTTAAGATGACACAACGATTATTCTTGAAGCAGCAGTGCCTAGTATATTTATTATAAGATTCTTATATTATTTTATTAGAATAATATTATTTGTAGGTGAACCATATATTACAGCTTACTGAGATGGAAACTTTTTGGCTAATTATTTCCCTGTTGCATTTGTTAGTTATTGCAAGAGTGAAATTTCTGCAATATTTATCTTTAGACTCATTGGTAGATTATAGAAATAACAATTACATTTTAAACACTTATGCAAAGGCTAATTTTCCTCCCTATGGAAGGAAGATTTTTTAGGAATTTAAACATTATCTACTAATTTAAGAGCATTAGATTATATACAAAATAGTTTTACTTATATTTTCTTCACCATTATAGTTTTAAAGATAAAATAATCCTTAATTTAGGTAGAGAATTAAATAAAAATAACACTATTCTTTCATAGATATAAATTTTTTTTATCACACCAAATTAATAGTAAACATTTCTTCTATAAACCTCATATAATGTTTTACTATGAAAGTTCATTTAAGTAAATTTATTTTAAAATTTTTGAATTCAGCTTTATCAAGCTATGTATATATTGGATTTTTCTTAATTAATCTTTGGTTTTTCCTTGATGTTGGTTTAAATAAATATATTAGTAACTGAATGGGAAGAAACTATATTTTGTTGTTTAAATTTTTATTACAATAACTTGAAACATTTTATTAAAAAAATTTGAAATTTCTATAGTAGGATTTGGATCAGTTAACTCTTTGAATAATAAATTTATTTTATAAATAAAATTATTTACCATATAATCTTGAATAAAATCTAATGAATAATTAAATAATATATTAACTATTTATTTTCAAAAAGACTTCTTACTTGAAAGGGCTCTTGTTTTTTTCCTTTTATATTGGAATGTATTTGCAATATTTCCTGTTTTATTTAAAGCCTTCTTCTTTTTGGTTGCCATATCTCTTTTGAAAATTAAATCATAAAATTATTTTCAGAAATTTTAAGTTAACTTCTAATCCCAATCTCCTAATAATAGTGCTAAATCTATGCAATTTATCGTTCATCCAATGCTAATGCCATCCTAATCACGATATTAATGGCTTCCTAATTGCAATCCTAATCCATGTAATCAGTATTAATTATACTCCTAATTGCAAGGTAATGGCACAAACCTAATCACATCCTCTCAAGGATTCAAGGTTTTTTTGATTCAAGCTTTTTGTTCTTTCAATCAAGCATTGCTGAGAGTTGGAATTCAAGGAGTAACGGTGAGCAATGTTCGTGGTTTAGGCACTCAAGGTGGAGCTGTGTTTTCTTTCTTTTTTCCCTGTGGAGAACAAAAGCTTCCAGGAGAAAAGAAACCAGTTCTTACCCTTGATACTTGGGAGTCTCCAAGGTCTAGAAAAAAAAGAGAGAGAAGCAAAGAAATTGGTATCACTGCGTTACTAGTCAGATCCGAGCTCCAAAGAATCCGTCCACATCAGCAATCCAAAAGAAAAGAGAAAGAAAGCTCAAACCTTTCTGCAGCATGTTAAGATCCTTGAGCCCTCCAAGAGCGGTGCATCTATCCCTGCCCTCTCCAAATCCTGGCGCCTACCACACCCAATGGTGTGTGGGACGAGGCTATTGCCACTGGCCAGCATCGCTCGGTACAGAATCTCGCCTTAGCGGCCAAGAAGATTTCCCATTTAGCCCTAAATTCTGACACCTCTTCATCTGGCAATTGGATGATTTTATCTGACTCATTCATTTTGACAGCATTTAATGAGCCAGCTGAGGCAAATGATATACACTTCTAGGAGTCACTGAGGTATAGAAGTATCTGTGCTGATATCCTTGATCACAGAACTTTGGATATCTAAAACTATTCCCATCCAAAAGTTTTACTTGATCAATCACCATGGATAGCATATGATTTTCCTCTCCTTCCTTAATATTGAACCACTGAACTTTAAAAATAATTCTCTTGAATGATCTAAACTTTACCTCATAAATATAAAAGGTATCTATAATAATAAGAACGAATAACCCAAACCCCTGCAGCCGTCTGGGGCAGCCTCGGAAGCCATGGTTCTCAACAAGGGGAGGCCAGCTTAGGCTTTGGCCAGGGCCGGTGGCCATGGTTAGCGGGAATATTGGCTCAATGTTGTGGCGGCCAATGGGTGGGATGCATGCGTGGCAGGGAAGGGAAGAGGGCGTGGTGACATGTGTTATGCCATGCACTCCTAGGGCTCCATTGGTGCTCTGGTCGGACACGGTTGTGTGGGCATTTCCGGGAGAGCCTGTGCATGGTAAGTAACAGGGGCGGGTAGAATGGTAGTCGGGCACACAATCCAGGCTCCTCTTGGGATCAACTCAGGACTGTGAGAGGCAAATTGGCTCATCTCCAACTCAGCAAAGCTTTGATCCCTGTTTGCCATTGCCTCACGAGCTCTTTGGCCTGTAGGAAAGCAATTATCAAGGACACTCCCTCTTCATCCCTGGATTCTCTCGAGGAATCCCTTGTTGCTGGGCCTGGTGAGGGATTGTTGTTTCAGCACATGCTCGGGATCAACTCCATTTGTAGGAACCTGTTTTGAGTTGACGTAGGGCTGTCGAGTGGCTGTGCCAGCCAACACTGCTCCTGAAGTTTTGGAAATCTGACATGGCACTGATGTCTGGGTTCTCTCGAAAGAGAAGGAGAGAAGCAGAAGGTGCCACCGCAAGCATCCCGCCAACTGTTGGGAAAGGATGGGAAAGCTGGCATCAATCGATTTGTTGCAGTAGCCCATGGATAAAACTGTAGTCCATGGATAGATGTATGACATTATAGTCAGCATTCCAGAATCAATCCTAAGATAAATTTGTTTAGTATGATCATGTTAAACTAACAAAATTCACCTACATTGTCTGGAGTTCAGTCAAGCCTACAAATGATGGAACTGGCTGAGGAGAAAAGGAGTTGTTTCCAATGCTTCTGTTATGCATACACATGCATCAGGTAAACTCCAAGTTAAGAAGAAATATTACATTAGTTGGAGAGCTTTCAACCTGCTTAGATCAGGTAACGTTCCAGTAAAAGCATTATCATTGATGTGTCTGTAAATGAAACAAAACTTGAGTGCAAAGTAGTTACCATATTAGCTATTTACATTTCAAAGAGGGTTGATATCCGCCCCAAACTGCTCGGCAATGATCCAGCAAATCGATTTTTGTCAAGTCTCCTGAAAATACATCTCTGGAGAAGTTCCCGATGAAATTGGAAACTTTTCCAAGCTGACCATCATGTAAGTCATTGATGGCTAGAATACAATCTCGTGTAATAGAGCAGTTATTGTCCAGTAACCTGAAGGACAACAGGTCCAAAAACCTCCATGAAAATGAGAAAAATACGTACAAGTGCCTGAGTTCAGGTAAGAAATATATTTCTGGTGCGTCCACCTCTTTGTAAACCACCCAGCATTTGCTGGGCAAGTACTCGTAAAAAACTAAGATAGATCAAAATACATACCTGGAAAATCAATATGAGGTTGTTGTGGATTCCTTAACGTAATTATAATGCTGTCCATTGTTTTCTTATTTGCATCAATTTGAGAAACTCTAAAATGCTTTCCATTAATCTAATATACTGTATAACTCATGGCCTAAAATTTAAAACTAATTAATGATTAATTAATGTTAATTATGACTTTGCATCCATTACCCAAATCCTTAAAAACATTTGATATTGATTCACCTCTTTGAATAGTATATTGTATGATTTCATATATAATAGCCATAATAGGTAATAGTGGTAGCTATTTTAAATTTTCAGGAATCTATTAGTTTGGATGGTCAATAACATATTGCATTCTTGCATTATCTCTTTCAATTCTTGCTTGTTGATACTTTTGAAGGATAAGTTGCATTTCCTCTTCATTAAAGTAAATATATAGAGAACTATTTTCATATGCTTCTTAACTAAGTTGAATTTGTTTTCCTAGATGCTACAATCGAATACTACTATAATCAAATGGAGATATAAACTATGAAATACTTAAGCAAATTAGAACTAAAATATTATGCATATAAAAACTCTTTCTTAATAGCAGACCTTCAGCTATAGATCTTCAAGTTTTACTTTTTGTCTTACCAAAGATTTTAAAACCCTTAAATAACACTCAATAAAAAATATATTTCAGCTAGTTCTAGGACCAACCATCTTTAACTCATCAATTAACTATACTAATAAATGAACTTGTGTTGTCATAGCTGTTGTAAATAATGTTGCTTCCAATAAACACACATAAATGATAGACTTTTCTTTCATAATAGGTTTCAAAGATCTATCTACTTCTTGAGCAGTTTAAAATCTAATTAAAATTAAAATTAATTGAATTAAAAAAATTAAATCAATTATTACCATACAACTTCTCCAAGAAAATATATTGCATCCTGTAATTGAGGTGTTGTGTTTCCCATTATAAAAATGAGATAAAAATCCTACTAAATATGTTAATTTACGTTTTAGTAAATTTAGAAACTTATTTATAGTAAATAAAGCCAATTGTTTTCATACCTATTAAATTACCTTTCTCATCGACACAATTTGAAATTCAGTTCCATATGTTTTAAGCACTTTAAAAGCCTCTATATTATCAATAAATAATTTATTTTAATAATTTGTTAATGTCAAAATTCCATGCTTAATTTTTCCATCACATCACAACCATATGTTTTACTTTATTCTGCGCATAACTAAGTCTTTTCTAGTACTTAATTCATCAATTTTACCAGTAATAGTTTTATATATAGTTTGAAAAACATTCTTAAATATATGCATGTAATCCTTTAAAAATGCTACTGGCAACTTATAAAAATATAGAAGTTGATAAAATGTGAATATAACCATTTCATACTATTAGGTAACAATATTTGATCTTCTTGTCTAACCAAATAATAATATGTTGCCTAACGTTTTGGAGTCATTTGTCCTAGTATTGGTCAAATATAATTATGACCATTAAATAAACTAATTAAAATTTAATTTTAATTTATGTTTTAGAAATAATAACTAAAATCTTATATTCTATTAGTAGACCTAAATGGATGATCCATAGGTAAGAAACACCAATATCCAATATATATATGCATATTTATAAACTTCGTGACTATATTCCAAGGATCTAGGTCCACAGTTTAGGTAAAAGTATTTTCCTATTAATTTGAACTCCTGAATAAAATCATAATCCAAGAAAATTATGAATAAACTATCACATTGCTTCTCTAAGCTTAAAAAACTGTTAACCCTCTAACTTAGAATTATCTTTGCATGGCACTCCATCCCATAATTGTTTTAACTCTTCCAAAAATAATAACCAATAAATATTAAGTACCTTAGGAAGTTTTGGGCCTAGAAAAATTATAGATATAAATATTTCAATTTATTTTTTTAAACTAATACCTAGTATAATCATAATAAGGAATATAAATGAAGGCTTAATTGCTAGAGTTGGTGGTATATTATTATTAATTGCAACAATTGCCTAACATGAATATATTTTTGCCATTAATTTTGTTGGAGAAAGATCATCTGCAGCCATACTAAGATGTATATTTCTTGGATCTACTGCAAAATCTGGATAATCATCTTCGAATTTTATTTTAAGTTGAACCATCTGCAGGCATTTTCATTATTCCATTAGTGGATTGATGATAAAATGATAAGTTATATATTGTGTTATTTCTCTACATTGAAATTATTATTGAAGTCAAGGTATAATAGAGAAATAATGCATTATTTTCTCAGGTATATAATTGTTAAAATCTGTGTGCTTGCTAGCAATAGAAATTTGACAAAATTAAAGGTCCATATTCTCCTTATGAAATAACATAAAGTCATTGATGCATAAATCAATCTTTTTATAGGTAAGTCCATTATGTTTAGTGATATTTACCACTTCCTTATATATATTTGAAAATGTTTATTTGTAGGAAACATTTTAGTAACAGTTTAAAAGTTGTAAATTGCAACTCTAATTAGCAACATATATGAGCTTATCTAGCTTTAAAGAATATGTTACTACAAATTATTATTTATATTTTAGTTGTAAAGGACAACTATAATTTCCAACTTAAATTTGAGTAAGTATAAAGCTATCACTTAAATTTTGTAACTAAAGCCAATTTGCTACTAACATTAAATTGAGTTGATTACAACTTAGATTTCCAACAAACACAAAAAAATTGTTGGAAAAACATATCATTATAATGCTTTTACGGACTGGCAGAAGTCAAGTCTAAGTCTTCACCTGTCGAAGTCCACATTCTATCCACCGTGGCCAAAACATCACCACCAAAAAAAATTGTGCAAAAATCTATGTTATGTAATATAGTTGATAGTCCAGTATACCAATGGCAAATCCCAAGTCCCCCATTTATTGACTAGCAAGGCTTTCATCAAGGCCCTTTGCTAGTCAATAAAGTCAATAAAGTATTTTTACAATGGTAAATCCCAAGTCCCCCACTTTATTGACTAGCTCAATTGACTCGAAGTCAAGTGTGCCAGGAATTGATTAGCAAATGTGCGTGTAAACTCTGCAAAAAGAAGAACCTCATCTCGCACGTTCACTCTTTGATGTTCTGATCCATGGCCATGTCTCTCGCGGATTTGCTGCTGCCTTTGTTTCTACTCGTCTTTCTCACAAGATCCCGGTCACAGTGCCCCACAAATCCATCCGCAATCGTGAACGACACACAGGTTCTTCTCTCTCTCCGTGACAGGCTTGGCATCAAAGTGTGGATCGAGACTGCCAATCCAAGAGCATGGCGGGGAGTGGAGTGGAGCTCGGACAACCAAGTGGAGGGCCTCGCTCTGTCCAGGTTTAATCTCTCGGGAGTTTTTCCTGCCACCTGGGCCGAGCTTCCATCGCTGGCTCGCCTGGACCTCTCGCAAAACGGCCTCTCCTCGCTGGAAGTCCCTTGCAAAAATACGCAGCTCAACCTCCTCAACTTGAGCTCCAATTCCCTGCAAGAGTTCCCCGGAAATCTCTCCAGCCTCGAGAGTTTGGAAAGCCTGGACCTCAGTGGGAACAACTTAACAGTGGCCAGACTCCCAAAGTTTAGCTTGACGCTGCGATCGCTCAACCTGTCCATCAACAACTTAACTGGGAGCTTTTCCATTGGTGGTAACCTGGGACTGGAGACACTGGAACTCTCGCAGAACGGCCTCAGCGGCTCCATTCCAGAAACTTTCGGGGAGATGACGAACTTGACACGCCTGGACATATCGTATAACAGGTTTAGAGGAGATCTACCCGATATTTGGAGCAAGAACTTGGAGCTCAGGTACATGCGTATCTCCGAAAATTCGCTCCAGGGTGGTTTGCCACCGAGCTTGAGAAGGCTACGCAAGCTCTCGGAATTACGCGCTGCATACAACTCTCTCTCCGGGCCACTGGAGCTGGAAGATGGCGACTTTGCAAGCATCGAGGTTTTGCACCTCGGGCTAAACGGGTTTAGCGGAACGATCCCGGCTACGCTGGGAAACTTGAGGAACTTGAAGATCCTGGTTCTCATGGGGAATCGTTTTAGTGGCGCCATACCTCTGGAGCTTGGAAACTGGTCGAACATCAGAGAGATATGGCTCGACAGCAATAACTTGACTGGAACAATCCCAGGCGAGCTCTCGAAGCTCTCGCATCTCCAGAAGCTGGTTCTCAGGGGGAATCGTTTTAGTGGCGCCATACCTCCGGAGCTTGGAAACTGGTCGAACATCAGAGAGATATGTCTCGACAGCAATAACTTGACTGGAACAATCCCAGGCGAGCTCTCGAAGCTCTCGCATCTCCAAAGGGTGGTTCTCACGGGAAATCGTTTTAGTGGTGCCATACCTCCGGAGCTTGGAAACTGGTCAAACATCAGGGAGATATGGCTCAACGGCAATGATTTGACTGGAACAATCCCAGGCGAGCTCTCGAAGCTCTCACATCTCCAGCAGCTAGTTCTCAGTAGTAACGACATCGGTGGGGAGCTCCCTTCCGGACTCTCCAACTGCACCGAGCTCGTCATTCTCGGGCTGGACCAGAACAAGTTCTCTGGAAATCTCCCTGACAGCTTCGGGAATTTGAGCCGCCTGCTCCTTCTGTCGCTTTCCAGCAACGATCTTGTCGGTTCAATCCCAGCCATATTGCA
This sequence comes from Selaginella moellendorffii, assembly GCF_000143415.4. NCBI lineage: Eukaryota > Viridiplantae > Streptophyta > Lycopodiopsida > Selaginellales > Selaginellaceae > Selaginella > Selaginella moellendorffii. Next base: position 175,945 of record NW_003314309.1, read on the forward strand.
AAACATGTCGTCTCTGCAGTTCCTCTTCCTCGACAACAACAGCTTCAGCGGCTCCATACCGGACTGGCTTCCCAGGCTCACGAACTTACGAGCCATGAACTTCTCGGTTAACAGGTTCTCTGGGGAGATGCCGGAAAGCATTGGCCGACTTTTTGCCAACGTCCAGCTTTACGACCAGAACAAACGGTCTGTGATGATTCAAACCGAGCAAGGACTCGTCTACAACGGCTTCGCCTTCCCGACCTCCATAGACTTCTCCTTCAACCAGCTGACTGGAAGCATTCCAGCTGCCATTGGCGACCTCTACAAGCTCCAGGGGTTGTACCTGAGCCACAACCAGCTAACAGGTCCCATTCCCGAGTCCCTGGGGAAGGCAAGGAATCTCTCCTGGGTGGAGCTTGCGAGCAATCGTCTCAATGGCTCCATACCATCGTCCGTGGCGGACCTCTCGTTTCTCACCATCTTCGACGTCTCCAACAACAACCTGGTGGGACGGATACCTGACAGCCCGCAACTCTCGCCCATGGACGCGGCTCTCTTCGCTGGGAATCAGCTCTGTGGCTTCACATAAGCTTAGAACAGAGGGACAAGGTGGTAGCGAACAGGACCAAACAGAGGTGATAACACTTGTCAGCGTTGCGATCTTCGTGGCAGCCTTCTTCAACGCGTTCTTCTGGACCTACTTTGCGGCAAACCACAGAGCTCATTCCCATGCTGGCAATCAAATCTCTAGCTCGTCCACCATGTTGCTGCCGTCCTTTCTACCTTCCAGTTCGTAATCCATCACCATCGTGTGACCGCTTGATGAAGTGAACTCTTTTTATCCGCTTTCAAGGCCGCCTCCTGTATAGTCTTGAGCTTATCATGATCCTCCCACAGCCCCGCGCTCCGGTAGATGCTCGCCATCAGAACGTATGCAGCCGAGTCATTCTCGTCGATCTTCGTCAGTGCCTCGAACGCAATCCTCCCCACTTCCACTTACGGCAGGCCCCGAAGACGCTCCTCCAAACCACAGCATCCGCTCTCAAAGGCATGCTCTCGAGGACTTTCAAGGCCTCTTCCACTCGGTTACGAGATCCACCAAGCTGCTGTAGTGATGAATCCTGCAAACAATGCCAGAATCCGGGTCCATTGCCTGGAAAAACTCCCTGCCTCGTTCAACTAGGCCGCCGTGGCTGCAAGCAGTGATGACCGAGACAAATGTGATTGCGTTTGCTCGCACGCCATCTTCTCGCATCTCGCGAAAGGCTTCGAACACGCGCGGCGTGTCACCCTGTTGGCCGAATCCCGTGACCAGTGCATTCCAGGCGACGATATCTCGGACTGCCAGAGATCCAAACAAGTGCTCGGCCGCACTCATAACTCCGCACTTCCTGTAGAAGTTTACTCCCCACAACTTGATCGTCTTCCAGCCCACGCCTGTAAAGCTCAGCCTGGAGTTTCCTTCCAGCTAGGCCGTAAGTCCCGCTACAAGAGTCTGAGAGTTTGGAGCACAGTCCACTCCAAGAGTTCCAGCCCGAGCTCACTCTCACCGTTGTCTATATATCCCTGTATCAAGCTCGTCCAAACGACAACTTCCAGGCTAGGCATGCGTTTGAAAACTGCTCGAGCTTTCACCATATCTCCACACTTGGCATACATGTCCACCAAGCTGCTCCCGACAAATCTGTGCTCGCAGCGTCCAAACTTCGCGGCGAGAGAATGAATCTCCATCCCCTTTTCTAGGCTCTGGATTCGCACTAGCTTTCCATCTTCTCACGGAACAGGTGCCTCGGACGCTGAAAGGTGGACGCAGGCCATGAGCGCAGCAACAAACGTTCTCTCGTCCGGATCGTTCTCCCGAGCCATGCCGAAGAACAGCTCCAAGGCCAGCTTGCTGTCTCCACTTACATCGGCCAGCCATGCCATCGAAGACCTTGCGAGCTTCCTCTAGCTTCTCACACTTCGCGTACATATCGATCAGAGTGTTCCCCACGAACACGTCCTCACAGCACCTGCTGTTTGAAGCCTCACCGTGGATAGCCACCCCGGTTTCCAAGCTCTTTCTCTTCACGAGTTTGCCGTCGACATCCACCGCTTCTTCTCGCATTGCCGAGCTCGCACAGGCGGCAAGCGCAGCAACACACGTCCGAGAGCTTGGACAGCACCCAGATAGCTTCGTATCTTCGAAGAACACGAGAGCCAGCTTGCTTTCCCCGTTGTCCACAAAGCCTTGTATCAAGCTCGTCCAGAGCACGACATCACGACGAGGCATGCTCTCGAAAACCATCCGCGCGTCGACCATGCTCCCACACTTTGAGTACCTGTCACTTGGCTGCTCCCCACGAAGATATCTCCACAGCAGTGGCTTTTCACAGCTCCATCGTGAACACCGAGCTCCTTCTCCAGGCTCTTCGTCTTCACCATCTTTTGGTGGCCTCCTCTTTCACTGCTAGATTCGCACAGCCCTTGGCAGCAGCAACGAAAGTCCGAGAGTTTGGCGAGCAGCCCATCTTCCCAAAGAACTCGAGAGCGACCTCGCTTTCTCCATTCTCTACGTATCCCAGTATCAACGCGTTCCAGGAGACCACGTCTCGCTGTGGCATCTCATCGAAGACCGATCGAGCATCGAGCATGATGCCGCACTTAGCTCGAGAGGAAAACGTCTTCGCTGCAAGACGGTCCCATCTGCTTGGCTTGAGAATGGATGCCTCTGCCGGTCTCGAGACTAGCCTCCTTGACGAGCTTCCCATCGACCAAAACAGCGTCTTCCTTCGCCGCGAGGCTGCTACAAGCCTTTGCCGCGTCCTGGAGTTTGGCTTGCAGCCCGACCGCCTGGCTTGCATCCTCTCGAAGAGATCCAGAGCCACATCGCTCTCGCCATTGGAGACGTAGCCCAGCATCAAGGACATCACGTTTGGGTGAAGAATGCTGTCGAACACGCGGCGGGAATCCTCCATGCTGCCGCATTTCGCGTACATGTCTCCCCAGCTGCTTGCTCTCCGCCGCCTGGGCGTGGATCGCCCAGGCGCAAATTGCCCTAGCGCAAATCCCTTGTGACCTTGAACGCCGACACCTGATCGGGCGCCCGCGGCGGCGCTGCCGAAGGAGCGAATGCTGGTGCGGCGCATCGAATCGCTGCCGTCGCCAAGTCTCATCCATCGCAAGAACCCTAAACATTTGCTAGCAACATGGAAATTCAACCAAGGCCGTCGATTCAAGAATATCTGACGGTTGGAAATGAATCGGGGTGGAAAACCTTAGGAAAAATCGCCCTGGTCGCCCTGAAACTCCGCTGAAAACAGGAACTATGGCGATCAAGCGTAATCGCTCTTAAGACTCTTACCTGTTGAGGCAGCGATTCCTGCTACTCCACCGGAGATCAAGCTCGTCACCATCCTACTCGGGCTTGAAAGTAAACATGCAACGCCAGGAGGCCTAAGCTTGTCAAAACTGTGTTTACCAATGCGATGGTGCTCTGTGCCTGTAAAGCTTTTCCAAAAATTTCTCACACTCTGAAACTAAAAATAATCCAACTTTGAGCGTTCCAGTAGTTGTAGAGAGTGTCATACAAGCAGAAGTTTATCGCAATCGTTGGGCCTATGGCAGGAGTCAAGTCTGTGGCATTTGGCAGGGAGGAAAACCAATACCAAAAGCGTCGTCAGAGTTCCTTATAAAGGCTAAGAAAGCTCTCCTGTATGTGATAGATGCGGACACACAGCAACGTCTACATGCAAGAGCACAAAAGCTGTCAAGGAAACAACCAACAACAAAGATCACAAAGCTCAAGGTGAGGAAATTCAGGAGAAGACTTAGGAACAAGATCCTGAACATGTAACCACCTTGCAGGTTCCAAACTGACAGTCATCAAACCAGTGTAACGTGAACATGACCCAGCAGGAGCAGTCTCCAGCATCTCCACCGCACACAGCAACACTAACACAACCAGCTCTCGATGCCAACAACGATAACATGCCGCATCACCGCAAACACCACAGTTGAGAGCATCCCGAGCAGGAGTGGCACTGCAAGCCTGTGGATCTTAAGCTTGGCATTTCTCCAGTTTGTGGACAAAATGCAGTGTCTCCAGTCAACACCATAGATGTGGATATCAGCAGATTTTTCGAAGCTTTTCGACAAGCAGATGAGCATTTTCATGCGAGACAGAGTCCAATCAGCACCTTTGTCTACCAGCCCCTAGATGTGAAGGTCATGAAGATCCAGAACCATATTCTCTAGCTCAAGAGGAGCATTCAAGGAATCTGTATGCACAAAGACTTAGCGCATGAATAAGGAACTCCCCAAGGAGAATGCAGACCTTCGCAATGAGATCTGACAGCTCAAGGTGAAGCAGCTGTAGGGATAGGGTGCGCTACAACAGAAGAACAAGTTCAAAAATGAGCTCTCAGCAGCAATAAAACAGCCCAATGCCATGAAGAAGTGAGAGCTTCAAGATGAAACTCAACTCAATTGTGGGAGAAAGTGGAGCATAGAAAATCAACCTTATATTTAGAAATATCATCCTAAGTCTTGAAATTTAAATCTTAAGATTGAAGAACATGTAAAATTAATTAAGGAGATGAGTTAACACTCAAACTCTATCTCTTTCTTTTGTACTTTAGCCTTCCATCATCAATGCATGTCCATTTGCTCAAAATCTAAAAAACTTAAGTGATGCTAACTTAGAGTACTTAAGTGATGCTAAGCTTATCTTTGCTCATGACTTCAACAAAAGCCTTTCTAGGGATTGAAAGACTCAAGTCATTCCTTTTTTACTTTTTATATATTTATTTGTGTTTAGCTGAAGTAAAATGCAAAATCAAGTCAAACAAGTGTAGTAGTAAGCATCCACTTTACTCTTACCTTCTTTTATTTTTCATTCTTATTTTCTTTTCCTCTTTCTTTCTTTTCTAGTACAAGCTTTTAGCATACAGACTTTTACCCAAGTTTCTAGGAATGGCTTATTTTAACATTTAAAGGAATGATTGTAAAACACATGAACTTTCAACATTTAAATTGGGATGGATATTTGCCATTTCTTTGGTATACATATATCATAGGGTATAAAGTTCCATTGGTGCTTCACCTTATAAACTTTTATATGGTCATTATTCGATACGGTTAATAGAATTGAGTTTACTTTCGTGATTGCTATAAACTGCCAATATTAAGTTTTGGGATCAATATTTGATGAGCATTCTTCCACTCATTCGAGTAGAGTTTATTAAGCACTTAGGCTGTGTATAAGTGGGATAATAACAACATAATAACTTCCATCATCGTCCACCAATGGAGTACAAAGTGGATGATTTGGTGTTAATCCATTTTCCCAATGTTACAATATATGGTTTGTTTAAGGGGCTCTTTATTCAGTGAAAGGGACTATATTAAGTGTTCTAGTAAGTTAAACTGCACATTTTAAAAGTTTGGCAAAACATTCAACAAACTAATCCTCCAGAAATTATATATATGCAATAACATATATTGCCTACAGCCACCACAGCCACCACCACAGCCACCACCCCAAATCTAGCATCCAACTGCTAAGACAAATTGGTCCATCTCTTTCACCACCCTCTTCTCCTCACATAAACTCCTTAGCCTCAAGCATGTAGAGAGAATGGGCCAGCCTTGTGCCTTGGTATGCCAACTTTGTAGCCAACTTCCACAAGCCTTCCCATGCACGCAACCGGAATGAGAAAGCAGCCAATTTTCTTAGAATTTGCTTATCATAGCCATAGCTTTCTCACTGCTAGCATTCCAATATTCTGCCACATCCTCTCCAAAACATTGAAACTTTGTATCCCACATCAACAATGAGAAGAGTGTCTAGAAATTTCTTCATGAGCTCCACAATCTGCTGCTACAGAGGAGTAAGCTTCTCCTTTCCTGATGGCAACTTTCCATCACAAGAGGAATTTCCATTGGAAGCATCTTATCCCCAATAACATTTACAAAATTTCTATACTTGTGCTTGCAAGAGGATTTAGATGTAGAAGCCAGGTTAGGGTATTGATTGGCTGCATTCTCACCCGGTCGTTTAAGATGACACAACGATTATTCTTGAAGCAGCAGTGCCTAGTATATTTATTATAAGATTCTCATATTATTTTATTAGAATAATATTATTTGTAGGTGAACCATATATTATAGCATACTTCCTAAATCTGAGAGGGAGATGGAAACTCTTTGGCTAATTATTTCCCTGTTGCATTTGTTAGTTATTGCAAGAGTGAAATTTCTGCAATATTTATCTTTAGACTCATTGGTAGATTATAGAAATAACAATTACATTTTAAACACTTATGCAAAGGCTAATTTTCCTCCCTATGGAAGGAAGATTTTTTAGGAATTTAAACATTATCTACTAATTTAAGAGCATTAGATTATATGCAAAATAGTTTTACTTATATTTTCTTCACCATTACTGCCACTATAGTTTTAAAGATAAAATAATCCTTACTTTAGGTAGTGAATTAAATAAAAAATAACACTATTCTTTTATAGATATAAATTTTTTTTATCACACCAAATTAATAGTAAACATTTCTTCTATAAACCTTATACAATGTTTTACTATGAAAGTTCATTTAAGTAAATTTATTTTAAAATTTTTGAATTCAGCTTTATCAAGCTATGTATATATTGGATTTTACTTAATTAATATTTGGTTTTTCCTTGATGTTGGTTTAAATAAATATATTAGTAACTGTTCATTATATAAATGGGAAGAAACTATATTTTGTTGTTTAAATTTTTATTACAATAACTTGAAACATCTTATTACAAAAATTTGAAATTTCTATAATAGGATTTGGATCAGTTAACTCTTTGAATAATAAATTTATTTTATAAATAAAATTATTTACCATATAATCTTGAATAAAATCTAATGAATAATTAAATAATATATTAACTATTTATTTTCAAAAAGACTTTTTACTTGACAGAATTCTTGTTTTTTTCCTTTTATATTGGAGTGTATTTGCAATATTTCTTGTTTTATTTAAAGCCTTCTTCTTTTTTGTTGCCATATCTCTCTGGAAAATTAAATCATAAGATTATTTTCAGAAATTTTAAGCTAACTTCTAATCCCAATTTCCTAATAATAGTGCTAAATCTATGCAATTTATCGTTCATCCAATGCTAATGCCATCCTAATCACGATATTAATGGCTTCCTAATTGCAATCCTAATCCATGTAATCAGTATTAATTATACTCCTAATTGCAAGGTAATGGCACAAACCTAATCACATCCTCTCAAGGATTCAAGGTTTTTTTGATTCAAGCTTTTTGTTCTTTCAATCAAGCATTGCTGAGAGTTGGAATTCGAGGAGTAACGGTGAGCAATGTTCGTGGTTTAGGCACTCAAGGTGGAGCTGTGTTTTCTTTCTTTTTTCCCTGTGGAGAACAAAAGCTTCCAGGAGAAAAGAAACCAGTTCTTACCCTTGATACTTGGGAGTCTCCAAGGTCTAGAAAAAAAGGAGAGAGAAGCAAAGAAATTGGTATCACTGCGTTACCAGTCAGATCCGAGCTCCAAAGAATCCGTCCACATCCTCTATCCTCAGCAATCCAAAAGAAAAGAGAAAGAAAGCTCAAACCTTTCTGTAGCATGTTAAGATCCTTGAGCCCTCCAAGAGCGGTGCATCTATCCCTGCCCTCTCCAAATCCTGGCGCCTAGCACACCCAATGGTGTGTGGGACGAGGCTATTGCCACTGGCCAGCATCGCTCGGTACAGAATCACGCCTTAGCGGCCAAGAAGATTTCCCATTTAGCCCTAAATTCTGACACCTCTTCTTCTCGTGATTGATCTGGCAATTGGATGATTTTATCTGACTCATTCATTTTGACAGCTCATTTAATGAGCCAGCTGAGGCAAATGATATACACTTCTAGGAGTCACTGAGGTATAGAAGTATCTGTGCTGATATCCTTGATCACAGAACTTTGGATATCTAAAACTATTCCCATCCAAAAGTTTTACTTGATCAATCATCATGGATAGCATATGATTTTCCTCTCCTTCCTTAATATTGAACCACTGAACTTTAAAAATAATTCTCTTGAATGATCTAAAGTTTACGTCATAAATATCCATTAATGTACCTGTGTAATATAAAAGTTATCTATAATAATAAGAACGAAGAACCCAGACCCCCACAGCCGTCCGATCCTAGGCTCGGGGCAGCCTTGGAAGCCATGGTTCTCAGCAAGGGGAGGCTAGCCCAGGCTCGGGCCAAGGCCGGTGGCCATGGTTAGCGGGAATATTGGCTCAATGTTGTGGCGGCCAATGGGTGGGATGGATGCGTGGTGGGGAAGGGAAGAGGGCATGGTGACAGGTGTTATGCCATGCACTCCTAGGGCTCCATGGTTGCTCTAGTTGGACATGGTTGTGTGGGCATTCCCATGAGAGCCTGTGCATGGTAAGTAACAGGGGCGAGTAGAATGGTAGTCAAGCACACAATCCAGGCTCCTCTCGGGATCAACTAAGGACTGTGAGAGGCAAATTGGCTCATCTCCAACTCAGCAAAGCTTTGATCCCTATTCACCACTGCCTCATGAGCTTTTTGGCCTGCAGGAAAGCAATTATCAAAGACACTCCCTCTTCATCCCCGGATTCTCTCGAGGAATCCCTTGCTGCTAGGCCTGGTGAGGGATTGTTGTTTCAGCACATGCTCGGGATCAACTCCGTTTGTAGGAACTTGTTTTGAGTTGACATAGGGCTGTCAAGTGGCTGTGCTAGCCAACACTGCTCCTGAAGTTTTGGAAATCCGACATGGCACTGATGTCTGGGTTCGAGAGAGAGAGAAGGAGAGAAGTAGAAGGTGCCACCACAAGCATCCCGCCAACTGTTGGGAAAGGATGGGAAAGCTGGCATCAATCGGTTTGTTGCAGTAGCCCATGGATAAAACTGTAGTCCATGGATAGATGTATGACATTATAGTCAGCATTCCAGAATCAATCCTAAGATAAATTTGTTTAGTATGATCATGTTAAACTAACAAAATTCACCTACATTGTCTGGAGTTCAGTCAAGCCTGCAAATGATGGAACTGGCTGAGGAGAAAAGGAGTTGTTTCCAACGCTTCTGTTATGCATACACATGCATCAGGTCAACTCCAAGTTAAGAAGAAATATTACATTAGTTGGAGAGCTTTCAACCTGCTTAGATCAGGTAACGTTCCAGTAAAAGCATTATCATTGATGTGTCTGTAAATGAAACAAAACTTGAGTGCAAAGTAGTTACCATATTAGCTATTTACATTTCAAAGAGGGTTGATATCCGCCCCAAACTGCTCGGCAGTGATCCAGCAAATTGATTTTTGTCAAGTCTCCTGAAAATACACTATTACACGAGATTGTATTCTAGCCATCAATGACTTACATGATGGTCAGCTTGGAAAAGTTTCCAATTTCATCAGGAACTTCTCCAGAGAAGCTGTTATTGTCCAGTAACCTGAAGGACAACAGGTCCAAAAACCTCCAAGAAAATGAGAAAGATACGTACAAGTGCTTGAGTTCAGGTAAGAAATATATTTCTAGCGCGTCCACCTCTTTGTAAACCACCCAACATTTGCTGGGCAAGTACTCGTAAAAAACTAAGATAGATCAAAATACATACCTGGAAAATCAATATGAGGTTGTTGTGGATTCCTTAACGTAATTATAATGCTGTCCATTGTTTTCTTATTTGCATCAATTTGAGAAACTCTAAAATGCTTTCCATTAATCTAATATACTGTATAACTCATGGCCTAAAATTTAAAACTAATTAATGATTAGTTAATATTAATTATGACTTTGCGTCCATTACCCAAATCCTTAAAAACATTTGATACTGATTCACCTCTTTGAATAGTATATTGTATGATTTCATATATAATAGCCATAGTAGGTAATAGTGGTAGCTATTTTAAATTTTCAGGAATCTATTGGTTTGGATGGTCAATCACATATTGCATTCTTGCATTATCTTTGCTTGTTGATACTTTTGAAGGATAAGTTGCATTTCCTCTACATTAAAGTAAATATATAGAGAAATATTTTCATATGCTTCTTAACTAAGTTGAATTTGTTTTTCTAGATGCTACAATCGAATACTACTATAATCAAATGGAGATATAAACTATGAAATACTTGAGCAAATTAGCACTAAAATATTATGCATATAAAAACTCTTTTTTAATAGCAGACCTTCAGCTATAAATCTTCAAGTTTTACTTTTTGTCTTACCAAAGATTTTAAAACCCTTAAATAACACTCAATAAAAAATATATCTCAGCTAGTTCCAGGACCAACCATCTTTAACTCATCACTTAATTATACTAATAAATGAACTTGTGTTGTCATAGCTGTTGTAAATAATGTTGCTTCCAATAAACACACATAAATAATAGACTTTTCTTTCATAATAAATTTCAAAGATCTATCTACTTCTTGAGCAGTTTAAAATCTAATTAAAATTAAAATTAATTGAATTAAAAAAATTAAATCAATTATTACCATACAACTTCTCCAAGAAAATATATTACTTCCCATAATTGAGGTGTTGTGTTTTTCATTATAACAATGAGATAAAAATTGTACAAAATATGTTAATTTACGTTTTAGTAAATTTAGAAACTTATTTATAGTAAATGAAGCCAATTGTTTTCATACCTATTAAATTACCTTTCTCATCGACACAATTTGAAAATTGAGTTCCATATGTTTTAAGCACTTTAAAAGCCTCTATATTATCAATAAATAATTTATTTTAATAACTTGTTAATGTCAAAATTCCATGATTAATTTTTCCATCACATCACAACCATATGTTTTACATTATTCTGCACATAACTAAGTCTAAACTAAATTTAGAAACTTACTCATAGTAAATGAAGCCAATTGTTTTCATACCTATTAAATTACCTTTCTCATTGACACAATTTGAAAATTCAGTTCCATATATTGTAAGCACTTTAAAAGCCTTTATATTATAAATAAATAATTTATTTTGATAACTTGTTAATGTCCAAGTTCTATGATCAATTTTTCCATCACTTCACAACCGCATATTTTACCTTATTCTATACACAACTAAGTCTTTTCTATTACTTAATTCATCATTTTTACCAGTAATAGTTTTATATATAGTTTCAAAAAAATTCTTAAATATATGCATGTAATCCTTTAAAAATGCTACTGGAAACTTATAAAAATATAGAAGTTGATAAAATGTGAATATAACCATTTCATACCATTAGGTAACGATATTTGATCTTCTTGTTTAACCAAATAATAATATGTTGCCTAACGTTTTGGAGTCATCTGTCCTAGTATTGGTCAAATATAATTATGACCATTAAATAAACTAATTAAAATTAAATTTTATTTTATGTTTTAGAAATAATAACTAAAATCTTACATTCTATTAGTAGACCTAAATGGATGATCCATAGGTAAGAAACACCAATATCCAATATATATATGCATTTTTATAAATTTCATGACTATATTCCAAGGATCTAGGTCCACAGTTTAGGTAAAAGTATTTTCCTATTAATTTGAACTCCTGAATAAAATCATAATCCAAGAAAATTATGAATAAACTATCACATTGCTTCTCTAAGCTTAAAAAACTGTTAACCTTCTAACTTATAATTATCTTTGCATGGCACTCCATCCCATAATTGTTTCAACTCTTCCAAAAATAATGACCAATAAATATTAGGTACCTTAGGGAGTTTTTAATCTAATATCTGGTATAATCATAATAAGAAATATAAATTAATTGCTAGAGTTGGTGGTATATTATTATTAATTGCAAAAATTGCCTAACATGAATATATTTTTGCCATTAATTTTGTTGGAGAAAGATCATTTTCAGCCATAGTAAAATGTATATTTTTTGGATCTACTGCAAAATTTGGGTAATCATCTTTGAGTTTTTTTTAAATTGAACCATCTGCAGGCATTCTCATTATTCCATTAGTGGACTGATGATCAAATGATAAATGATGTATTGTGTTATTTCTCTACATTGAAATTATTATTGAAGTCAAGGTATAATAGAGAAATAGTCCATTATTTTCTTAGGTATATAATTGTTAAAATCTGTGTGCTTGTTAGCAATAGAAATTTGACAAAATTAAAGGTCCATATTCTCCTTATGAAATAACATAAAATCATTGATGCATAAATCAATCTTTTTATAGGTAAGTCCATTATGTTTAGTGATATTTACCACTTCCTTAAATATATTTGAAAATTTTTATTTGTAGGCAACATTTTAGTCACAGTTTAAAAGTTGTAAATTGCAGCTCTAATTAGCAACATATATGAGCTTATCTAGCTTTAAAGAATATGTTACTGCAAATTATTATTTATATTTTAGTTGTAAAGGACAACTATAATTTCCAACTTAAATTTGAGTAACTATAAAGCTATCACAAATTACAACTTAAATTTTGTAACTAAAGCCAATTTGCTACTAACATTTAAGTTGAGTTGATTACAACTTAAATTTCCAACGAACACAAAAATTTCGTTGGAAAAACATATCATTATAATGCTTTTACGGACTGGCAGAAGTCAAGTCTAAGTCTTGACCTGTCGAAGTCCACATTCTATCCACTGTGGCCAAAAAATCACCACAAAAAAAAATTGTGCAAAAATCTATGTTATGTAATATAGTTGATAGCCCAGTATACCAATGGCAAATCCCAAGTCCCCCACTTTATTGACTAGCAAGGCTTTTATCAAGGCCCTTTGCTAGTCAATAAAGTCAATAAAGTATTTTTACAATGGTAAATCCCAAGTCCCCCACTTTATTGACTACCTCAATTGACTCGAAGTCAAGTGTGCCAAGAATTGATTAGCAAATGTGCGTGTAAACTCTTACAAAAAAAAAGAAGAACCTCAGCTTTCATGATAGCGTTCACTCTTTGATGTTCTGATCCATGGCCATGTCTCTCGCGGATTTGCTGCTGCCTTTGTTTCTACTCGTCTTTCTCACAAGATCCCGGTCACAGTGCCCCACAAATCCATCCGCAATCGTGAACGACACACAGGTTCTTCTCTCTCTCCGTGACAGGCTTGGCATCAAAGTGTGGAACGAGACTGCCAATCCAAGAGCATGGCGGGGAGTGGAGTGGAGCTCGGACAACCAAGTGGAGGGCCTCGCTCTGTCCAGGTTTAATCTCTCGGGAGTTTTTCCTGCCACCTGGGCCGAGCTTCCATCGCTGGCTCGCCTGGACCTCTCGCAAAACGGCCTCTCCTCGCTGGAAGTCCCTTGCAAAAATACGCAGCTCAACCTCCTCAACTTGAGCTCCAATTCCCTGCAAGAGTTCCCCGGAAATCTCTCCAGCCTCGAGAGTTTGGAAAGCCTGGACCTCAGTGGGAACTTCTTAACAGTGGCCGGACTCCCAAAGTTTAGCTTGACGCTGCGATCGCTCAACCTGTCCATCAACAACTTAACTGGGAGCTTTTCCATTGGTGGTAACCTGGGACTGGAGGCACTGGAACTCTCGCACAACGGACTCAGCGGCTCCATTCCAGAAACTTTCGGGGAGATGACGAACTTGACGCGCCTGGACATATCGTATAACAGGTTTAGAGGAGATCTACCCGATATTTGGAGCAAGAACTTGGAGCTCAGGTACATGCGTATCTCCAAAAATTCGCTCCAGGGTGGTTTGCCACCGAGCTTGAGAAGGCTACGCAAGCTCTCGGAATTACGCGCTGCATACAACTGTCTCTCCGGGCCACTGGAGCTGGAAGATGGCGACTTTGCAAGCATCGAGGTTTTGAACCTCGGGCTAAACGGGTTTAGCGGAACGATCCCGGCTACGCTGGGAGGCTTGAGGAACTTGAAGATCCTGGATCTCAGGGGGAATCGTTTTAGTGGCGCCATCCCAGGCGAGCTCTCGAAGCTCTCGCATCTCCAGCTGCTGGTTCTCACGGGGAATCGTTTTAGTGGTGCCATACCTCCGGAGCTTGGAAACTGTTCGAACATCAGAGGGATACGCCTCGACAGCAATTACTTGACTGGAACAATCCCAGGCGAGCTCTCGAAGCTCTCACATCTCCAGCAACTAGTTCTCAGCAGCAACGACATCGGCGGGGAGCTCCCTTCCGGACTCTCCAACTGCACCGTGCTCGTCGTTCTCTGGCTGGGAAAGAACAAGTTCTCTGGAAATCTCCCTGAGAGCTTCGGGGATTTGAGCCGCCTGCTCATTCTGGAGCTTTCCAGCAACGATCTTGTCGGTTCAATCCCGGCCATGTTGCAAAACATGTCGGCTCTGCAGTTCCTCATCCTCGAAAACAACAGATTCAGTGGCTCCATACCGGACTGGCTTCCCAGGCTCACGAACTTACGAGCCATGGACTTCTCGGTTAACAGGTTCTCTGGGGAGATGCCGGAAAGCATTGGCCGACTGTTTGCCAACGTCCAGCTTTACAACAAGAGCAAACGGCATATGATGATTCAAACCGGAGGACTCGTCTACAACGGCTTCGCCTTCCCGACCTTCATAGACTTCTCCTTCAACCAGCTGACTGGAAGCATTCCAGCCGCCATTGGCGACCTCTACAAGCTCCAGGTGCTGGACCTGAGACACAACCAGCTAACAGGTCCCATTCCCGAGTCCCTGGGGAAGGCAAGGAATCTCTCCAAGGTGTGGCTCGCGGGGAATCGTCTCAATGGCTCCATACCATCGTCCGTGGTGGACCTCTCGTTTCTCACCATCTTCGACGTCTCCAACAACAGCCTGGTGGGACGGATACCTGACAGCCCGCAACTCTCGCCCATGGACGCGGCTCTCTTCGCTGGGAATCAGCTCTGTGGCTTGCCACTGACCAACACCTGTTCGAGCACTGCTATGCTGCCACATAAGCTTAGAACAGAGGGACAAGGTGGTAGCGAACAGGACCAAACAGAGGTGATAACACTTGTCAGCGTTGCGATCTTCGTGGCAGCCTTCTTCAACGCGTTCTTCTGGACCTACTTTGCGGCAAACCACAGAGCTCATTCCCATGCTGGCAATCAAATCTCTAGCTCGTCCACCATGTTGCTGCCGTCCTTTCTACCTTCCAGTTCGTAATCCATCACCATCGTGTGACCGCTTGATGAAGTGAACTCTTTTTATCCGCTTTCAAGGCCGCCTCCTGTATAGTCTTGAGCTTATCATGATCCTCCCACAGCCCCGCGCTCCGGTAGATGCTCGCCATCAGAACGTATGCAGCCGAGTCATTCTCGTCGATCTTCGTCAGTGCCTCGAACGCAATCCTCCCCACTTCCACTTACGGCAGGCCCCGAAGACGCTCCTCCAAACCACAGCATCCGCTCTCAAAGGCATGCTCTCGAGGACTTTCAAGGCCTCTTCCAGTCGGTTACGAGATCCACCAAGCTGCTGTAGTGATGAATCCCGCAAACAATGCCAGAGTCCGGGTCCATTGCCTGGAAAAACTCCCTGCCTCGTTCAACTATGCCGCCGTGGCTGCAAGCAGTGATGACCGAGACAAATGTGATTGCGTTTGCTCGCACGCCATCTTCTCGCATCTCGCGAAAGGCTTCGAACACGCGCGACGTGTCACCCTGTTGGCCGAATCCCGTGACCAGTGCATTCCAGGCGACGATATCTCGGACTGCCAGAGATCCAAACAAGTGCTCGGCCGCACTCATAACTCCGCACTTCCTGTAGAAGTTTACTCCCCACAACTTGATCGTCTTCCAGCCCACGCCTGTAAAGCTCAGCCTGGATTCCTTCCAGCTAGGCCGTAAGTGCTACAAGAGTCCGAGAGTTTGGAGCACAGTCCACTCCAAGAGTTCCAGCCCGAGCTCACTCTCACCGTTGTCTATATATCCCTGTATCGAGCTCGTCCAAACGACAACGTCCCGGCTAGGCATGCGTTTGAAAACTGCTCGAGCTTTCACCATATCTCCACACTTGGCATACATGTCCACCAAGCTGCTCCCAGCGTCCAAACTTCGCGGCGAGAGAATGAATCTCCATCCCCTTTTCTAGGCTCTGGATTCGCACTAGCTTTCCATCTTCTCGCGGAACAGGTGGCTCGGACGCTGAAAGGTGGACGCAGGCCATGAGCGCAGCAACAAACGTTCTCTGGTCCGGATCGTTCTCCCGAGCCATGCCGAAGAACAGCTCCAAGGCCAGCTTGCTGTCTCCACTTACATCGGCCAGCCATGCCATCGAAGACCCTGCGAGCTTCCTCTAGCTTCTCACACTTCGCGTACATATCGATCAGAGTGTTCCCCACGAACACGTTCTCACAGTACCTGCTGTTTGAAGCTTCACCGTGGATAGCCACCTCGGTTTCCAATCTCTTTCTCTTCACGAGTTTGCCGTCGACATCCACCGCTTCTTCTCGCATTGAGAGGAAAACGTCTTCGCTGCAAGACGGTCCCATCTGCTTGGCTTGAGAATGGATGCCTCTGCCGGTCTCGAGACTAGCCTCCTTGACGAGCTTCCCATCGACCAAAACAGCGTCTTCCTTCGCCGCGAGGCTGCTACAAGCCTTTGCCGCGTCCTGGAGTTTGGCTTGCATCCTCTCGAAGAGATCCAGAGCCACATCGCTCTCGCCATTGGAGACGTAGCCCAGCATCAAGGACATCACGTTTGGGTGAAGAATGCTGTCGAACACGCGGCGGGAATCCTCCATGCTGCCGCATTTCGCGTACATGTCTCCCCAGCTGCTTGTTCTCCGCCGCCTGGGCGTGGATCGCCCAGGCGTAAATTGCCCTAGCGCAAATCCCTTGTGACCTTCAACGCCGACACCTGCTGATCGGGCGCCCGCGGCGGCGCTGAATGCTGGTGCGGCGCATCGAATCGCTGCGTCGCCAAGTCTCATCCATCGCAAGAACCCTAAAAATTTGCTAGCAACATGGAAATCCAACCAAGGCCGTCGATTCAAGAATATCTGACGGTTGGAAATGAATCGGGGACCATTAGCCTGGAAAAACCTACAATGTGCCTCAGCGCGCTCGCAATCCCAGGCTTGTAAGCCGGTGTCCATCTCCGGTCGCCCTCGAGTTAAGTCGATCGGAAACACCGCTGAAAACAGGAACTATGGCGATCAAGCGTAATCGCTCTTAAGACTCTTACCTGTTGAGGCAGCGATTCCTGCTACTCCACCGGAGATCAAGCTCGTCACCATCCTACTCGGGCCTGAAAGTAACCATGCAATGCCAGGAGGCCTAAGCATGTCAAAACTGTGTTTACCAATGCGATGGTGCTCTGTCTTTTCCAAAAATTTCTCAGGGAAACTAAAAAGAAATCCAACTTTTAGCATTCCAGTAGTTGTAGAGAGTGTCATACAAGCAGAAGTTTATCGCAATCATTGGGCCTATGGCAGGAGTCAAGTCTGTTGCATTTGGCAGTGAGGAAAACAATACCAAAAGCGTCGGTCAGAGTTCCTTATAAAAGCTAAGAAAGCTCTCCTGTTGATGGATTGTTTTCCTCACTCCTTATAAAAGCTAAGAAAGCGTGTGATAGATGCGGACGCATGGCAACATCTACACGCAAAAGCACAAAAGTTGTCAAGGGAACAACCAACAACAAAGATCACAAAGCTCAAGGTGAGGAAATTTAGGAGAAGACTCAGGAACAAGATCCTGAACATGTAACCACCTTGAGGTTCCAAACTTACAGTCGTCAAACCGAAGTGTAATGTGAACATGATCCAGTAGGAGCAGTCTCTAGCATCTCCACCGCACACAGCAACACTAACACAACCAGCTCTCAACGCTGACACCGACAACATGCTGCATCACCGCAAACACCACAGTTGAGAGCATCCCGAGCAGGAGTGATGCTGCAAGCCTGAGCTTACACCAGATCTTAAGCTTGACATTTCTCCAGTTTGTGGACAAAATGCACTGTTTCCAGCCAATGCTACAGATGTTGATACCAGCAGATTTTCCAAGGCTTTTCCACGACAAGCAGATGAACATTTTCATGTGAGACAGAGTCCAATCAACACCTTTGTCTACCAGCCCCTAGATGCAAAGCTCTCAAACATCCAAAACCATATTCTCCAGCACAAGAGGAGCATTCGAGGTACAGCTTTCTAGGGATCTGTATGCGCAAAGACTTAGCACATGAACGAGGAACTCCCCAAGGAGAATACAGAACTTTGCAATGAAATCCAGCTGTAGAGATAGGGTGCACTACAATAGAAGAACAAGTTCAAGAATGAGCTCTTTGGAATCATAGCAGTAACAAAACAGCCTAATGCCATGGAGAAGTGAGAGCTTCAAGATGAAACTCAACTCAATCGTGGAAGAAAAGTGGACCATAGAAAATCAACTTTATATTTAAAAACATCATCCTAAGTCTTGAGATTCAAACTTTGAGACTCAAGAATAGGAATGAGTGGCAGTTGCCCTATGTAAAACTAATTAAAGGGGTGAGTTAACACAAACTCTATCCCTTTCTTTTGTACTTTAGCCTTCTATTATTAATGCATATCCATATGCTCAAAATCTAGAGTACTCAAGTGATACTAACTTTATTTGCTCATAACTTCAACAAAAGCCTTCTTAGAGATTGAAGGACTTAAGTCATTCCTTTTTTACTTTTTATGTGTTTATTTGTGTCTAGAGCAAAATGCAAAATCAAGTCAAACAAGTGTAGTAGCAAACATCCATTTTACTCTTACCTTTTTTTCTCTTTCACTCTTATTTTCTTTTCCTCTTTCTTTCTTTTCTAGTACAAACTTTTAGCACACAGACTTTTACCCAAATTTCTAGGAATGGCTTATTCTGACCTTTAAAGTGATGATTGCAAAATATATGAACTTTCAACATTTAAATTGAGCGGAATATTTGGTATCTCTTTGATATATATATATATATAAAATTCCATTGGTGCTTCACCATATTAACTCTTATATGGTTATTATTTGATACTGCCAACAAAGTTAAGTTTACCTTTGTGATTGTTATAAACTACTGATGCTAGGTTTTGGGATCAATATTTGTTGAGCATTCTTCCATTTATTTGAGTGGAGTTTATTGAGCATTTAGGCTATATATAAGTGGGATAATAACAACACAACAACTTCCATCATTATCCATCAGTGAAATACAAAGTGGATGACTTGGTAATAACTCATTTTCCTTATGTTACAATATATGGTTTGTCTAAGGGGCTCCTTATTCAGTGGAACAAACCATATTAAATATTGTGGTAAGTTAAACTACACATTTATAAGGTTTGGTAAAATATTCAACAAACCAATCCTTTAGAAATTATATATATGCAATAACTTAAACGCTTTGTATAAAGGGATCAGGCACCATCTACAGATCCACCAATGCCTCCTCTTGATGTTCCTCTAAATCCTAGCCTGTCAACCTGAAAACCTTAACTACCTTTCATCCTTCTAAAAACATAATGTGAGGTCTAAGTGTATAATTATGATGTTGTATATAAATATTAGTATAGTGGTATTTTGATAGTCATAAGATTGACTACAGATTTTTGATAATTCATACAAAGCTAAACCTTAATTAAATTGTATAAAAAACTTCACATTGATGTTAATCATATTAGTCAAACAACAGTACTTAAGTAATCTAATTTAACAAAATTTAATTAATTTATACACTATCATTAGTTGTGAGTGCTTGGAATATGGAAAGGGAATACAGAAAATGTGCATCTCAATTAGCCCAAATACCCTAGCTTATATACAAGAGCGAGTGGTCCAGATTGAAACCAATCCGACGGCTACTAAAATTCTACTACGCTAATATTAGTATACAGCATCGTAGCCATACACTTGGCCCTCACATCATCCCCTCCTCTCGGAATAATGGAAGACCATCAGGGTTCTCTTGTAGACGGGCCGGGATTGGGAGGAACGTTAGAAGGAGGCATACTTGCCGCAACACTCGATATAGTCCTTTCCACTGCGCAAGGAGCCCCTTAGATAAACCACATACCGTAAGATGGGGAAAACAGACTAACACCAAATCATCCACTTTGTACTCTGCAAGTGGACGATGATGGGAGTTATAGTGCCATTGTTGTCCCATTTGTACGTGGCCTAAGTGTGTGGCAAATTTAGCTCGGACAAGTGGAAGAATGCTCGTTAAATATTGATCCCACGACCAAGCATCGGCAGCTCATGGCAAGGTAAACCCAACTCCATTGGTAATATTGGATCATAACCATATAAAAGTTTATATGGTGAAGCACCAATAGAACTCTGCACCCCCGTGACATATGCATACCGAAGAGACGGCAAATAACTATCCCAATCCGAATGCTGAAAGTTCATATACTTCGTAATCATCCTTTTGAATGTCTGAATGAGCCGTTCCACCAGACTGTCTAATTGTGGATGATAAGCACTTGTGAAAGTGTGGCGTATCCCCAACCGAGACGTCAAAACATGAAATGCCTTAGCCACAAATGCGGGACCATTATCCGAAAGAATTTGCTTTGGACAAGAATGCTGGAACACCACTCGATTGAGGAGGAAGTATCCAACAGTAGTTGCAAAGGTGCTAGCAAGAGCACCAACTTCCACCCAACGAGTCAAGTAGTCAGAAACAATAATAACATACTCATTGCTAACAATCGATTGTGGAAAGGTCTTATAAGATCAAATGCTACTAACTCAAATGGACGGGAAATTACAATTGACTCCAACCGTCCTTTGGCAACACGAGGAGGAGTATTACGAGCTTGGCACCAAATGCAACTATGCACATATCGAATAATATCATGTCGCATCTCCGGCCAATAGAAAGACCTGTGCAGCTTCTTGGTTACACGACGATGTCCCATATGCCCACCTAGAATAGGAGAATCATGGTAGGCATGGAAAAACTGCGAAATAAAGACAGAAGACACCACCAGCCATAAATGATTATCAAGATCCGTCCCCACAAAATAAAGAAGGCCGTCTCTTCAAGGCAATATTGAGAATGTAAATGCCAAAAAGGCAAATCATTAGCAAGTGATGCAGGATTCTCAAACCCATCTCGAATCTTTCGAATCCATGGCTCAATCTTTTGAGCATTGCAAACCTCATCAAGAGAAAGTAAATTTTGCTTTGCACCTTGTAGACATTGAACGTCAAGTATAACAACTGCCGATGGCAATGAATCCTCGTCTAAAAAATCCACAGATGTAGGAACAACAGGTTCGTCAAAAATATGAGAAGAGAGTGGAAAAGGAAGAGGAGTTCGAGAAAGGATATCAGCATTAGCCATAGAACTCCCTGGGTGATGAATAACATCAAAATCAGTTATTTGAAGCTTCAAAGCCCATCGAGCAATACGACCAACCAGGTTCTTCCACTTCAATAATGAAGTAATAGCAGCATGGTCACCTTCAAGTAACGTCCGAGAACTATGTAGATATGCATGAAGTTTCTTGAAACCCCAGACTATTGCTAAATACTCCTTCTTTGTTGTGGAGTAGTTTATCTCCGCTGGTTGTAATGTACGGCTTATATATGCAATGGGATGGTGCTGACTAGGCACATTCGAGCTCTCTTGCATCAATACACCTCCAAGACCAATGTCAAAAGCATCCACACGCAAAATAAAAGGTTGAGTGTAGTCAGGATATGCCAAAATCGGAAGAGTTGTTAATAGCTCTTTGAGATCCACGAACACCCACTCACAATTCGGAGACCAGATGAAAGATGACGCTGATGACTTCAGCAACACTCGCAACAGTGCAATACAATCAGAAAGATGATCCACAAAACAACCAAGATACTGCACCTTGCCCAAGAAGCACTGCACATCATTCATACACTTCGGAGTAAGGAACTTTAGAATAGCCACAAGTTTGTCAGGATCAACTTGCAAACCCTTACGAAAAACACGGTACCCAAGATAAATTGTGTTTTTGGACCCAAACACGCACTTCGACCGCTTCAGCTTTAAACCAACATCGCGTAGCCGATCCAACACTTTACAAACATCATGAATGTGCTCCTCCCACGTCCCCTCCAAATGGATCAAGACATCATCAATGAAGTCAGTAGTCACCTCTGGCATATCGCAAAGAACCTTGTCCGTTATCCGCTGAAAAGTTACTGAAGCATTGTTCAAACCAAATAGCATCACTAAGAACTTGTACAAACCAAATAGTATACAAAAAGTAGTCTTAGGAATATCTTCTTCGGCCATCGGTACTTGCCAGTACCCAGAAGTAAGATCTAGCTTGTTGAATCAACGACTTTGCCCCAAGCAATCCAAGAGATCAGTAGTGTGATGAAGAGGGTACACATCTAGGATCATCACTTTGTTTAACAAACGATACTCGATGTAGAAACGAATACTCCCATCAGACTTCGTCACAAAATGAGGTTCATATGCCCAAGGACTCCACGACTTCCGAATAACACCCTTTTCCAACATCTTTTTGACGTTTGCACGTAAAATCTTGATCTCCTTGGGTGACTGACAACAAACAAAAACCTTGATTCAATGAGCATCCTCGGTTGGAATCGAATGACATGTGGCAATCTTAGCCTTAGATGATAGGTCAAATTCAAAGAGATCAGAATACTCCTTTATGAGCTGGTCAACTGCTGCAACACAAAGATTGTTGAAGGGATTGGAAAAGGGAAGAGCAGAATAAGACAGAAACATAAGAGGAAATAGTGGGGGAACAAAAGTAATGGAAGTAGAGGTAAAAGTAGAGAGACAAAGAAGTATGGAAGTGAGAGGAATGGATGAAACATAAAGAAGTATGAGACAAGGGGGAGAAGCTTCAAAGTCACACTTAGCATGATTGCGCTGTAACCAATCCATACTAAGAATGAGGTCAAAAGCTTGACTTGGCACCACCCGCAATGACTGCAACTCAAGCTCAAGATCGCCCACATACACAACCAGGTCTGCCTCATCCCGTGCACATACATATGTACGACTGTTGCCATAAAGAATGAAAACTGGTTCCACCGCACGATGCAAGTGTAGATGGCAACGTGTGGCAACAGGTCGAACAATAGAAGATAAACTTGAACCTGTATCAACCAACACAGAGAGAATAATAGGAGACCTCTTGTTATAAAAATGAGCTTGGAAAGCAAACACTGGATGAACCGATACCAAGTGAACCCCTTGATGATACTCTCGAAAGAAAGATGGAGGGGTCAATAACTTATTTGTGCAAGGTCCTCTATTACTTGTGCGACTCCTCATTTCCCAAATGCATCTTGGTGTCCAAACCTTCCACTGTAGTAGCACCAACGGGATGTTGCTGACGCCAAAGTCTCCACCTAGGAAATGGAGGTCGCTAATCCGGAAAATGCTGACAACGCCGATAAGTATGACCAACTTCATCACACGCCCAGCAGCGAACATCACGGCCACAACTACGTCCTCGCCCTTGTCCTTGGACTCGAGTAGCAGTAGCATCAACCTCCATTGGAATATAACCATCACCCATAGGAAGTGGAGCTGAAGGATGTGTAACGAGAAGTGGAAGAGGCGACATCTCATAACATTGTGCCAAGTGGAGAGCATCATCAAGGGTGGCAGGAGCAAGTGCATGCACAATTCTGACAAGATCTTAACGAAGTGCTGGCCATAACATTCCTAGTTTGATCCGCTCCGACATATTTGGCTCCACACGAAGCAAAAGACTTCGGAAATGAATGCCAAATTGCATCACTGACTCAGATGGCCTTTGGCGAAGATGATGCAATTGTTGGAAGGCATCATCACAATCGTCGGCATGTCCAAAGGCGCATTTGAAGATGTCAAGGAGAACACTCCAATCCCCACAAGTGGCTTTGCTCAAACCATTGTACCACTATAATGCTATCCCTTGAAAACACATGGGAAACTCACGCAAATGTTGAGCATCATCCCAAGAATGATATGTGGCAATCACCGTGAAGTGATTGAACCAAAGGTACATATCATCCCCAGGATTTCTGTGAAAGAACTCCGGCCGAACGTGAGGATTGGCACCAAGAGCAGGAGGAGTTGTACCATGTGTTGTGAACGCCACCATCAACTGAGTTTCGTTGTTTAATTGCAAATGCATAGCATCAAGCAATTGTACCAACTGCTGCTCCAGAGTCAAAAGAGGAGATTGTTGATTTGCCATGAAGATGAACGAAAAAGAAATAGCAAAAGAAGAGAAATGATAAAAAGCTAGAATGAAATGGTAGATCTAGACAATGCAAAAAGCTAAATCTAAACTAAAATCATGAAAGGAAAGAATAAAAGAAAGGAAATGGAAAAAGCTAGATCTAGACGATGCAAAAGCTAAATCTAAACCAAAATCCTAAATCCAAACACTTCTTAGGGACAATCAAAGTTGCCCCTCATCTCCACCAATGTGAGTGCTTGGAATATGAAAAGGGAATACAAAAATTGTGCATATCAATTAGCCTAAAAACCATGGTTCGGATTGAAACCAATCCAATGGTTACCAAAATCCCATTACACTAATATTAGTATATGGCATCATAGCCATACACTTGGCCCTCACATAGTGTAACTAAAAGAACAAACACAAAGAATACTTGTCTAAAAAAAAAACCTATTCTTTACTTTTGTCTTTAAGTAATAGCTTCTAAAGTGAAACTTTGAGGAGTAGTGACTATGATGTTGTATAGCCTCCTAGATATCAAGAACATTTAAGATCCTATACTATTTTATTGCAGGTGCCATAGCGTAAGAAAGAATAGGGGGTGAGAGAGCACAAGATAAGGACATGAATCTGTAGAAAGATGCTTGTTGAGAGCTCTCACCACCTTTCTGAATTATTAAAAATAGCAGATTAAGATTCTTCTACCTAATCAGACATCCATTACAAACCATGGTCAGCACTCAGACTCAGAGTGTATGGAGTGAATATACTTGATGGGCCGCCCTAATCACGTGAATGGCAAGGTCCATGCTTGTGATCAACTCTAGCAGCTCATCGATCAAGTGAGTAAAGATTTTTGTGAAGAAAGAGTTCCTCTAGAGGGTCAATGTATTGTAGGTATGCCCTGTATCATCTGGGAAGAGTGGCTTCTTGCATTTTCCAGGGCAGTGTGGAAGGCATTGGAACTTCCAAGAGCTCCATCTCCCACAAGAGCATCTCCACTGCCCAAGATCTAAAAATCATGGTATTTATGTTCTAGCAATCTTAAAGCCTTTGTACATGGATAGCTGGGTTGCTAATAGTTTTTGGTTTTCTTCCAGGGAAAATGTATTAGAGACCACGAAGCTGGTCTCAAGAAAGTGATGGATTTGCTCCAGCAGCCACAAAATGTTTGCACTGTTGGGCACCAAGTCGTTCACGGCAATGAGAAATTTAGCAAACCAACGCATATAACTCAAGAGGTGAAGAAAGCAATTGAGAGGGCTATTCCTCTAGCTCCACTTCACAATCCAGCAAACTTGGAGGTAACAGATCTTTACTTTCTTTTTCCAAAAAGAAAAATCCATTTATTTGTCCCGTTTTTTCTCCAACCTTTCTCTTAAAATGATCACAAAAACTTTCTAGGGAATTCAAATTGCTGAGGAGCTCTTCCACTGCCCCCACATAGCCGTCTTTGACACAGCCTTCCACTCCACCATCCCCCAGCTATCATACATGTACAGAATCCCCTAGAAGCTGTACAAAGAGCTGGGTGTACGGTGCTATGGCTTCCACGGGATGAGCTACCAGTTTCTTCTTGGCGAGGCCTCCTGCGCTCTTGGAAGGCTAGCGCTGGAACTTAATCTCATTGCCTTCCATCTCGGCACTGGAGCAAGAGTGTGTGTGATCAAATATGTGGAATTGATCGATACAAGCATGGGAATGACTCCACTCGAAGGTTTAGTGATGGCTACTCGGAGTGGTGGTGTTGATCTTTTAGAGACTTAATTATTAGTGAATAAAGCTTATATTAAAACACAAAAGTATTCCAAATAAGTTATCATCCAATCAATCAATAGTAGAGTACATGAACCACTAAGATCAGCATATTTGGAAAACATAGGATTCACCATCCAACAAAATTCAATAGCCAGTGTATCATCAAGGAAACTTACTGATAAAACTTAACTACTAAAGATTGTAAATAGCATGTCAAACAACTTACAAAAGATAACTTAAAGAACACAAAGCATCATTAACTAGCAAGTAAGATGCTCGTGAATGTACCACTTAAAGGAAATAACATCCAATCTATTGAATGTATTACCTAATGCCAATCATTGCACTAGCTATTCTGAATAAATCCCAATCAATAATATGAAGGAACTCAAGTTGCTTAAACAAGTGTTAGCAACATCCTATCAATGTCTCAAACCCGAAAGACCAATCCAAAGCAAACCACAAAAACATGTGGTATTGTGAAAAGCCATAAGCCATTAAAGCAAATAACTAACTATCACAAAAGATCATTAATCATCCTATGCCATCCGCTTCTATCCTTCACTAGAGCTAAGAAAAAGGCTCTGATACTAAATTGTAAGCCATAAATTTTTCCTTTCCAATTTGCCAGCTTACCTTGTCTATCCAACCAACACTGCCTTGGCTTTTGCCAAATTCCCTCACCAAGGTTCCTGCCTATGGTACCAACTCCTACTTGGTCCTACTTGGTTTCAGTTACTCACTACATGAGTAATAGAGCGTTAACCATCAATTCATGGATTCCCAAATCTCTCCCACTCCCCCTCCCCGGGTTAGACTGGACTTAAGGTTCGACTACACTCCCCGTAGGCACAAGTAGCCAAGCACACCAAGCCTCCAAGTTCCTAACATCCCTTGGTACCACAATACTTGATCATGGGACCCTCTAAATCCCAAGTCTTGAGTGCAACACATGCTTCAAGACGCCGGGGCGAAACACAATGGCCTAACGGCCTAGTATGGGTACCTCTACCCCCCCCCACTTCCATCCCACTTGCATCTTCCCCATCTCTCGAGGAAGTCGGAGATGGTAAACCACTTTACCGATTCGTGCCTTAATCTCGTAAGGCCCTGCGAACCTGTTTAAGGAACTCAAGATCAATTCAATTCTAGGAATACATGCATTTTTACCTTTGGGTCAACTTCCAGTTGATCCCACTTGGCAGCCTGAGGTTCTTGGTGTTCAGCCACACCTTCTTCCCAACTTGGAACTCTACATTCCAACGCTTCTGGTTCGCATATTTGGTTTGCCTTTGTTGAGCCCGTTCCAAGGAATCCCTCACTAGATTCCAAATGTTGAATCTTTCCGCCATGAATGCCTCCACTGCAGGTAACTCTCCATGGTACTCAACCATGCCAAGCTCCATAGGACCTTCAATAGCTCGCCCATTGATGACTTCCCATAGACTCACCCCAATACTCGAATGTGGTGAGTTGTTATAACATATTTCCGCAAGTCCCAAATGACTTACCCAATCGGTCTGGTCTCCTGAGACATAGCATTGCAAATAATCCTCCAGTTGCCTATTCACCCTTTCTGTTTGTCCGTCTGTCAAGAAGTGTTAGTGCCATCAAACTTGACTTAATACCCAATACCTATCTATGGGTGATAAGCTGTGTTGAATTTCAACTTGGTGCGATATTGTTCTAGAAGAGTTCTCCAGAACCTACTAGTGAAGATCTTATCTCAATCTGAGATGATCTCTTCCGGCCTTCCCTGCACTCAAACCACTTGTTCGAAGAACAACTTCGCTACACCTTCCGCATCCACTTCCGTTGTGGTGGGTATGAAATGTGCCATCTTCGAAAATCGGTTAGTGCTTGAGCTCCTCGAGTTCTTTTTGGTTTGGCCCCTTTGCTAAATGTGGACCCCAACCTTGTTGTGTTCCCCTTTCGTAGGTTATCGTTGAAATGCACCTTGATGGCTGCATCCAATGCTTCCTTGTAGTTGGTCGTGTTCCAATGCATTACCTCATCGCGAGCCTAGGTTTGCAAGCTTGATATGAAGGCATGGAACGCATCCATATCCCCCATGTCCGTGACAAGTATCCTCTTTGCCATAAACCCATTCACATACTTCTAAATGATTCCAATCTACTTTAGCCTACTAAGCTCGTCTTTTAGATGTAGAGTAGCATTTGGAGGAACGTAAATCACGCGGATCCTTGCTTTCATCATTTCCCAAGTGGCCACCGGTCCTTCGTTGGCCTTTATCGTTCCCCACCAAGACTTGGCATTATCTGCTAAGTATGGTTTTGCACATGAGACCTTCTCCAAGCTTGGTAACTGCAACGCTTGAAAATAGTCCTCCATATTGTAAAACCACTCCTTCACCACCTTATAGTCATTCACTCCCTTGAAGATCAGTGGGGGCTTTGGTTTGTACTTGGGACTGATTCCACTTTGGTCTGTTCGACCTTGTTTGGTTTTGCCTCAGTCCCTGCCGAAGGGTTCACACCTTCTGCACTGCCAGCATCCGCAGTCTTTTGCCTTTTCTTCCGCTTCTTATCACGCTTTAGCTTGCGTCCGAGAGTCTTCAGTAGGGCATTGGTCTGTGCCAATTGTCCTTCTAGAATGTCCAATTGAGCCTTGGACGACCGAACCTTACTACCGGACTCTTGTTTGGAAGTTTCCTCATTGGAGTCCTCCTCATGCAAGGATTCCTCATCCATAGCCTTTTGTTCGACCGAAGGCTCCAGCTCTGAAGGAGGTTCCATCTCTGCCTTGGTTTGTTTCCGCCCTGCCTTTGCCATCTCCCAGCAATCCGCCTCTATCCTTCGCTAGAACTGAGGAAAAGGCTCCAATACCAAATTATAAGCCACAAATTTTTCCTTTCCAATTTGTCAGCTTACCTCGTCTATCCAACCAACACTGCCTTGGCTTTTGCTAAGTTCCCTTGCCAAGGTTCCCGCCTATGGTACCAACTCCTACTTGGTCCTACTTGGTTTCAACTACTCACTACACGAGCAATAGAGCATTAGCCATCCATTCATGGATTCCCAAATCTCTCCTAATCCCCCTCCCCGGGTTAGATTGGACTTAAGGTTCGGCTACACTCCCCGCAAGCACAAGTAGCCAAGCACACTAAGCCTCCAGGTTCTTAACATCCCTTGGTACTACAATACTTGATCATGGGACCCTCTAAATCCCAAGTCTTGAGTGCAACACATGTTTCGGGACGCTAGGGCGAAACACCATGGCCTAACGGCCTAGTATGGGTACCTCTACCCCCCCCCCCCCCCCCCACTTCCATCCCAAAGGGAAGGCCCAAGCCCTTGGGAAGGGCGAGGACCAATGAGCCGCAAGGTACTCAAATAGGGCACCACTCCATATGAGCCGAGAGCACCACAGTCGGTTTCCCTTTCGGGAGTGGGAGCTGCTATTGAGCACTTCCTTGGGTGGCCCCTCTGGCACCACCCGAGTCCATGCTCACTCCCACCCAAGGCCCCTCGGCCCCAGTCTCAACCTCAAGTCAGTTTGGAAGCACCACTGAAGAGTTCCTTCAAGACTGGTTCTTGGACCTCACTATCCCTATTATACTTTTGGAACCCCTGCAGCCCCCCCCCCCCGGGAGACGCACGCTTTGGGCTTTCACCCCTTGACCTGTATTAGTACTTGGACTCGGTCTCGGACTTGATCTTGGACTTGATCTCGGACCCGACTTTGGACTTGGTCTTGGACTCGATCTTGGATCCAATCTCGGACTCGACTTCGGACTCGACCTCGGACTCGGTCTCAGAACCGATCTCGGATCTTGGACTTTATCTCGAACTCGGTCTCCGAGTCGGCCTCGGACTCGAGCCCGGACTCTATCTCGAACTTGGTTTTAAAGTCGGTCTTAGACTCGATCTCAGACTCGGTCCCATCCGATGAACTCTTTGTCATTTCGGTCATGCTTTTGGGGATCCTTTAGCCTACGACACCTCGGGGAGTTGGTTCCTTACAGTAAGTCACTTTATAATAAGCATAAAAATCATCATCAATGATCAATATATAGGATTCAACATCTTCAATATTGATCATTAACTCTTCCTCTTGTAAAGTTAGTATAGTCCACGACTGAATCACTTTTCAAGGAAAAGCTAAAGCTGTTGACCCCTACTAAACAATCTCGTCTAGAACACAACTAACTCAACTTGCAACTCAGTTTATTTGAACGTCAACATAATTGTTAACTAGTAAATACATGAATGCCAATAACATAAAGCTATAGCCCAAACATCAACACTATTTATATCAAGACTAATGAAATTCAATATCAATCTTATGGAGAGATATTTCATTTCAGTCAAATCTCAACAACAAGGCATCACTTCAATGCCATCAACACCATAATAAAGCTAAAAGAAAGCAAGAGCGAATCACCACTCAAAGCTCTTTAGCAACCAAGCTAAACAAAGTCAAAAATACCTTAGTTAGTATCTGAGACCAATCCTTCAACACTACTTAGTTACAAATAACACACTATCAAAGAGTGATTCACCACATCCAAGACTCCATGAAATCCAACACCATGGACTAAACGCAAACAAATGATATCGACAAAGGTAGACTTGATATACCAACATGGAAAAACTATATAAGTTTAACGACATGATCTTTTACAACACCATCTAGTAAAGCAAGCTTATCACTGCTAAATCATCATCGAGCAAAGCAAGTGTTAAATAATCCTTAACAAAGTCTACAAGCAATCATTAATTTCCAAACAACTAACAATCACTCTTCAATTTGCCTTCACAAGACTTGAACACTAAACTCATGCCATCAAATCATATACTTGTCTAACATAAACATAATACCTCAAGTACGAGATAAAGGTTTATGGACAGGCATAAATTAAATGACTACTTGAATCCAATTCAACCGCAATAAGCTCATCAATATGTTTAGATAATAGCTCTGAGCATGCCTAAAGAGGCTAGCTATGCATGATCAACATTTAGTCGTAACTAAAGTGAAAATCATAAGATGGACTCATATCAGTACACAACCTCCTCATATACAAAGTTATAGTATGGGTACCAACATTTTAACCTCAGACAACTAAGTTGGACATCACCATCCTTAGCCAAGGCACAGGGCCACCAAAACTAAGTTAAGATCAATGAGAGCTCACTACTCTCATATAGTTTAACAAAATGCAAAGTGAGCCTACCACCAAGCACAATGCTACAGAAAAAAGGCACAAGAGTCACATTTCTAGAAAATTGTAATGACTACTTTTCTACATCAACTCCAGACTCTATCCAACTCAATTGCTTTAGCCTCAAAAGTTAGCATCCCTTTCGGGCCGTATTATACAAACTACTTACTAGGGTTTAAGCTAACCAAAATCAACTTCAACCCCTTCACTAGTTTGGATTGGCTTACAAAATAAATTAATTTTTGAGCAAAGTGATCAATAGATCAACCATTGAAAAATCCTAAAAAAATTTGTAGAAAATTTTCCATCCTAGAGAAAGAATGATTCTCAGTCTAGGAATGCAAACTTTCAAGACTCAACCAACTTCCTCCTACTAACAACTTCACATATGTTCACCTCAACACTAATTGTCATGACTCAACAATATATTTAAGCATCGAACATCATGCCCATATTTCGACATCCAACACAGACATCTGCAAAAATGCATAATGAACATTTAAGGCTTGATCATGAAGACTATATCTTCAGATATCCATATTACACTAACACTATTCTTCAATTACCTTCAACATTTAATATGAAGCCAAAACACTAACAAGAAAAATGACATGGAAAATCAAATTCTAAAGAAAATTCCTCATCACTTGAAACAACAATGCTACTTCCTTAACACGAGTGCTAACAATGTCAATGCTTCAACTACACACCTTCTCCATCCAACAATCTACTCCAAGTGCTAACAGATCAACTAACAAGCTATAACAAGTGAATGTTATAACCCTTTCTAACACCTTATGGGCAAACCCTTAAGTAAATAATGTATTGACTTAAGCTTAGCATAATGGATCATCATCCAGAATCTAGTCAAAGCTAGTATATGTAAGTAGACTAGTTTTTCCATCAACCACTTTGGGGTTTATCATCATTTACAACTTCATAAACACATTGCACACTATCACATGGGTATGATATAAATTCACAATGACTTAATCATTAATTGAGCAACACCACAAGCAATACCCATGTCACTACTACAAAGTTTATGTGAGTATCAAGTATTAACTCAATTCGACAAAATGCAACATAAATGCCACACCCCATCGATAGAGATTTACAACACCCAATACCACTAACTTTTGTTCACAACATGGACAAACTCATACCACTTTTTTTTTTACTAAACTCAAAACTAATTTAACACCAAGCTACTTAAGGAGCAATAGCAAGGTTCTCCAGAAAAGATTTGAGCATTATAACCCAAGTCTTCTAATAGTAAGTCAAGTTAAAGTGGTTTAACATTTCACGATTATCCATCTTTAACCAAACCTCAAGCTTGCGTTCGCACTGCTTTTAGTCCAATCCAAGAAACTTTTATGAGAGAGCATGGCAATGATTATTTGAACCAATAGACTTATCCCTATAGTCTTGATTGATCCACTTATAATTATGCCTAGGAATGATCCACTAGTGTCGTGCTAACAACTATAGGCCAACCTATTTACCACTCTTAGAAAACTCAAGGAAGGTTTATTTTTTCTCACGGTACATAGAACAACTCATGGAACCATTGGAATCATTTATGGAACCACTGATAGGTTAATATTAATCCTATTAACTCAAAGTGTAACCTCGAGTTGCTAATGTGCTTCACTCACGAGCCTAAGCACAAATTTGTGTATAATGGTACATCTCAGTCCTTCTTAGGAGCCCAAGAGCAAACTCATATAATAAGGTACAAAAATGCAACCAAATCCATACCCAAGAAACAAATGTGAAGCCTTTGCACCCAAACGTGTACCCACTCGGATCATCATTTTCATCTCTACATATTCAACGAAATTAGTTGCCCAATCTCATTGGATAGTACTTGCTAAGACTCATCCTCTGATACTAATTGTAGCGCATGTGGTTTTCACCCTTTATCCTATGGTGATTTACCATAGGATAACCACGAAGCGGAACCTAAACCCTTTATATACCATGTGTCACATGCCACGTGTCCAAAAGATAGTGGAGTGGAGCTTGAGTTTCAAAGCCTTAGGCCACTGAATGAAAGAATGGTGCCAAACTCCCAAATATAGAACCAAAGAGTAATGGCACTAGAGCATGGAATGAATCCCAAGCGTATAGCCCAAAGAGTGAAAAGATAGAAGCATGAAGCGATTTGGAATAGTTATAGAGCATCTAACATCCTAATGCCAGAACCAACACGTAAAATGGTGCCAAATGGAGTCTGGCGTTATTTCAGCATATCGGTGGCCTAACATAAAGATATAAGTACTCCACCTGGAACTTAGGTTTAAACCCAAGCCGGATGTAGAATAAAGATAAACACACAAACGAGAGCTAGATTATGCCCCAAGTTGGTCAGCTATGCCCAACCTACCCATTATCCCTACTATACATTTGGAACCCCCTATATCCTGCTACACCTCCTCCCCCTCCCCCCCCCCCTGAGGAACACATGCTTTGGGCTTTCACCCAAGCTTCCCTTAGTATTAGGAGTTAGTTTCTGAGACAAGCTCGAAACTTACTAAATGTGGAATCCCCCTAAATTGTGAATTTGAACATGGGACAAACACCATTGTGTTCAAGACAATCTCTACATTCTGTAAATATGTCAAATGAGCAAATCTAAACACTTTTCATAAATAACATTTGGGACTAAAATGAGATTAATACAAAGAACATGATAGTGAGGGTATTGTAAGCTCTTGAGTTTTGGACTTCCCGGGAGGTCACCCAGCCCAGTACTATTCAAACCCAAGGACGCTTAACCCCAAGTATCCCAAGACCCTTAACCGATTGGAAAAGGGGGTGCACTCTTGTTCATGGGCCCTTTCCCTCTATATTTGAACCCCATGGATCGTCTCTCGAGTCGTTCCCTTTGGTTGCTTACAGGTATTTGGCAAACACAGTAAGCTATCGTTTAGTGAATATTGAGGGACGAAGCTCAATATTACAAGGGTTCTTAACACTAGCAAGTGCAAATCAACAACACGAGTTTCTCGTTACCATGTTTAGTATGCTTGATTTAATAATAACTTAGGATTTCCTTCTTTAGTGCCCTTCTGGCTTAAGTGCATATGTGCTAACCAGTTTCTCAACTAGCTTGGGTGGAGACCATAAGGGAACTAACAGTAGTAACCTTTTGCTATTATGGTAATATGGAGAGAGTGTATGTAAGGATTGGTTGACAAATATCTTTTGATACCTGAAGTCATATTTGCGACAAAAATGTGCTTGTGTTGTCATAACTATTGTAAGTAATGTTACTTCCAATAAACACACACATATGATTAACTTTTCTTTCATAAAAAGTATCAAAGATTTATCTACTTCTTGAGCAGTTAAAAATCTAATTAAAATTAAAATTAATTGAATTCAAAAAATTAAATCAATTAGTACCATAAAACTTCTCCAAGCAAATATATTACTTTCTAGTGTTGTGTTTCCCATTATAAAAATGGGATAAAAATCCTAATAACTATATTAATTAACATTTTAGTAAATTTAGAAACGTACTCATAGTAAATGAAGCCAGTTGTTTTCATACCTATTAAATTACCTTTCTCATCTATACAATTTGAAAATTCAGTTCCATATATTGTAAACACTTTAAAAGCCTCTATATTATCAATAAATAATTTATTTTGATGACTTGTTAATGTCCAAGTTCTATGATCAATTTTTCCATCATGAAGCAGCCACATATTTTACTTCATTCTGCACACAACTAAGTCTTTTTTAGTACTTAATTCATCATTTTTACCAGTAATAGTTTTATATATAATTTCAAAAACATTCTTAAATATATGCGTGTAATCCTTTAAAAATGCTATTGGCAACTTATAAAAATATGGAAGTTGATAAAATGTGAATATAACCATTTCATACCATTAGGTAATGATATTTGATCTTCTTGTCTAACCAAATAATAATATGGTACCTATTTTTTTGGATTCATTTGTCCTAGTATTGGTCAAATATAATTATGACTATTAAA
>NW_003314309.1:211052-211748 GCF_000143415.4 Selaginella moellendorffii
ATGTTTTAGAAATAATAACTAAAATCTTACATTCTATTAGTAGACCTAAATAGATGATCTATAGGTAAGAAACACCAATGACCAATATATATGCTTTTTTATAAACTTCTTGACTATATTCTAAGAATCTAGATCCACAATCTGGGTAAAAGTATTTTCCCATTAGTTCAAAGTCTTGGAACAAAATCATAATCCAGGAAAATCATGAATAAACTATCACACTACTTCTCTAAGCTTAAAAAACTGTTGACCCTCTAGCTTAGAATTATCTTTGCATGGCACTCCATCCCATAATTGTTTTAACTCTTCCAACAATAATAACCAATAAATATTAAGTACCTTAGGAAGTTTTGGCCCTAGAAAAATTATAGATATAAATATTTCAATTTATTTTTTTAAACTAATACCTAGTATAATCATAATAAGGAATATAAATGAAGGCTTAATTGCTAGAGTTGGTGGTATATTATTATTAATTGCAACAATTGCCTAACATGAATATATTTTTGCCATTAATTTTGTTGGAGAAAGATCATCTGCAGCCATACTAAGATGTATATTTCTTGGATCTACTGCAAAATCTGGATAATCATCTTCGAATTTTTTTTTAAGTTGAACCATCTGCAGGCATTTTCATTATTCCATTAGTGGATTGATGATAAAATGATAAGTTATATATTGTGTTATTTCTCTATA
>NW_003314309.1:211848-258991 GCF_000143415.4 Selaginella moellendorffii
CATTATTTTCTCAGGTATATAATTATTAAAATCTTTGTGCTTGCTAGCATTAGAAATTCTACAAAATTGAAGGTCTTTATTCTCCTTATAAAATAACATACAATCATTCTTCCTTTTGTCTTCCAAAAGGTACTCCGACACTAGAGCATACAGTCAATCCAAGCTTGCGAACATCTTCCACGCCAAAGAACTGGCAATGAGATTCAAGGTATTCATCTAATGCTTTGAAATCTCTCCCACCTTTCTCTTTTGTCAATGCTTTCTCTTTTGCTGATTAGGCTGAAGGAGTTGACATCACAGCCAACGCTGTTCATCCAGAGTTTATAATGACACCTTTGATGTGGTACACATTCTACATAATGAGTTTGTCTCTTTGCCTCATTTGTTTTCGGTTACTTATGGAACTTTGATCTTCATGCAGGGGTTCTCAAGTTCCTCTCCAGCTTCCTTTGGAAAAATGTCCCACAGGTAAGAAAAATTCTCTCAATTATCTGGAAGTTTTTTGTGACTAATACGTGATCGATCTCTCAGGGCGCTGCTACGACGTGCTACGCGGCTTTACATCCAAGCCTCAAGGATGTCACTGGGCAATACTTCGTGGATTCCAACAAATCCAACTGTAGCGCTTATGGCAGAGATCCCGAGCTCACTCACAAGCTATGGACCTTCTCCCAGGAGCTTATAGACAAGCATTTTCCATCCTAAAGGTAAAAGGTTGATAGTGCTAGAGAGCGAGTGAGCAAACAAGGACAACTCAGCTGTTTACCATAAAGACGAATATGATTTATAATAATTTGTATAAGGTAAATATAATTACTTCTACACCTTAAACACCAACATGCAACTCTCATTCCTAAATCCTAAACAAAAAACTTAATACAGATCTGAGGAAAAAAACAAATTAGGAAATTATGTGTTAAAAGTGGGTACATTATACTACTATTAGTAAGTTAGTTGATGTAAATATTGTTGAAATTTATGACTAAAAATTTTGGAACTACAAACCTTAAGAACTTACATTTTAGTCACAGTTTAAAAGTTGTAAATTGCAACTCTAATTAGCAGCCTATATGAACTTATCTAGCTTTAAAGAACAAATTATGATTTATATTTTAGTTGTAAAGGACAACTATAATTTCCAACTTAAATTTGAGTAACTATAAAGCTATCTTAAAATTTGTAACTAAAGCCAATTTGCTACATTTAAGTTGAGTTGAAAATTAAAACTTAGATTTCGAACAAACACAAAAATTTCGTTGGAAAAACATATCATTATAATGCTTTTATGTAGTAGTGTACGGACTGGCAGAAGTCAAGTCTAAGTCTTGACCTGCCGAAGTCCACATTGTATCCACCGTGGCCAAAAAATCACCACAAGAAAAAATTGTGCAAAGGTCTATGTTATGTAATATAGTTGATAGCCCAGTATACCAATGGCAAATCCCAAATCCCCCACTTTATTGACTACAAAGCTTTCATCAAGGTTCAATCGGCTCGAAGTCAAGTGTGCCAAGAATTGATTAACATTTGTGCGTGTAAACTCTGTGAAAAGAAGAACCTCATCTTTCATGATAGCTCCCACTCTTTGATGTTCTGATCCATGGCCATGTCTCTCGCGGATTTGCTGCTGCCTTTGTTTCGTACTCGTCTTTCTCACAAGATCCCGGTCACAGTGCCCCACAAATCCATCTGCAATCGTGAACGACACACAGGTTCTTCTCTCTCTCCGTGACAGGCTTGGCATCAAAGTGTGGAACGAGACTGCCGATCCAAGAGCATGGCGGGGAGTGGAGTGGAGCTCGGACAACCAAGTGGAGGGCCTCGCTCTGTCCAGGTTTAATCTCTCGGGAGTTTTTCCTGCCACCTGGGCCGAGCTTCCATCGCTGGCTCGCCTGGACCTCTCGCAAAACGGCCTCTCCTCGCTGGAAGTCCCTTGCAAAAATACGCAGCTCAACCTCCTCAACTTGAGCTCCAATTCCCTGCAAGAGTTCCCCGGAAATCTCTCCAACCTCAAGAGTTTGGAAAGCCTGGACCTCAGTGGGAACTTCTTAACAGTGGCCGGACTCCCAAAGTTTAGCTTGACGCTGCGATCGCTCAACCTGTCCATCAACAACTTAACTGGGAGCTTTTCCATTGGTGGTAACCTGGGACTGGAGGCACTGGAACTCTCGCAGAACGGACTCAGCGGCTCCATTCCAGAAACTTTCGGGGAGATGACGAACTTGAAGCGCCTGGACATATCGTATAACAGGTTTAGAGGAGATCTACCCGATATTTGGAGCAAGAACTTGGAGCTCAGGTACATGCGTATCTCCAACAATTCGCTCCATGGTGGTTTGCCACCGAGCTTGAGAAGGCTACGCAAGCTCTCTGTTTTACGCGCTGCATACAACTCTCTCTCCGGGCCACTGGAGCTGGAAGATGGCAACTTTGCAAGCATCGAGGTTTTGAACCTCGGGCTAAACGGGTTTAGCGGAACGATCCCGGCTACGCTGGGAAGCTTGAGGAACTTGAAGAT
Organism: Selaginella moellendorffii; assembly: GCF_000143415.4. NCBI lineage: Eukaryota > Viridiplantae > Streptophyta > Lycopodiopsida > Selaginellales > Selaginellaceae > Selaginella > Selaginella moellendorffii. The sequence goes on from NW_003314309.1 coordinate 214,367, forward strand.
CCTGGTTCTCACGGGGAATCATTTTAGTGGCGCCATACCACTGGAGCTTGGAAACTGGTCGAACATCAGAGAGATATGGCTTGACAGCAATAACTTGACTGGAACAATCCCAGGCGAGCTCTCGAAGCTCTCGCATCTCCAGAAGCTGGTTCTCACGGGGAATCGTTTTAGTGGCGCCATACCGTCGGAGCTTGGAAACTGGTCGAACATCAGGGAGATATGGCTCAACAGCAATAACTTGACTGGAACAATCCCAGGCGAGCTCTCGAAGCTCTCGCATCTCCAGAAGCTGGTTCTCACGGGGAATCGTTTTAGTGGCGCCATACCGTCGGAGCTTGGAAACTGGTCGAACATCAGGGAGATATGGCTCAACAGCAATAACTTGACTGGAACAATCCCAGGCGAGCTCTCGAAGCTCTCGCATCTCCAAAGGGTGGTTCTCACGGGGAATCGTTTTAGTGGCGCCATACCTCCGGAGCTTGGAAACTGGTCGAACATCAGGGAGATATGGCTCAACAGCAATAACTTGACTGGAACAATCCCAGGCGAGCTCTCGAAGCTCTCGCATCTCCAGAAGCTGGTTCTCACGGGGAATCGTTTTAGTGGCGCCATACCTCCAGAGCTTGGAAACTGGTCGAACATCAAAGAGATATGGCTCGATAGCAATAACTTGACTGGAACAATCCCAGGCGAGCTCTCGAAGCTCTCACATCTCCAGCAGCTGGTTCTCACGGGGAATCGTTTTAGTGGCGCCATCCCAGGCGAGCTCTCGAAGCTCTCGCATCTCCAAAGGGTGGTTCTCACGGGGAATCGTTTTAGTGGCGCCATACCTCCGGAGCTTGGAAACTGGTCAAACATCAGGGAGATATGGCTCAACGGCAATGATTTGACTGGAACAATCCCAGGCGAGCTCTCGAAGCTCTCACATCTCCAGCAGCTAGTTCTCAGCAGTAACGACATCGGTGGGGAGCTCCCTTCCGGACTCTCCAACTGCACTGAGCTCGTCGTTCTCTGGCTGGGGCAGAACAAGTTCTCTGGAAATCTCCCTGACAGCTTCGGGAATTTGAGCCGCCTGCTCCTTCTGTCGCTTTCCAGCAACGATCTTGTCGGTTCAATCCCGGCCATATTGCAAAACATGTCGTCTCTGCAGTTCCTCTTCCTCTCAAACAACAGCTTCAGCGGCTCCATACCGGACTGGCTTCCCAGGCTCACGAACTTACGAGCCATGGACTTCTCGGTTAACAGGTTCTCTGGGGAGATGCCAGAAAGCATTGGCCGACTGTTTGCCAACGTCCAGCTTTACAACAAGAACAAACGGTCTGTGATGATTCAAACCACGCGAGGACTCCTCTACAACGGCTTCGCCTTCCCGACCTCCATAGACTTCTCCTTCAACCAGCTGACTGGAAGCATTCCAGCTGCCATTGGCGACCTCTACAAGCTCCAGGTGCTGCACCTGAGCCACAACCAGCTAACAGGTCCCATTCCCGAGTCCCTGGGGAAGGCAAGGAATCTCTCCTGGGTGGGGCTCGCAAGCAATCGTCTCAATGGCTCCATACCATCGTCCGTGGCGGACCTCTCGTTTCTCACCATCTTCGACGTCTCCAACAACAGCCTGGTGGGACGGATACCTGACAGCCCACAACTCTCGTCCATGGACGCGGCTCTCTTCGCTGGGAATCACCTCTGTGGCTTGCCACTGACCAACACCTGTTCGAGCACTGCTATGCCGCCACATAAGCTTAGAACAGAGGGACAAGGTGGTAGCGAACAGGACCAAAGAGAGGTGATAGCACTTGTCAGCGTTGGCATCTTCGTGGCAGCCTTCTTCAACGCGTTCTTCTGGACCTACTTTGCGGCAAACCGCAGAGCTCATTCCCAGCTCTGTGGATGCTGGCAATCAAATCTCTAGCTCGTCCACCATGTTGCTGCCGTCCTTTCTACCTTCCAGTTTGTAATCCATCACGACTGCTTGATGAAGTGAACTCTTCTTATCCGCTTTCAAGGCCGCCTCCTGTATAGTCTTGAGCTTATCATGATCCCCCCACAGCCCCGCGCTCCGGTAGATGCTCGCCAGCAGAACGTACGCAGCCGAGTCATTCTCGTCGATCTTCGTCAGTGCCTCGAACGCACTTCCACTTACAGCAGGCCCCGAGGACGCTCCTCCAAACCACAGCATCCGCTCTCAAAGGCATGCTCTCGAGGACTTTCGGTTACGAGATCCACCAAGCTGCTGTAGTGATGAATCCCGCAAACAATGCCAGAGTCCGGGTCCATTGCCTGGAAAAACTCCCTGCCTCGTTCAACTAGGCCGCCGTGGCTGCAAGCAGTGATGACCGAGACAAACGTGATGGCGTTTGCTCGCACGCCATCTTCTCGCATCTCACGACAGGCTTCGAACATGCGCGACGTGTCACCCTGTTGGCCGAATCCTGTGATCAGTGCATTCCAGGCGACGATATCTCGGACTGCCAGAGATCCAAACAAGTGCTCGCACTCATAACTCCGCACTTCCTGTAGAAGTTTACTCCCCACAACTTGATCGTCTTCCAGCCCACGCCTGTAAAGCTCAGCCTGGATTTTCCTTCCACTCCAAGAGTTCCAGCCCGAGCTCACTCTCACCGTTGTCTATATATCCCTGTATCGAGCTCGTCCAAACGACAACGTCCCGGCTAGGCATGCGTTTGAAAACTGCTCGAGCTTTCACCATATCTCCACACTTGGCATACATGTCCACCAAGCTGCTCCCGACAAATCTGTGCTCGCAGCGTCCAAACTTCGCGGCGAGAGAATGAATCTCCATCCCCTTTTCTAGGCTCTGGATTCGCACTAGCTTTCCATCTTCTCGCGGAACAGGTGGCTCGGACGCTGAAAGGTGGATGCAGGCCATGAGCGCAGCAACAAACGTTCTCTCGTCCGGATCGTTCTCCCGAGCCATGCCAAAGAACACCTCCAAGGCCAGCTTGCTGTCTCCACTTACATCGGCCAGCCATGCCATCGAAGACCTTGCGAGCTTCCTCTAGCTTCTCACACTTCGCGTACATATCGATCAGAGTGTTCCCCACGAACACGTCCTCACAGCACCTGCTGTTTGAAGCTTCACCGTGGATAGCCACCCCGGTTTCCAAGCTCTTTCTCTTCACGAGTTTGCCGTCGACATCCACCGCTTCTTCTCGCATTGCCGAGCTCGCACAGGCGGCAAGCGCAGCAACACACGTCTGAGAGTTTGGACAGCACCCAGATAGCTTCATATCTTCGAAGAACACGAGAGCCAGCTTGCTTTCCCCGTTGTCCACAAAGCCTTGTATCAAGCTCGTCCAGAGCACCACATCACGACGAGGCATGCTCTCGAAAACCATCCGCGCGTCGACCATGCTCCCACACTTTGAGTACATGGTACTTGGCTGCTCCCCACGAAGATATCTCCACAGCAGTGGCTTTTCACAGCTCCATCGTGAACAGCGAGCCCCTTTTCCAGGCTCTTCGTCTTCACCATCTTTTGGTGGCCTCCTCTTTCACTGCTAGATTCGCACAAGCCTTGGCAGCAGCAACGAAAGTCCAAGACTTTGGCGAGCAGTCCATTTTCCCAAAGAACTCGAGAGCGACCTCACTTTCTCCATTCTCTACGTAGCCCAGTATCAACGCGTTCCAGGAGACCACGTCTCACTGTGACATCTCATCGAAGACCGATCGAGCATCGAGCATGATGCCGCACTTAGCTCGAGAGGAAAACGTCTTCGCTGCAAGACGGTCCCATCTGCTTGGCTTGAGAATGGATGCCTCTGCCGGTCTCGAGACTAGCCTCCTTGACGAGCTTCCCATCGACCAAAACAGCGTCTTCCTTCGCCGCGAGGCTGCTACAAGCCTTTGCCGCGTCCTGGAGTTTGGCTTGCAGCCCGACCGCCTGGCTTGCATCCTCTCGAAGAGATCCAGAGCCACATCACTCTCGCCATTGGAGACGTAGCCCAGCATCAAGGACATCACGTTTGGGTGAAGAATGCTGTGGAACAGTCCTCCATGCTGCCGCATTTCGCGTACGTTTTTCGTCCACCAGCGCATTGACAACAAGCTGCTTGTTCTCCGCCGCCTGGCCGTGGATCGCCCAGGCGCAAATTGCCCTTGCGCAAATCCCTTGTGACCTTCAACGCCGACACCTGCTGATCGGGCGCCCGCGGCGGCGCTGCCGAAGGAGCGAATGCCGGTGCGGCGCATCGAATCGCTGCCATCGCCAAGTCTCATCCATCGCAAGAACCCTAAAAATTTGCTAGCAACATGGAAATTCAATCAAGGCCGTCGATTCAAGAATATCTGACGGTTGGAAAGAATCGCAATCCCAGGCTTGTAAGCCGGTGTCCATCTCCGCTCGCCCTCGGAGTTAAGTCGATCGGAAACACCGCTGAAAACAGGAACTATGGCGATCAAGCGTAATCGCTCTTAAGACTCTTACCTGTTGAGGCAGCGATTCCTGCTACTCCACCGGAGATCAAGCTCGTCACCATCCTACTCGGGCCCATAGTTGCCAGAAAACGTATGAAACTAAAAAAACACCGTTCTAAACTCCCAACGCGTTTGCACTATTTGTGAAAAGAGACAAAGGTTTCTTTAGGGTTTCTTTAGGGTTTCTTCAGGGTTCATGTAGTCATGGCAGGAATTGGAGGACGCCGCAAATGCTAGAGCTGGAAGCATGTGATATGAGCAGAGCGGCACTGGACATGTAAGTATTGTTATGAGATTCACACTGGGGGAGCGGAGCGAGTGCGAGCACATCTTGCTAGAGTTCAGGCAAGAGGTGTGAAAACGTGCAAGGCAATGAGGGAGATCCCTTATGAAGTTCTTAAAAAACCTCACAGCAGTTTTTCCGATTTCGAGCTAGCAGACCCAGCAGATGCCAATGATGGGCATCTGCTGCAGCAAGCCGCACAGGGTTCAGGGGGGCAGCAGAATCTATGGTGGCAAGCACGGAGAACTGGTCCAGTGCTGGGACAAGCAGAACAGTGAAACAGCTTTTTCTTTCATTTGTTTTAGTATGTTATTCCGTTGGGTTTTATAAACTTAATATCAGATTAAAGTGTATTTAGTAAATATTAGTGTTTTTTTAATCATTTTAGGCTTTAACATGTAAATGTTTGATTGTCCTGAAAAAAACGTTTTAAACGGCGTTTAAACGTGGACGCGTTTGAACGTTTGCACGTCTAGCTGCAACTATGCTCGGGCCTGAAAGTAACCATGCAATGCCAGGAGGCCTAAGCATGTCAAAACTGTGTTTACCAATGCGATGGTGCTCCGTGCCTGTAAAGCTTTTCCAAAAATTTCTCACTCTGAAACTAAAAATAATCCAACTTTGAGCGTTCCAGTAGTTGTAGAGAGTGTCATACAAGCAGAAGTTTATCCCAATCGTTGGGCCTATGGCAGGAGTCAAGTCTGTGGCATTTGGCAGGGAGGAAAACCAATACCAAAAGTGTCAGTCAGAGTTCCTTATGAAGGCTAAGAAAGCTCTCCTGTTGATGGATTGTGGAAAGCGTGTGATAGATGTGGACACACAGCAACATCTACACGCAAGAGCACAAAAGCTGTAAAGGGAACAACTAACAACAAAGATCACAAAGCTCAAGGTGAGGAAATTCAGGAGAAGATTCCAGACCTGAACATGTAACCACCTTGCAGGTTCCAAACTGACAGTTGTCAAACCAGTGTAACGTGAACATGACCCAGCAGGAGCAGTCTCCAGCATCCCTACCGCACACAGCAACACCAACACAACCAGCTCTCAATGCTGACACCGACAACATGCCACATCACGGCAAACACCACAGTTGAGAGCATCCCGAGCAAGAGTGATGCTGCAAGCCTGAGCTTACACTGGATCTTAAGCTTGGCATTTCTCCAGTTTGTGGACAAAATGCAATGTCTCCAGTCAACACCATAGATGCCAATACCAGCAGATTTTGCAAGACTTTTCCACGACAAACAGATGAGCATTTTCATAAGAGACAAAGTCCAATCAACACCTTTGTCTACCAGCCCCTAGATGTGAAGTTCACGAAGATCCAGAACCATATTCTCCAGCTCAAGAGGAGCATTCAAGGTACAACTTTCTAGGAATTTGTATGCACAAAGACTTAGCACATGAATAAAAAACTCCCCAAGGAGAATGCAGAGCTTCACAATGAGATCTGACAACTCAAGGTGAAGCAGCTATAGGGATAGGGTGCGCTACAACAGAAGAACAAGTTCAAGAATGAGCTCTCTGGAGTCATAGTAGCAATAAAACAGCCCAATGCTATGGAGAAATGAGAGCTTCAAAATGAAACTCAACTCAGTTATGGGAGAAAGTGGAGCATAGAAAATCAACATTATATTTAGAAACATCATCCTAAGTCTTGAAATTTAAATCTTAAGACTCAAGAACAGAAATGAGTGGCAGTTGCCAGAACTTATTAAGGAGGTGAGTTAACACTCAAACTCTATCCCTTTCTTTTGTACTCCAACTTTCCATCATCAATGCACATCTATTTGTGCAAAATCTACAGTACTCAAGTGATGTTAAGTTTATCTTTGCTCATGACTTCAACAAAAGCTTTCATAGGGATTGAAGGACTCAAGTCATTCCTTTTTTACTTTTTATATGTTTATTTGTGTTTAACTGAAGCAAAATGCAAAATCAAGTCAAACAAGTGTAGTAGTAAGCATCCACTTTACTCTTACCTTCTTTTATCTTTCACTCTTATTTTCTTTTCCTCTTTCTTTTTTTTCTAGTACAAGCTTTTAGCATACAGACTTTTACCCAAGTTTCTAGGAATGGCTTGTTTTAACATTTAAAGGAATGATTGCAAAACATATAAAATTTTAGCATTTAGATTGGGATGGATATTTGCCGTTTCTTTGGTATATGTATATCACAGGGTATAAAGTTCCATTGGTGTTTCACTTTATAAACTTTTATGTGGTCATTATTTGATATTACTAATGGAGTTGAGTTTACCTTCGTGATTGCTATAAAGTACCAATACTAAGTCTTGGGATCAACATTTGATGAGCATTTTTCCATTCATTCAAGTGGAGTTTATTGAGCATTTAGGCTATGTATAAGTGGGATAATAACAACACAACAACTTCCATCATCATCCACCAATGGAGTATAAAGTGGATGATTTGGTGTTAATCCATTTTCCTAATATTACAATACATGGTTTGTGTAAGGGGCTCTTTATTCAGTGGAAGAGATTATATTAAGTGTTTTGGTAAGTTAAACTGCATGTTTATAAAGCTTGGCAAAACATTCAATAAACTAATCCTCCAGAAATTATATATATGCAATAACTTAAATGTTTTGTATAAAGGGATCAAGCACTACCTATAAATCCACCAGTGCTTCCTCCTGATGTTCCTTTAGATCCTAGTCTCTCAACCTGAAAACCTTAATTACCTTTCATCCTTCTAAAAGAATAAGATAATATGAGGTCTAAGTGTATAGCTATGATATTGTATATAAATATTAGTATAATTTTCAAACCACTCACTTTTGTATATAAACTATGGTTTTTGGGCTAATTAAGATGCATATTTCTATATGCACTAAGAGTGCTACTTAAACTATAAGTGAGGTTAGAAAATAAACCCTTTTATGGCATCTTTCTTAATATTAGATCAAGAGGGTAATAAATAACTCAATGAAGTTATCAGTCTTTATATTTTTTCTTAGTGAAAATCTTATAACTTAATATACATATCTAATCAATATAATTCATTGGGAGTAGGTAAAAATACCATAATATAACTAGTAAATTTTAGAAATATAATAAATTTACTTTTAAATAGGACAGAAAAAAAAATTAAGTAGAGAATGGATAAAAGTGAAAATACAAGTGATAGAGAAGAAACCATTGATATTTTATCCACTTGAAAAGTTCTTCACCACTTAAGAAATAATAAGCTTAAATAGAATATTAATTATATAGTATTTTAATTCCTTTTGAAAAAATAAATATCCTCAATGTTTTTAAGGGGAGAAATTTAGAAGCTGTAAGCTCCTGAATTTAGACTTCCTAGAAGGTCATCTAGCTTAGTACTATTCAAACCCAAGAACACTTAATACAAAATATCCCAAAACTTTTAATCGATTGGAAAAAAGGGTACACTCTTATTTATAGGCCCTTTCCTTTTATATTTGAACCCTATGAATTGTCTCTCTCTTTAGTTATTAAGAATCCAGTACACTTCTTTGCAAATTCATGCCCTTGTGAATGGAAGTTGAGAGCAATAGCTTTCCAAAGAGCCCTGCTCTTTTGACACCCTACCCTTTGGGTTGAACCTAGCTGGAGCAAGTTTAATTTGCCAAATATCAATTAACATATAGTGCAATTCCATTAACTAACCAACAATATAGACCGTTTCTTGAGTCATTTTTTTTGGTTGCATTTTAAGTTACCAAATGGTATTACTTAAAAAACAAACAAGTATATTTCTAGGGGCAATTTGTAATGCATGTGGTTTTTACCTTTTATCTTATAGTGATTTACTATAAGATAAAAATGAAATGGAACATAAACCCTCTATGTGCCACATGTCATCCATAGGACCTTGAGTTTCAGGGCTTTGGGCTATTAAACAAAAGAATAATGGCAAACTCTTAAGTATGGACCTAAGGAGTGAAGGTATTATAGCACAGAGTGACTTGAAACAGTTCTAGAGTATTTAATATCCTAATGCTAAGACTAACATATAAAATAGAGTCAAATGGAGTTTAATATTATTTCAACATACTAATGGCATAATACAAGGATATAGGTACTCCATCAACTAACATCATATGAAACTTAAGCTTAAACTCAAGCCAAATGCAGAACAAGGACAAACACGCAAGCAAGAGTTAGATTATACCTCAAGTTAACCAGCCATGCCTAATCTACCCACTATCCTTATTATATATATGGAACCCCCTATAGCACCGAGCTAGAGCTTGTAGAGGAACGTCACCTTTTGTGCCACTTCTTGCCCGGAGCTTTTGTCAAGGTCTCCTTCCAGGCTCTCCACAAGATATGACATATGGTATGCTTGAACCTGGCTGGGAAAGAGCTTCACCACCTCCGTGACGTTCAAGTAGTGAGTATGAACCTCTTGGAGAAGGTGATGGAGCATCGCATACGCGATGGTGATGCCGTCGTGTGTGCTGGTTCCTCTTCCCAGCTCGTCGATGACTACCAGCGAGCGAGAAGTTGCCTTGTGGAGAATAGTTGAAGCTTCACTCAGCTCCTCGAAAAACGTACTGGAGCCCCTCTGGATTCTGTCCATCGCCCCTAAACACGGCATCGAATACATGCAGTTTGGCTGTCGCGGCTGGAACATACGATCCTATCTGCACGATAACAAAACATACGGAGTGAAAAGAAATAAAGATAGTTGCGAACCTGGGACATGATTGTGATTAGAGCAACTTGACCGATGTAGCAACTTTTACCACCCATTTTTGGACCAGTGATTATTTGCGATCGTTCACCCTCACCAGAAACAACTGTGTCATTTGGTACAAATGCATCTTGCAGAGTCGAATCTAGGACCTGCTCACGGAAAGACATTCCAGTAAAAATATTAAACGACAAGAGCAAAAGAAACAAACCGGATGTCGACCACCTTCTATCTTCAAAAGGCACGCTTCATCCACGAACTCCGGTCGAACATACCCCTGAAGCACATTTTTCATTCAGATAAGCGTTGAAAAACACAAGGAGACAGACCTGATTGCACGAGACAACAGCAAGGGAATCAAGACAGTCGAGAGCTGCTAGTGCCTGTACTGCAGCCCGGAACTCCATGTGATAGGAGGTAAAGTCAGTCAGGAACATGTCCCATGCTTTGGCGCAAGATATATTTAATTGCTCCTTTGCAAGTGCCATTCTTTCCGATGCTTCCAAGACCTCCGGAGGATGATAGCGGTTTGCCTTTTTCGTACTGTTTATTTTAACCCAATCTGCAGGTACACGCTGCGCACATGGAACCTGAAACTACAAGCTTTTAGCAATCAAATAACTGAATTGAGAAAAAGAAAGTACCTCGACCAAAAACGACGTTCCCGAGACGCTCAAGTATTCCAGATTTGAACACTTCCAACAGTTTCCGATAACTGGGAAGAAAACTTTCGAGATCCTCCTCAATACTTTTTATGGTCTCTTTGCATTCGTCTACCTGAAGCACGACTTAAACGAAGTCTGGGAAACGATAACAAACCTCGGGATACTGGCCGGCAACAAACAAGTTAATCTTATCCCCAGCTGCTGCTGCCTCTGCATTCAAACTTGTCACAAGCTTGTTTGCGTGATCTATCACTGAAGTTGAAGTCACTGCGGAGATTAGCCTGCTGAGGAGCGCAGACCTGGCGTCGCGAACCCGTTGAAACTGGGACGCTGCTTTCATAATCGCATTAATCACGTTAATGAACTGCAGCAAACATTACGGTCAGAAAAGAATAACAATCAGGATTACAGAAAAGGAAAGGTACCTCATACGTTGTTGCTGTTTTGTGATAAATTCTTGTGATACCACGCTCAAGATCAGGCAATTTTCCCAGCAGCAACAACGTTGAAGCTAAAGTTGCAACTGTTGTGCCTCTGCCTTTATCTCCAATGGATTCGGCAATTTCCGCAACGGCGTCTAAACGTTGAGAAATAAGCATGCGGTCTCTTAACGGATGGGCCACCTGAAAATAGACATGAGTGGAAAAAACGAAAAATCCAAGATTGTGACTGAGACCAAACTCCTTACCCAATACTTAAGCAGCCTCGCGCCAAAAGCAGTTTTTGTGTGGTTCATAAGCCAGAATAAAGATCCGTTTTCAGTACCATCAGTTTGGTTATGTAGAATCTAGAAAGAAAAAACTTGTTACTGGTAAGTAAACATCGCATTCAGTGGTTACCTCAAGCTGGCGGATGGTGTTGGGCGAGAGCGTCATCTCTTGCTGCCCGGCAAATGGTCGGAAAAGAGCTCCTAAGCGCAATACATTTTCCAGATTAAACTGCTTCAGATAAGCAAATATATGCGCAAACGCAGCAACCACGATTTCTGGCATCGTCATCAACGCCTGCAAACTTCAATTCTCATCCGATAGTGTAATCAAGACAACTAGAAAATTACCTCTAACCCTGCATCAACCTTCTCGTCCAGACAGCCTTTCTTAGAAGACGCCAAGCTCCCGTAGAAGTCCGCAAGAGCAGCAACAGTACCGCCATTTTCAAACGAGTTCTCAGGCGTCTTCTCGGCTCGAACATCCGCTGCGCCTGCATAGTCCATCAACAACTATACAAAAATCACCATCATTCATATACAACCCGATCAGAGAAAAGAAAACAGCTTACCTTCTTTGTAGAAGTGGACAAGGACGCAGATAAAAGAAGTTCTGCGGGAGCACACGCAAGCAACCGTGATTCCAGTTCCGTCCTGGTGACAGTGTCCATAAAGTGACCGTACATCACGTCTCCGGTCGAGGTTTCCACGGCCACCACCCCAAATCTAGCATCAAAACTTCCCTTCACTTCATCCTTTCCAGCGTTGGCCTTGTGCTCGGTGATTGCCTCCTCCACAACACACATGATATAGCTGCTAAGACGAATAGGTCCATCCCTTTCCCCACTCTCTTCTCCCCCAAGAAACTCGCCCGCCTCGAGCGTGGCCTTGGTATATAGCGCCGAGAGATCTCTCGAGAACGGGCCAGCCTTGTTCGTCCCGTGAGCTTTGATAGCCGCTGTCTCGGTCTGCTTGACAACGCCAACTTTGTAGCCAGCTTCCACAAGCCTTCTCACATGTACGTGCAACCGGAACGTTGGAACGCTGGCAGTGAGAAAGCTGTGGCTGTAGTAAGCAACGATTCCCAAAACATTGGCTGCTTTCTCCGCATCCTCTCCGAAAAATCGAAACTTGTATCCCACCTCGACCATGAGAAGGATGTCAGGGAATTTCTTCTTGAGCTCCACAATCTGCTGCTCCAGAGGAGTAAGCTTCTCCTTCCCTGACGGTGGCTTTCCATAAAAGGAGGAATTTCCACCACCGCCATCTCTGTCCCCCTCTCCAAGAAGAACATCTACAAACTTTCTACGCCTGTCTTTAATCGCTTCCCCCGATACTCCGCAATCGGCATCCTTCCCATCGCCCAACCCGGCGTCTACATCTAAATTCAAGCACCGTTTCTTACTCGCGCTGGCCGCATTCTCGGCTGATCGCCTGAGATGATGCGGCGATGGCCACACTAGTGTGGGAGCCCGCAATGCATCGGTCTCACCTCGCTTGAAGAAGCTGGGGATGATCGCCTGGCCCTTGGCGGCGGCAGCGCCCTCGTCCTTCTTTCTCTTTCCCATTCAAAAACTTATAAACCCTAAGATTCTTTCTTCAAGCCCAACAATTACAGTCACCACCCCAAATCTATGCTTGAGGCTAAGGAGTTTCTGGGAGGAGAAGAGGGCGGTGAAAGAGATGGACCAATTTGTCTTAGCAGCTGGGTGCTGGCTTTGGTATATAGAGCCCAAGAAATCGAGAATGGGCCAGCCTTGTGTCTTGGTACGCCAACTTTGTAGCCAACTTCCACAAGCCTTCCCATACACACAACTGGAATGAGAAAGCAGCCAATTTTCTTAGAATTTGTTTATCATAGCCACAGCTTTCTCACTGCCAGCGTTCCAACATTCTGCCACATCCTCTCTAAAAAATTGAAACTTTGTATCCCACCTCAACAATGAGAAGAGTGTCTAGAAATTTCTTCCTGAGCTCCACAATCTGCTGCTACAGAGGAGTAAGCTTCTCCTTTCCCGACGGCAACTTTCCATCACAGGAGGAATTTCCATTGGAAGCATCCTGTCCCCAATAACATTTACAAAATTTCTATACCTGTGTGCTTGCAAGAGGATTTAGATGTAGAAGCCAGGTTGGGGTATTGATTGGCTGCGTTCTCAGCCGGTCGTTTAAGATGACACAGTGATCATTCTTGAAGAAGCTGGTGGCCGCAGTGCTTAGTATATTTATTATAAGATTCTTATATTATTTTATTAGAATAATATTATTTGTAGGTGAACCATATATTATAGCTTACTTGCTAAATCTGAGAGGGAGATGGAAACTCTTTGGCTAATTATTTTCCTGTTGCATTTGTTAGTTATTGCAAGAGTGAAATTTCTGCAATATTTATCTTTGGAGACTCATTAGTAAATTATAGAAATAAAATTTACATTTTAAACACTTATGCAAAGGTTAATTTCCTCCCTATGGAAGGAAGTTCCTTAGTGGAGCAATAAGGAGATTTTCAAATGGAAATCTTATTCTTGATGTTAATAAAGTGTTTAAATTTGTTCATTTGCAACTTCATATTTAAATCTTCAATTAATTTAACCATTTTTGTCACCCACAAAGAACATATAGTAAGGTGTAAATTATGGAAGTGCTAGATTTGGATTGTTTAATATTATTAAAGTTTGTTTAAAGATAATTCATTTAATTTTTTAATTTTGTGTCAAAAGAATCTTTCCAAGCCAAAATTATCCATGACCTATCTATCTACAAGTGAAAAATTTCATTGAAGATAAACATATACTTATATCTCAAATTGGTCTAAATGCAACACTAAACATCATAAACAATTCTATATTTTACATAACATATGGATCTAATGATATAATTAATAATTACTATGAACTTGATTCTTTTTTGCCAAGTTAATACAAAATCTTAGAGTTTATTGATATTTTGATGCAACTTTATGATACTCAAATTCTGGTAAACATAATTCATAACTTTAAACTATTATACAACCTCTTTATTTATGTTATAGATCTTGTATCAAGAAAGAACATGCAAAATTGTAGTTGCATCCTTATTTTCATTAGGTTGTAGCACTCTTTTTTATCAAACACCATTAACTAACTTGCAAAGTAGTAAACCAGTTTAATTACAAACTTAATTTAGTCTTATTTTATTTTAGATTAAATTTACTAGGACTTAATATTTTTTATGTAGACTCTTACACTATATTACTTGATATTGTTCAAAATCTTCTATCATATAGTAAATTTGTATTAAAGAAAAATACTTTATTGATAAATTTTAATCATGAAAAATTGTAATAAGCTTCACAATTTTTAATGTTGGATGTTGCAACTTTATAGAACCCAGTTAAAATACTTTAGTGACAGAATATTTACCCTTGATTTCATCTTGTTTAGATCTAAAAAAGTATATTTATTGGGATCAATTTTATCTTACCTCCAAAATTTATAACATGCTTACTGATTTATTTTGAATGAAAGTGATTATATATATTCTATTAGCATCTAGCAATTAACTTCTATATAATAAAGTTTAATACAAATTTTTATTCGTCTGATTTTATTTATAAAATATTATAATAAAATTTTAAACTGAAGTTTTTAAAAGTAATTTATAAATATTTTAAATACTTTATTATAATAATATTTATGTATAATATTTTACTTTAGAAAAATAAATAACTAGCAATACAAACATATGAATTAATCAAGTTTAGATTATCTGATTTAGATTTTTTAGGAATTTAAAGATTATTTACTAATTTAAGAGCATTAGATTATATATAAAATAGTTTTACTTATATTTTCTTCACCATTACTGCTGCTATAGTTTTAAAGATAAAATAATCTTTAATTTAGGTAGTGAATTGAATAAAAAATAACACTATTCTTTCATAGATATAAATGTTTTTTATCACACTAAATTAATAGTAAACATTTCTTCTATAAACCCTATACAATGTTTTACTATCAAAGTTCATTTAATTAAATTTATTTTAAAACTTTTGAATTCAGCTATATCAAGTTATGTATATATTGGATTTTACTTAATTAATCTTTGGTTTTTCCTTGATTTTAGTTAAAATAAATATATTAGTAACTGTTCATTATATAAATGGAAAGAAACTATATTTTGTTGTTTAAATTTTTATTACAATAGCTTGAAACATCTTATTACAAAAATTTGAAATTTCTATAATAGAATTTGGATCAGTTAATTCTTTGAATAATAAAAACATTTTATAAATAGAATTATTTACGATATAATCTTGAATAAATCCTAATGAATAATTAAATAATATATTAACTATTTATTTTCAAAAATATTCCTTACTTAATATCACATTCTAGCCCTAATTGTTGTTTAACATATAGATTTTGCAACATTTGTGGTTGTTGTGTTTTTATTTTATTTAAGTTAAAAACTTTGGTCTCTTTTCTCATCACATGTTGGTTCTAGGATGGCTATCTTTTTCAGGTCACCATAGCTTCCCAAGATGAGGTGGTAACATTTCTAACATGGATTATCAAGCAAAGTTCTTCTACCAATTATCTTGGATCCAAAATCCAAAAGTTTCTAGCATGGATTATCTTAGATCTCAAGCAAAGTTCTCCAAAACTTTCTAGCATGGAAGAGATTTAGGTGGTGGAAGAAGAAAGGATGTATGTGTAACCTCCCCCCATTCTCTAGGCTTTGAGTCTGCGACTGGGATCACTGCTAGCACACGTGGTTCTTGTTGGATTCCAAGTCTAGAGATCCTCGTCTTGCTTACCAAATATCTTGACGTCCCCGATCAATCACAAGCTCCACCTGGGTTTCCATTTAGAGA
Source organism: Selaginella moellendorffii (assembly GCF_000143415.4). Classification (NCBI taxonomy): domain Eukaryota; kingdom Viridiplantae; phylum Streptophyta; class Lycopodiopsida; order Selaginellales; family Selaginellaceae; genus Selaginella; species Selaginella moellendorffii. Next base: position 229,998 of record NW_003314309.1, read on the forward strand.
TGAAACAAAAGTTTGTAAAGCAGCGAAGTCCATTTTGATCTTCGTCACGAACTTGTCTTCCGAGAACTAAGAGCCTGTCAAGCCTCTCACGAGTTACAATTCTTCACAGGGAAAAAAGAAAGAAAACACAGCTCCACCTTGAGTGCCTAAACCACGAACATTGCTCATAGTTACTCCTCGAATTCCAACTCTCAGCAATGCTTGATTGAAAGAACAAAAAGCTTGAATAAAAAAAACCTTGAATCCTTGAGAGTTCTTACCCTTGATGCTTGGGAGTCTCCAAGGTCTAGAAAAAAAGGAGAGAGAAGCAAAGAAATTGGTATTACTGCGTTACCAGTCAGATCCGAGCTCCAAAGAATCCGTCCACATCCTCTATCCTCACAATCCAAAAGAAAAGAGAAAGAAAGCTCAAACCTTTCTGCAGCATGTTAAGATGTGCTATGCGACCCTTGAGCCGGGTCCTCCTTGAAACCTGAATAAGCCAGCGGTGACCTCATCTATCCCTGCCCTCTACAAATCACACCCAATGGTGTGTGGGACGACTGGCCTGCATCGCTCGGTCTTAGCGGCCAAGAAGATTTCCCATTTAGCCCTAAATTGTGACACCTCTTCTTCTCGTGATCGATCTGGCAATTGGATGATTTTAGCTGACTCATTCATTTTGACAGCTCATTATTGAGCCACCTGAGGCAAATGATATACACTCACTGAGGTATAGAAGTATCTGTGCTGAGAATTTTAGACTCTATGATCAGAACTTTGGATATAAAACTATTCCCATCCAAAGGTTCTACTTGATCAATCATCATGGATAGCATATGATTTTCCTCCATTCTCACTGTTCCTTCCTTAATATTGAACCACTGAATTTTAAAAATAATTCTCTTGAATTATCTAAAGTTTACCTCATAAATATCCATTAATGTACCTGTTTAATATAAAAGTTATAAAAAACTAACATAGATAAAAATACATACCTGGAAAATCAATATGAGGTTGTTGTGGATTCCTTAACGTAATTATAATGTTGTCCATTGTTTTCTTATTTGCATTGATTTGAGAAACTCTAAAATGCTTTCCATTAATCTAATATACTGTATAACTCATGGCCTAAAATTTAAAAGTAATTAATAATTAATTAATATTAATTATGACTTTGCATCCATTACCCAAGTCCTTAAAAAAGTTTGATCCATTTCCTCTTCAATTAAGCATATATGTAGAGAAATATTTTCATGCTCTTCTTAATTAAGTTGAATTTGTTTTCCTAAATGCTACAATCGAATACTATTATAATCAAATGGTATAAACTGTAAAATATTAGTTACCAAATTAGCACTAAAATATTATGCATACAAAAACTCTCTCTTAATAGTAGACCTTACACTATAGATCTTCAAGTTTTGCTTTTTGTCTTACCAAAGATTTTAAAACTCTTAAATAACACTTAATAAAAAATATTTTTTAGCTAGTTCCAAGACCAACTATCTAACTCATCAATTAAGTGTACTAATAAATATACTTGTGATGTCATAGCTGTTGTAAATAATGTTGCTTCCAATAAACACACATAAATGATAGACTTTTCTTTCATAATAGGTATCAAAGATTTATCTACTTCTTGAGCAGTTAAAAATCTAATTAAAATTAAAATTAATTGAATTCAAAAAATTAAATCAATTAGTACCATACAACTTCTCCAAGAAAATATTGCTTCCTGTAAATGAGGTGTTATCTTTCCTATTATAAAAATGAGATAAACATCCTACTAAATATGTTAATTAACATTTTAGTAAATTTAGAAACTTACTCATAGTAAATGAAGCCAATTTTTTTCATACCTATTAACTTACCTTTCTCATCAACATAATTTAAAAATTCAGTTCCATATGTTGTAAGAACTTTAAAAGCCTCTATATTATTAATAAATAATTTATTTTGATAACTTGTTAATGTCCAAGTTCCATGATCAATTTTTCCATCACGTCACACCACATATTTTACTTTATTCTACACACAACTAAGTCTTTTCTAGTATTTAATTCATCATTTTTGGTAGTAATAGTTTTATATTTAGTTTCAAAAACATTCTTAAATATGTGCATATAATCTTTTAAAAATGCTACTGGCAACTTATAAAAATATGGAAGTTGATAAAATGTGAATATAACCATTTCATACCATTAGGTAATGATATTTGATCTTCTTGTCTAACTAAATAATATATGTTGCCTATTGTTCAGGAGTCATTTGTGTTAGTATTGGTCAAATATAATTATGACCATTAAATAAACTAATAAAAATTAGAATTTAATTTATGTTTAGAAATAATAACTAAAATCTTACATTCTATTAGTAGACTTAAATTGATGATCCATAGGTAAGAGACACCAATGACCAATATATATGCATTTTTATAAACTTTGTGACTATATTCCAAGAATCCAAGTCCATAGTCTAGGTAAAAGTATTTTCCCATTAGTTTGAAGTCCTGAACAAAATCATAATCCAGGAAAATCATGAATAAACTATCACACTGCTTCTCTAAGCTTAAATCACCCTCTAGCTTAAAATTATCTTTGCATGGCACTCCATCCCATAATTGTTTCAACTCTTCCAAAAATAGGGACCAATAAATATTAGGTACCTTAGGAAGTTTTTGGCCTAGAAAAATTATAAATATAAATATTTCATTTTATTTTTTAGACTAATACCTGGTATAATCATAATAAGAAATATAAATGAAGGCTTAATTGCTAGAGTTGGTGGTATATTAGTATTAACTACAACAATTGCCTAACATGAATATATTTTTGCCATTAATTTTGTTGGAGAAAGATTATTTGCAACTATAGTAAGATGTATATTTCTTGGATCTACTGCAAAATTTGGGTAAATAAGTTGAACCATCTGCAGGCATTCTCATTATTCCATTAGTGGATTGATGATAAAATTATAAGTTATATATTTTTTTTATTTCTCTACATTGAAATTATTATTGAAGTCAAGGTATAATAGAGAAATAGTGCATTATTTTCTCAGGTATATAATTGTTAAAATCTTTGTGCTTGCTAGCAATAGAAATTTGACAAAATTGAAGGTCCTTATTCTCCTTATGAAATAACATAAAATCATTGATGCATGAATTAATCTTTTTTTAGGTAAGTCCATTATGTTTAATGATATTTTCCACTTCCTTATATATATTTGAAACATTTTATTTGTAGGCAACATTTTCTTGAAGAGCCTTCATCCAAATAATGAAAAACTTAATACTATATAATAAATAAAAATTAAATACTTTACAAAATGATCTGTTGCTTGGCTTGATATTCCAGTAATAACTTGCACATCTAAAATCCTTAAACAAGCCAACAAAATAGAAGCACTTGCCCCTTTATAAATAGGTAATAAATTGTCTTCATTTCCATATAAGCAATCTTAAAAATAATTAAATACATTATCATCCTCAATATCATCATTGCCACTACCATTACCACCACTCAAATTAATATAACAATCATCTGGAACTATAGAGCTTTTATCAATTTCAAAAAATTGTTATACTAAAGTAGTAGATCTGCATAATCTAATCCCTTGAATATCTTCCATTGAAAACCATGCATCATGTGGTGCTAAAGGATGTTTACCATAAAGATGAATATGATTTATGATAATTTGTATAAAGTAAATATAATTACTTCTACACCTTAAACACTAACATGCAACTATCATTCTTAAATCCTAAACAAAAAAATTAATACAGATCTGAGGAAGAAAACAAAGTTCTTTTATTAGGAAATTATGTGTTAAAAGTGGGTACATTATACTGCTATTAGTAATTTAGTTGATGTAAATATTGTTGAAATTTATGACTAAAACTTTTGGAACTACAAACCTTAAGAACTTACATTTTAGTCACAGTTTAAAAGTAAATTGCAACTCTAATTAGCAACATATATGAGCTTATCTAGCTTTAAAGAATATGTTACTACAAATTATGATTTATATTTTAGTTGTAAGGGACAACTACTTAAATTTGAGTAACTATAAAGCTATCACAAATTACAACTTAAAATTTGTAACTAAAGCCAATTTGCTACTAACATTTAAGTTGAGTTGATTACAACTTAAATTTCCAACAAACACAAAAATTTCGTTGGAAAAACATATCATTATAATGCTTTTACGGACTGGCAGAAGTCAAGTCTAAGTCTTGACCTGTCGAAATCCACATTCTATCCACCGTGGCCAAAAAATCACCGCAAAAAGAAACTATGCAAAAATCTATGTTATGTAATATAGTTGATAGCCCAGTAAAATCCCAAGTCCCCCACTTTATTGACTAGCAAGGCTTTCATCAAGGCCTTTTGCTAGTCAATAAAGTATTTTTACAATGGTAAATCCCAAGTCCCCCACTTTATTGACTAGCTCAATTGACTCGAAGTCAAGTGTGCCAAGAATTGGTTATCAAATGTGCGTGTAAACTCTGCAAAAAGAAGAACCTCATCCTTCATGATAGCGTTCACTCTTTGATGTTCTGATCCATGGCCATGTCTCTCGCGGATTTGCTGCTGCCTTTGTTTCTACTCGTCTTTCTCACAAGATCCCGGTCACAGTGCCCCACAAATCCATCCGCAATCGTGAACGACACACAGGTTCTTCTCTCTCTCCGTGACAGGCTTGGCATCAAAGTGTGGAACGAGACTGCCAATCCAAGAGCATGGCGGGGAGTGGAGTGGAGCTCGGACAACCAAGTGGAGGGCCTCGCTCTGTCCAGGTTTAATCTCTCGGGAGTTTTTCCTGCCACCTGGGCCGAGCTTCCATCGCTGGCTCGCCTGGACCTCTCGCAAAACGGCCTCTCCTCGCTGGAAGTCCCTTGCAAAAATACGCAGCTCAACCTCCTCAACTTGAGCTCCAATTCCCTGCAAGAGTTCCCCGGAAATCTCTCCAGCCTCGAAAGTTTGGAAAGCCTGGACCTCAGTGGGAACAACTTAACAGTGGCCAGACTCCCAAAGTTTAGCTTGACCCTGCGATCGCTCAACCTGTCCATCAACAACTTAACTGGGAACTTTTCCATTGGTGGTAACCTGGGACTGGAGGCACTGGAACTCTCGCACAACGGACTCAGCGGCTCCATTCCAGAAACTTTCGGGGAGATGACGAACTTGACACGCCTGGACATATCGTACAACAGGTTTAGCGGAGATCTACCCAATATTTGGAGCAAGAACTTGGAGCTCAGGTACATGCGTATCTCCGAAAATTCGCTCCAGGGTGGTTTGCCACCGAGCTTGAGAAGGCTACGCAAGCTCTCGGAATTACGCGCTGCATACAACTCTCTCTCCGGGCCACTGGAGCTGGAAGATGGCGACTTTGCAAGCATCGAGGTTTTGCACCTCGGGCTAAACGGGTTTAGCGGAACGATCCCGGCTACGCTGGGAAACTTGAGGAACTTGAAGATCCTGGTTCTCATGGGGAATCGTTTTAGTGGCGCCATACCTCCGGAGCTTGGAAACTGGTCGAACATCAGAGAGATATGGCTCGACAGCAATAACTTGACTGGAACAATCCCAGGCGAGCTCTCGAAGCTCTCGCATCTCCAGAAGCTGGTTCTCAGGGGGAATCGTTTTAGTGGCGCCATACCTCCGGAGCTTGGAAACTGGTCGAACATCAGAGAGATATGTCTCGACAGCAATAACTTGACTGGAACAATCCCAGGCGAGCTCTCGAAGCTCTCGCATCTCCAAAGGGTGGTTCTCACGGGAAATCGTTTTAGTGGTGCCATACCTCCGGAGCTTGGAAACTGGTCGAACATTAGAGAGATATGGCTCGACAGCAATAACTTGACTGGAACAATCCCAGGCGAGCTCTCGAAGCTCTCGCATCTCCAGCAGCTAGATCTCAGCAGCAACGACATCGGCGGGGAGCTCCCTTCCGGACTCTCCAACTGCACCGAGCTCGTCCTTCTCGGGCTGGACCAGAACAAGTTCTCTGGAAATCTCCCTGACAGCTTCGGGAATTTGAGCCGCCTGCTCCTTCTGTCGCTTTCCAGCAACGATCTTGTCGGTTCAATCCCAGCCATATTGCAAAACATGTCGTCTCTGCAGTTCCTCTTCCTCGACAACAACAGCTTCAGCGGCTCCATACCGGACTGGCTTCCCAGGCTCACGAACTTACGAGCCATGAACTTCTCGGTTAACAGGTTCTCTGGGGAGATGCCAGAAAGCATTGGCCGACTGTTTGCCAACGTCCAGCTTTACGACCAGAACAAACGGTCTGTGATGATTCAAACCGAGCGAGGACTCGTCTACAACGGTTTCACCTTCCCGACCTACATAGACTTCTCCTTCAACCAGCTGACTGGAAGCATTCCAGCTGCCATTGGCGACCTCTACAAGCTCCAGGGGTTGTACCTGAGCCACAACCAGCTAACAGGTCCCATTCCCGAGTCCCTGGGGAAGGCAAGGAATCTCTCCTGGGTGGGGCTCGCAAGCAATCGTCTCAATGGCTCCATACCATCGTCCGTGGCGGACCTCTCGTTTGTCACCATCTTCGACGTCTCCAACAACAACCTGGTGGGACGGATACCTGACAGCCCACAACTCTCGTCCATGGACGCGGCTCTCTTCGCTGGGAATCAGCTCTGTGGCTTGCCACTGACCAACACCTGTTCGAGCACTGCTATGCCGCCACACAAGCTTAGAACAGAGGGACAAGGTGGTAGCGAACAGGACCAAAGAGAGGTGACAACACTTGTCAGCGTTGCCATCTTCGTGGCAGCCGCCTTCAACGCGTTCTTCTGGACCTATTTTGCGGCAAACCGCAGAGCTCATTCCCAGCTCTGTGGATGCTGGCAATCAAATCTCTAGCTCGTCCACCATGTTGCTGCCGTCCTTTCTACCTTTCAGTTTGTAATCGACCGCTTGATGAAGTGAACTCTTCTTATCCGCTTACCGGTAGATGCTCGCCATCAGAACGTATGCAGCCGAGTCATTCTCGTCGATCTTCGTCAGTGCCTCGAACGCAATCCTCCCCACTTCCACTTACGGCAGGCCCCGAGGACGCTCCCCCAAACCACAGCATCCGCTCTCAAAGGCATGCTCTCAAGGACTTTCAAGGCCTCTTCCAGTCGGTTAAGAGATCCACCAAGCTGCTGTAGTGATGAATCCCGCAAACAATGCCAGAATCCGGGTCCATTGCCTGGAAAAACTCCCTGCCTCGTTCAACTAGGCCGCCGTGGCTGCAAGCAGTGATGACCGAGACAAATGTGATTGCGTTTGCTCGCACGCCATCTTCTCGCATCTCGCGAAAGGCTTCGAACACGCGCGACGTGTCACCCTGTTGGCCGAATCCCGTGACCAGTGCATTCCAGGCGACGATATCTCGGACTGCCAGAGATCCAAACAAGTGCTCGGCCGCACTCATAACTCCGCACTTCCTGTAGAAGTTTACTCCCCACAACTTGATCGTCTTCCAGCCCACGCCTGTAAAGCTCAGCCTGGAGTTTCCTTCCAGCTAGGCCGTAAGTCCCGCTACAAGAGTCTGAGAGTTTGGAGCACAGTCCACTCCAAGAGTTCCAGCCCGAGCTCACTCTCACCGTTGTCTATATATCCCTGTATCAAGCTCGTCCAAACGACAACGTCCAGGCTAGGCATGCGTTTGAAAACTGCTCGAGCTTTCACCATATCTCCACACTTGGCATACATGTCCACCAAGCTGCTCCCGACAAATCTGTGCTCGCAGCGTCCAAACTTCGCGGCGAGAGAATGAATCTCCATCCCCTTTTCTAGGCTCTGGATTCGCACTAGCTTTCCATCTTCTCGCGGAACAGGTGGCTCGGACGCTGAAAGGTGGACGCAGGCCATGAGCGCAGCAACAAACGTTCTCTCGTCCGGATCGTTCTCCCGAGCCATGCCGAAGAACAGCTCCAAGGCCAGCTTGCTGTCTCCACTTACATCGGCCAGCCATGCCATCGAAGACCTTGCGAGCTTCCTCTAGCTTCTCACACTTCGCGTACATATCAATCAGAGTGTTCCCCACGAACACGTCCTCACAGCACCTGTTGTTTGAAGCTTCACCGTGGATAGCCGCCCCGGTTTCCAAGCTCTTTCTCTTCACGAGTTTGCCGTCGACATCCACCGCTTCTTCTCGCATTGCCGAGCTCGCACAGGCGGCAAGCGCAGCAACACACGTCCGAGAGCTTGGACAGCACCCAGATAGCTTCATATCTTCGAAGAACACGAGAGCCAGCTCGCTTTCCCCGTTGTCCACAAAGCCTTGTATCAAGCTCGTCCAGAGCACGACATCACGACGAGGCATGCTCTCGAAAACCATCCGCGCGTCGACCTTGCTCCCACACTTGAGTACCTGTCACTTGGCTGCTCCCCACGAAGATATCTCCACAGCAGTGGCTTTTCACAGCTCCATCGTGAACAGCGAGCTCCTTCTTCAGGCTCTTCGTCTTCACCATCTTTTGATGGCCTCCTCTTTCACTGCTAGATTCGCACAGCCCTTGGCAGCAGCAACGAAAGTCCGAGAGTTTGGCGAGCAGCCCATCTTCCCAAAGAACTCGAGAGCGACCTCGCTTTCTCCATTCTCTCCAGGAGACCACGTCTCACTGTGGCATCTCATCGAAGACCGATCGAGCATCGAGCATGATGCCGCACTTAGCTCGAGAGGAAAACGTCTTCGCTGCAAGACGGTCCCATCTGCTTGGCTTGAGAATGGATGCCTCTGCCGGTCTCGAGACTAGCCTCCTTGACGAGCTTCCCATCGACCAAAACAGCGTCTTCCTTCGCCGCGAGGCTGCTACAAGCCTTTGCCGCGTCCTGGAGTTTGGCTTGCATCCTCTCGAAGAGATCCAGAGCCACATCGCTCTCGCCATTGGAGACGTAGCCCAGCATCAAGGACATCACGTTTGGGTGAAGAATGCTGTCGAACACGCGGCGGGAATCCTCCATGCTGCCGCATTTCGCGTACATGTCTCCCCAGCTGCTTGCTCTCCGCCGCCTGGGCGTGGATCGCCCAGGCGCAAATTGCCCTAGCGCAAATCCCTTGTGACCTTGGGCGCCCGCGGCGGCGCTGCCGAAGGAGCGAATGCTGGTGCGGCGCATCGAATCGCTGCCGTCGCCAAGTCTCATCCATCGCAAGAACCCTAAACATTTGCTAGCAACATGGAAATTCAACCAAGGCCGTCGATTCAAGAATATCTGACGGTTGGAAATGAATCGGGGACCATTAGCCTGGAAAAACCTTGATGTACTCGGGAAAAATCGCCTTGTACAACCCAGCGTAGCCTTGGGTGCGAACAATGTGCCTCAGCGCGCTCGCAATCCCAGGCTTGTAAGCCGGTGTCCATCTCCGGTCGCCCTCGAGTTAAGTCGATCGGAAACACCGAAAAGCGTGGTCAGAGTTCCTTATAAAGGCTAAGAAAGCTCTCCCGTTGATGGATTGTGGAAAGTGTGTCATAGATGCGGATGCATAGCAACATCTACACGCAAGAGCACAAAAGCTGTCAAGGGAACAACCAACAACAACGATCACAAAGCTCAAGGTGAGGAAATTCAGGAGAAGACTCAGGAACAAGATCCTGAACATGTAACCACCTTGCAGGTTCCAAATTAACAGTCGTCAAACCAGAGTGTAACATGAACATGACCCAGCAGGAGCAGTCTCCAGCATCTCCACCACACACAGCAACACCAACACAACCAGCTCTCAATGCCGATGCTAAGAACATGCTGCATCACTGCAAACACCACAGTTGAGAGCATCCTGAGCAGGAGTGATGCTGCAAGCCTGAGCTTACACTGGATCTTAAGCTTGGCATTTCTCCAGTTTGTGGACAAAATGTAGTGTCTCCAGTCAACACCACAAAGCAGATTTTGCAAGGCTTTTCCACAACAAGCAGACGAGCATTTTCATGCGAGACAGAGTCCAATCAACACCTTTGTCTACCAGCCCCTACATGCAAAGCTCATGAAGATCCAGAACCATATTCTCCAGCTCAAGAGGAGCATTTGAGGTACAACTTTCTAGAGATCTGTATGTGCAAAGATTTAGCGCATGAACAAGGAACTCCCCAAGGAGAATGTAGAGCTTCGCAATGAGATCTGACAGCTCAAGGTGAAGCAGCTGTAGGGATAGGGTGCGCTACAACAGAAGAACAAATTCAAGAATGAGCTCTTTGGAGTCATAGCAGCAATAAAACAGCCCAATGCCGTGGAGAAGTGAGAGCTTCAAGATGAAACTTAACTCAGTTGTGGGAGAAAAGTGGGGTATAGAAAATCAACTTTATATTTAGAAACATCATCCTAAGTCTTGAGATTTAAACTTTGAGACTCAAGAATAAGAATAGTGCTTTCATCATCAATGCCCATCCATATGCTCAAAATCTAAAGTACTCAAGCAATGCTAAATTTATCTTTGCTCATGATTTTGACAAAAACCTTCATAGGGATTGAAAGATTTAAGTCATTCCTTTTTTACTTTTTATATGTTTATTTGTGTCTAGCTGAAGCAAAATGCAAAATCAAGTCAAGCAAATGTAATAGCAAGCATCCACTTTACTCTCACCTTCTTTTTTCTTTCACTCTTATTTTATTTTCCTATTTCTTTCTTTTCTAATACAAGCTTTTAGTATATAGACTTTTGCCCAAGTTTTTAGGAATGGCTTGTTTTGATGTTTAAAGGGATGATTGCAAAACACATGAACTTTCAGCATTTAGATTGAGATGGATATTTGCCATTTCTTTGGTATACATATATCACAGGGTATAAAGTTCTATTAATGCTTCACTATATAAACTTTTATATAGTCATTATTTAGAGTTGAGTTTACCTTTGTGATTGTCATAAGGTGCCGATGCTTAAGTCTTGGGATCAATATTTGATAAGCATTCTTCCACTCATTCGAGTAAAGTTTATTGAGCATTTAGGCTGTGTATAAGTGAGATAATAACAACACAACAACTTCCATCATCGTTCACCAGTGGAGTACAAAGTGGATGACTTGGTGTTAATCCATTTTCCCAATGTGTGCCAAATGAGCAAACTTAAACACTTTCTATAAATAGCATTTGGGACCGAAATGAGACTAACACAAAGGGCATGATGGCGAGGGTGTTTGGCAAACATGATAAATTATCATTTAGTGAATATTGAGGGAGCAAGCTCAATATTACAGGGGTTTTTAATATTAGCAAGTGCAAGCTAATGACAAGAGTTTCTCAAACTAGGCCGAGTATACTCAGCAAGAAATACATGGGGTTCCTACTTTATGTTTATCTAATTTAAATATATGGTCATTGACCAGTTTCTCAATTAGTACAAGAGGGATTGATAAAAGGTCTAGCAAAACCAACCTCCTACTATTATGGTAGTAGAGAAAGAATATCTGAAAGGACTAACTAACAAATAACTTTAGATACCCAAAATCACATTCACAACACAATTTCTCCTTTCCTCTATTCTTTTTCTTCTAAGGCTTGGGCTTCTTCCCATCAATCTTCTTGTAGATTCAATGCTGCCCATCTGGCTCCCCACAGCCCCTTGAGATGTGCACAGAGATCCACCCCCTGCACATTGAAGTAATTGTGCCTAAATATGATGGATCTACCATCGGGCCACATGGGTGACCATGTGAGATTGATGTTCATCCATGCCAAGTGGAAATCATGCCTAGCATCCACTTCAATTAAATCTGCTGGGATCCCTAGCTTGCACAGCTTGTAGAACTATGTGTTGATGGAGAATGACACTGGCATAATGTTGTCACTGGCATAATGTTGTCATTGGCATTGGAGAAGGCCATATTTTGCAAGAACTGGTTGAAGAGAATCACATTGCTGTGCACCTAGAAAAATTAGAAGTTGATATGGCTCTTTGTTTTACTGTAAATAAGGAACCATATTAACTTATAGTTTTTCTAAGTTCAGCAAAATATATAGCAAAAGGTAATTATATTTGAAGGTTTTTAAGCATGTAAATTATACTTCTATTGAATTCTTTTTTATAAAGAAAATTTTAAATAATATGTACTTATTTTTATTATATTTAAATGGGATTTTTGATAATTCATACAAAGCTAAACCTTAATTCACATTGATGTTAATCAAACAATGGTACTTAAGTAATCTAGTTTAACAAAATTTAATTAATTTATACACTGTCATTAGTGTAACTAAAAACTACTTGTCTCAAAAAAAAATACCTGTTCTTTATTTTTGTCTTTAAGTATCTAAAGTGACACTTTGAGGAGTAGTGACTTATGCCGTGTAGCCTCCTAGATATCAAGAATATTTAAGATCCTATGATATTCTATTACATAGTGTAAGAAAGAATAGGGACTGAGAGAGCACAAGATAAGGACATGAATCTGCTCGTTGAGAGCTCTCACCACCTTTCTGAATTATTAAAAATAGCAGATTAAGATTCTTTACCTAATCAGACATCCATTACAAACCATGGTCAGCACTCAGACTCAGAGTGTATGGAGCGAATATACTTGATGGGCCGCCCTAATCACGCGAATGGCGAGGTCCGTGCTCGTGATAAACTCTGGCAGCTCATCGATCAAGTGAGTAAAGATTTTTGTGAAGAAAGAGTTCCTCTAGAGGGTCAATGTATCGCAGGTATGCCCTGTATCATCTGGGAAGAGTGGCTTCTTGCATTTTCCAGGGCAGTGTGGAAGGCATTGGAACTTCCAAGAGCTCCATCTCCCACAAGAGCATCTCCACTGCCCAAGATCTAAAAATCATGGTATTTGTGTTCCAGCAATCTTAAAGCCTTTGTACATGGATAGCTGGGTTGCTAATAGTTTTTTGGTTTTCTTCCAGGGAAAATGTATTGGAGACCACGAAGCTGGTCTCAAGAAAGTGATGGATTTGCTCCAGCAGCCACAAAACGTTTGCGCTGTTGGGCACCGAGTCGTTCACGGCGGCGAGCAATTTAGCAAACCAACGCATATAACTCAAGAGGTGAAGAAAGCAATCGAGAGGGCTGTTCCTCTAGCTCCACTTCACAATCCAGCAAACTTGGAGGTAACAAATCTTAACTTTCTTTTTTCCAAAAGGAAAAATCCATTTTTTTGTCTCTCTTAAAAAGATCACAAAATTTTCCAGGGAATTCGAGTTGCTGAGGAGCTCTTCCACTGCCCCCACGTAGCCGTCTTTGACACAGCCTTCCACTCCACCATCCCCCGGCCGTCGTACACGTACGGAATCCCCTGGAAGCTGTACGAAGAGCTGGGCGTACGGCGCTATGGCTTCCACGGGACGAGCTACCAGTTTCTTCTTGGCGAGGCTTCTCGCGCCCTTGGAAGGCCAGCGCTGGAACTTAATCTCATCGCCTTCCATCTCGGCGCTGGAGCGAGCATGTGTGCGATCAAGCACGGGCAATCGATCGACACAAGCATGGGAATGACTCCACTCGAAGGTTTAGTGATGGCTACTCGGAGTGGCGACGTTGATCCGGCGATCTGGCCCTTCCTCGCAGCGCACAGATCCATGGGCTTGGCCGAGATCGATGCTTTGCTCAACAAGGAGAGTGGGATCTACGGGCTTTGCGGAGACAAAGATATGAAAGAAGTTGTGCAAGCCGCGGATAGTTCCGACAAGCACAGGCTAGCGCTGGAGGTGTACGTCCACCGTATAAGGAAGTATCTGGGAGCGTACATGGTTGATCTCGAGGGGAAAGTTGACGCGCTGGTGTTTAGCGGTGGCGTTGGCGAGAGGTCGGCTAAAATCCGGTCCATGGTTTGCGAGAGGCTGGAGGCTTTTGGAATCCAGGTTGACGAGGAGAAAAATGGTAAAAGCTTGAGAGAGATCCACAAGGATGGTTCGAGGATCAAGGTTTTGGTGATACCGACCGACGAGCAGCTTTGTATTGCGCAGCAAACTCGCGAGGTTTTGGAGAGTTTGGAAGCTCCGGTTCGTGAGAAGAGTGGGGGATAGGATTCACTAGAAAACTTGGATGATCTTGGTTGTAAATAGAATGGATTGATCGAGGTTATAAGAGAACAAAAGTTATCGCTACATGGTCTTTTAAGTAAAACTACTGAAAGCCATACACCTCTACTATAGCTTGATCTCTTCGCTTCGAATCGCAATCATCGACGAATTGGCAAGGAGAGCGCTGGATTCTTTGATCTTCTCGAGCATCACATCAGCTGCAAGAACCAAGTTGATAAGTATTTGACGACAAGTTTATGACGTGAGACTGATAGACAGGACTTACACATGATTTGTCTTAGCTGAGTTATCACCATCTGTATAGATCACAAGAACACGGTTGAGATAAAGCAAAGCGATGAACAAATGCCACTTACGGATTTCCAGGAGGGCCTTGTTGTTGTTGTTGCTGCTGCGGCTGCTGCTGTGCCGGATTGTAGCCTCCAGGATTGCTTCCTCCGCCTGGGTTGTATCCATTGTTGTTCCCAGTGTTATATCCGCTTCCCGGATTAAAACCTCCACCTCCGGCACCCGAGGAAGGATTGCTAAAACCTCCCTGGCTTGGATTGTTAAATCCTCCTGGACTGCTTCCTGGACCACCACTATTGCTTCCCGGATTGTTGAAGCCTCCCGTACTATTGCCTGGACCACCACTGTTGCTTCCAGACGGAGTGTTGAATCCTCCTGGACTATTTCCTGGACCACCACTGTTGCTTCCCGGATTGTTGAATCCTCCGGGATTGTTACCCCCGGAGCTAAATCCAGTCGAAGAGTTTCCAGCACCAAACCCGCCAGGATTACTTCCATAGCCTCCACCCGCATTTCCTCCTGGACTAGGAGACCACCCCGGATTTCTACCTTGTGCACTAAAACCACCTGGACCGTTTCCGGGATTCGAGCCAGGACCCGAGTTGAATCCCCCTGGACCGCTCCCAGGATTGGAGTTGAATCCGCCAGGAGCGCTTCCGGCATTTGGATTAAATCCTGGATTGTAGCTGCCACCTCCTGGAGCTGGACTTCCAGCATTCATCGCTCCAGCCGGTGCTGCTCCAACAGCCGCTCCCACTGGTGCTCCAACCGGCGCTCCAAACGGAGATCCACCGGGTGGAGGATTCACCGGAGGCAGCGGCTTAACATTTGGATTCGGCCAAGTTCTTCTGCTAGCTCGACTCCCACCAGCAAACTCGGGACCAACCGGAGGTCCCTTGTAGTTTGGATTCGGCCAGACTTTGCCACCTTTCTTCCCAATGCCTGCGAACTCCGGACCGACTGGGGGACCCTTGTAGTTTGGATTCGGCCATACTTTCCCCTTGGGAGTCTCGTAGATCGGTGGAGGACCTTTGTAGTTTGGATTCGGCCATGTCTTGCCACTGCCTTTGCCACCGCCGCCCCAGACGTACTTTGGATCGTCACCCTTGTAGTTTGGGTTCGGCCACACTTTTCCAGTCCCTCCTTTGCCAGTGCCGCTCACGAAAGGCTTGTCCCCGGGCTTTGGCTTGTAGTTTGGATTCGGCCACACTTTTCCACTGCCTTTGGTGAAGGTCACAAAGTTGTCCTTGCCATCTTCCGGGGGCTTGTAGTTTGGATTCGGCCAAGTTTTCCCACTGCCATACTTGCTGAAAGACGAGCCTCCAGTCGACCACACGTAGTTGTCACCAGGCTTGGGCTTATAGTTTGGATTGGGCCAAACTTTCCCGACTCCTTTGCCACCTTTGAAAGATCCACAGCCAAATGGCTCGTCCGAGACTTTGTACTCGGGATCCATGAGAGGATGAGGCCAGCCATCCCCGTCCCTGTAAATCTTCTGGTTTGGATCGATTCCACCACCAGTGTTCTCGGTCTTTGCCGCTCCATCGGTGCCTGCTGGAGATGGAACTACATCTACCACAGCGCTGGAAGCTGGCGTGGTAGAGCCAAAAAGCCCACCGGGACCCCATAGACTGGAAGAGCTGGAGTTTCCACCGCTGCTAGTGCTGCTATTGCTGGAACTCTCCCACGGCAATGCGCTCGGGGACGAGGAGGAGCTAGAAGAAGGATTCCATGAGCTCCCAAGATCACTGCCAGATGCGGCCTCCGGTGCCCTGAGCAGCCGAAATCGCGTCCTGGAGAGCTCTCCTCCAGGCCCTAATCGCTGGACCCTAAGACCGCTGCTGCTGGAATGCCGCGAGAGGAGATCCCTGTCGACGCCATTGCCGATTCCAGCCGCGGGCGCTGAAGAAGAGGAGGACGATCGCGCTAGCGGCGGCAGCGGCACGCTCACTACCTGCGCCGCCATAGCACTCACCAGCATTCCTTGCGCATCCACACAGCTCCCACGAAGAAAAATCCCTCTAGGGTTTTGGATAAGGGTTTAACAAGAAAAATATCTAAAAGCAGTATATTCGTGTAGTGTTAGAGGATATTCTAATTGGAGCATATATTCTTTAAAGGGACCAGAGTGAGCTTAAAATAATGCATACTAAAAAACAAATTAATATATTTCTTGAAGTACGTTTTTGAAGTAAATTCAATATATATAAAAATTATGAATTGCAAACCTTGTTAGAACTAAAAAATGAAAAGAATTAAATAGATAAAAACAATAAAAACACCTTTATTTACTTTCTTCATCTTTACCTTTAATAAAATTTTATTATAATTTTATTAATTTATAATCTTTTAAATATTTCTTAATTTATATGGAAAAATTAAGAACTCATCTATTAGAATTATGTATAATTTTAGATACTATTTATTTATTATTTGGATTTTTCTTTTTATTGTTATTTTTTTAAGTAAAAATATTTATGAATGTTCATCTAAAGATTGGGAAACATCTTTTCTCTTTAAATAATAAAAAAATTTATGTATAAAAACATTTACATCTTTTCTATACTTATCATAATAAATTTCTAAGCAACAAAGCATTATTTCCCATACTACAAGCAGACTTAGCCTTGTTATCAATGGGTTTGTCCCTTTTCACTTGACTCCCCCAAGTACTTGCTTGTTAATGATCCAAATCATATTTTAAAAACTATATTTTTTTAATAAATAATGATAAATATCAACTTATAGCTTTTCCCAATTCAGCAAAATATATAACAAATGATGATTATGGATGGCAGAACTGGTCATTTAAAGGTTGCTTTCAACATATAAATCATAATATTATAAATCATCATGTCAATAGAATATAAAACATATATATATGTGAGTGCTTGGAATATGGAAAGGGAATACAGAAAATGTGCATATCAATTAGCCCAAAAACCCTAGCTTATATATAGAAGCGAGTGGTCCGGATTGAAACCAATCCGACGGCTACCAAAATCCCACTACGCTAATGTTAGTATACGGCATTGTAGGTGTACACTTGGCCCTCACATCATCCCCTCCTCTCGGAATAATGGTAAACCATCAGGGTTCTCTTGTAGACGGGCTGGGATTTGGAGGAACGTCAGGAGGAGGCATCGGCGGATCTGTAGGTGGTATTAACTGCTTCTGATCCCTTTGTATAAAGCGTTTCAACCGTTGCACATGCATAATCTCTGGAGGCTCGGCTTGCTGGATGTCATGCCAAACCTCATAAACTTGTGGTCCAACTTGCCGCAAAACCCGATATGGTCCTTTCCACTGTGCAAGGAGCCCCTTAGATAAACCACGTACCGTAAGATGGGGAAAACGAATTAATACCAAATCATCCACTTTGTACTCTGCAGGTGGACGATGATGGGAGTTGTAGTGCCGTTGTTGTCCCACTTGTACGCGGCCTAAGTGTTCGGCAGACTCTGCTCGGACAAGTGGAAAAATGCTTGTCAAATATTGATCCCATGACTTAGCATTCGCAACTTGTGGCAATCGCAAAGGTAAACCCAGCTCCATTGGTAATATTGGATCATGACCATATAAGAGTTTATATGGTGAAGCACCAACAGAACTCTGCACCCCAGTGACATATGCATACCGAAGAGACGGCAAATAACCATCCCAATCTGAATGCTGAAAATTCACATACTTCACAATCATCCCCTTGAACGTCCAAACGAGCCGTTCCACCAGACCATCTGATTGTGGATGATAAGCACTCGTGAAAGTGTGGCGAATCCCCAACCGAGACGTCAAAACATGAAATGCCTCAGCCATAAATGTGGGCCATTATCTGAAAGAATCCGCTCTAGACAAGAATGCTTGAACACCACTCGATTGAGGAGGAAGTATCCAACAGCAGTTGTAGAGGCGCTAGCAAGAGCACCAACTTCCACCCAACGAGTCAAATAGTCAGAAGCAATAATAATATACTCATTGCCAACAGTCGACCGTGGAAAAGGTCCCATAAGATCAAACGCCACCAACTCAAACGAATAGGAAACTGCAATTGACTCCAACTGTCCTTCCGCAGCCTGAGGGGGAGTATTACGAGCTTGGCACCAAACGCAGCTACGCACATACCGGATAATATCACGTCGCATCTCCGGCCAATAGAAAGATCTGTGTAGCTTCTCAATTACATGACGATGTCCCATATGCTCACCTAGAATAGGAGAATCATGGTAGGCATGGAGAAACTGCAGAATAAAGATAGAAGGCACCACCAGACGTAAATGATCATCAGGATCTGTCCCCACAAAATAAAGAAGGCCACCTTCAAGATGATATTGAGAATGTAAATGCCGGAAAGGCAAGTCATCAGCAAGTGATGCAAGATTCTTAAACCCATCTCGAAGCCTTCGAATCCATAGCTCAATCTTTTGAGCCTCGTGAACCTCATCAAGCGAAGGTAGATCTTGCTCTGCACCTTGTGGACACTTAACGTCAAGTACAGCAACTGCCGACGGCACAGAATCCTCGTCTAGAAAATCCACAGATGCTGGAACAACAGGCTCGTCAGAAACATGAGAAGAGAGTGAAGAAGGAAAAGGAGCTCGAGAAAGGGCATCAGCATCAGCCATAGAACTCCCTGGACGATGAACAACATCAAAATCATATATCTGAAGCTTTAAAGCCCACCGAGCAGTACGACCAACTAGGTTCTTCCGCTTTAATAACGAAGTAACAGCAGCATGGTCACCTTCAAGTAATGTCTGAGAACCATGTAGATATGCATGAAGTTTCTCGAAACACCAGACTGCTACTAAACACTCCTTCTTTGTCATGGAGTAGTTCATCTCCACTGGTTATAATGTACGGCTTATATATGCAATGGGATGGCGCTGACTAGGCACACACTCAAACTCTCTTGCATTAACACACCTCTAAGACCAATGTCAGAAGCATCCACGTGCAAAATAAAAGGTCGAGTGTAGTCAGGATATGCCAAAACTGGAGGAGTCGTCAATACCTCTTTGAGATCCCCGAACGCCCACTCACAATCCGGAGACCAGATGAAAGATGATGTTGATGACTTCAGCAACGCTCGCAACAGTGCAGTGTGATCAGAAAGATGATCCACAAAACGATCGAGATACTGCACCTTGCCCAAGAAACGCTGCACATCATTAACACACTTCGGAGTAGGGAAATTTAGAACAGCCACAAGTTTGTTAAGATCAACTTGCAAACCCTCACGAGAAATACGGTACCCAAGATAAGTTGTATCTTTAGACCCAAACACGCACTTCGACCGCTTTAGCTTCAAACCAACATTGCGTAGCCGATCCAACACTTTACAAACATCACAAATGTGCTCCTCCCACGTCCCCTCTGAGCGGATCAAGACATCATCAATGAAGTCAGCAATCACCTCCAGCATATCACAAAGAACCTCGTCCATCATCCGTTGGAAAGTTGCTAGAGCATTGTTCAAGCCAAATGGCATCACCAAGAATTCGTACAAACCAAATGGTGTACGAAAAGCAGTCTTAGGAAATTCTTCTTTGGCCATCGGTACTTGCCAGTACTTAGAAGCAAGATCTAGCTTGGTGAACCAACGACTTCGCCCCAGACGATCCAAGAGATCAGCAGTGTGAGGAAGAGGGTACACATCTGGGATCATCACTTCGTTTAATAGACGATAGTCAATGCAGAAACGAATACTCCCATCAGGCTTCGTCACAAGATGAGGTTCACATGCCCAAGGACTCCACGACTTCCGAATAACACCTTTCTCCAACATCTCCTTGACATTTGCACGTAAAATCCGGATCTCCTTGGGTGACCGACGACGAACGGGAACCTTGATTGGACGAGCATCCCCGGTTGGAATTGGATGACGTGTGGCAATCTTAGCCCCAGACGATAGGTCAAATTCAAAGAGATCAAAATACTCCTTCATGAGCCGATCCACTGTTGCAACACAAAGATCGTTGGAGGGATCGGAAAAGGGAAGAGCAGAACAAGATGGAAACATAGTGTGAGACACAAAATCCCTAGGCCCCAAAGTGGAGCTGGAAGGGTGCCACGTGGTAGTGGCCGAAGTGAAAGCCAAACGAGCGTAACACGTTTGGACTAAAAGCTCAGACTTGATAGGTCAAGAGCGGGAGTGGAACTCCCAACAAAGTGCTTGAGGAATGAGCACGAAGCGAGCAATAAGCGAGGCTCTAAAAAGGGACCCAAAAAGAACTAACACATGACACGTGGAAGTGTCCGAGCTGGACTCGAGTGTAAGCTCCTGAGTTTGGACTTCCCGGGAGGTCACCCAGCCCAATACTATCAGCCCAATACTATTCAAACCCAAGGACGCTAAACACCAAATATCCCAAGACCCTTAACCGATTGGAAAAGGGGGTGCACTCTTGTTCATGGGCCCTTTCCCTCTATATTTGAACCCCATGGATCGTCTCTCGAGTCGTTCCCTTTGGTTGCTTACACCGAGATGGAGTCCGAGATGGAGTCTAAGATGGACCCGAGATGGAGTCCGAGATGGACCGAGATGGAGTCCGAGAAGGACCTGAGATGGAGTCCGAGGTCGAGACCGAGATGGAGTCTGAGATGGACCGAGACGGAGTCCGAGATGGACTGAGATGGAGTCCGAGATGGACCCGAGATGGACCGAGACGGAGTCCGAGATGGACCCAAGATGGAGTCCGAGATGGACCGAGACGGAGTCCGAGATGGACCTGAGATGGACCCGAGATGGAGTCTGAGATGGAGTCCGAGATGGACCCGAGATGGAGTCCGAGATGGACCGAGATGGAGTCCGAGAAGGTCCCGAGATGGAGTCCGAGGTTGAGACCGAGACCGGGACTGAGACCGAGATCGAGACCGAGACTGGGACCGAGACCGAGACCGAGACCGAGGCCAAGGCAAAGACCGAGCCCGAGTCCAAGTTCGAGTCCGTGTCCGAGTCCGAGTCCGAGTCCAAGTCTGAGAGGGTGAAAGCCCAAAGCGTTCGTCTCCCAGACCCTGGGGGGTTTGGTGAGCTCCAAAAGTATAGTAAGGGGGAGGACTGCAGCGGAGCCAGTTTGGCCAGGAAAGGCCAATTTGGCCCAGGAAGGCCAGACCCAGTGTTGGGTGATGAACTAACCACTAGGAAGTCCAAGACTAGAGTGAATACGGACCGACAAGTGGGGTAGCTTGGTGAAGTGTTCAAGAGCCGGCTCTAGTTCCCCTGGGAGATCGACTGGCCGATGCTCCCAGTCCAAGTGTGGGTGGCACTACCTACTTGGATACCTAGTGCGGCTCAATGGAACCTCGCTCTAAGCCCATGGCTAGACCACCTAAAGGTGGAAGGTAGGGAGAGTACCCATAGGGCTTGCGTAGGGCCACGATATTCCGAAATGTTGTCCCAAAGCCCTAGACAGTGAAAAGGAAGAGGAGCAATCCTCTATTGCAATGACCAAGGATGCGGTCACATGGTGAGGAAGTCCCAGAGGACCGTGGGACTTAGTGGTCGGGCCTGTGGGCCTCGATCTAGTAGCAGTGTTGGTGAACATGGCCATGAGCAGAAAAGGATTTGGTGGGGACCAGAAAAAGGACATTTGGGGAAGACTATTCCCCATATCTATGGGCATCCTAAGGATGCTAAGGAGTGGATCTGGGATGATCACTCATAGACGAATGGCCCAGTCTTTGAGAGGTGGGATTGTGATGGAAGTGGTGTCAAACCACCAGTGTGACCAAGGTGAATGGATATGGCCTTAGTGTAACGGGCCGATATGTTAGTGGTACCTTGGGGTGTCGGTCATGGGATCGGACACGTGAAGCACTTAGACCAAGTGCAATGATAGAGTGGCATGGATGCCATTTTCGGGGCTAGCAAGTCCCTGAGTCCAAAATAGGACTTATGGAAGTTGTGAGTGAGACTCCTCCAAGTGGTCGAAGGTGGGGTTAAGTGGCTAAAGTAGAATGGAAAAATTAGTCGCTTACAATTTGGCACTAGAGCTGTTCCTTAGTCCGACTCTTATTGGTGGCCAAGTATATCACCACTTGTATTGGAATTGGAAGGTCCTAGATATAGACCTATCCTCGAGGAGTAGCATGTCGAGAGGACATGGCTCTCCACTCAAGTTCATGCGTGAACTTATGCATGATGTGGTGGATGGAAAGGGGCCAATAAGGGAACGACTTTGGGATCTTGGGAACAGTATAAGGGTTTCCTCAGAGAGTTGAGGATGTGATCCAAATGAGAATTTAACTTAGCAAACTGGCTGATGTAGTTGTGGTAAACAACTACAGTTGGGATCACGGGAAAGATGCAGACTCCAAAACGATAAAAGAGTCACAAGATTACCCTCACATAGTGGAGGATGGTACTCATAACTTTGAGACCGGAATTAATGACCATGGTGTAAGCGACTAATTTTTTCCATTTTACTTTAGTCACTTAACCACACCTCTGACCACTTGGAGGAGTCTCATTCACAACCTCCATAAGTCCCAGTTAGGACTTGGGGCATGCTAGCCCCGAGAATGGCATCCATGCCACTCAACCTTTGCACTTAGTCCAAGTGCTCCATGTGTCCGATCCCATGACCGACACCCCAAGGTACCCCCGACATATTGGCCCGTTACGCTAAGGCCATGCCTATTCACCTTGGTCACACCTTTGGTCTAACGCCACCGACATCATAGTCCCGTCTCTCAAAGACTGGGCCATCCGTCCGTGAGTGATCATCCTAGATCCACTCCTTAGCATCCCTGGGATGCCCGCAGATATGGGGAATAGCCTTCCCCGACATCTCTTTTTCAGTCCCCACCAAGTCCCTTCTCGTCCATGGCCGTGTTTGCCAACACTGCTACCGGATCAAGGCCCACAAGCCCGACCACTAAGTCCCACTATCCTTTGGGACTTCCTCACCATGTGACCGTATCCTTGGTCACTGCATTAGAGGCCTACTCCTCTTCCCTTTCACCATTTGGGACTTTGGGACAACATTTCGGAACACCATGGCCCTACGCAGGCCTCATGGGTACTCTCCCCGCCTTTCGCCTTTAGGTGCTCTAGCCATGGGCTTAGAGTGAGGTTCCGTTGAGCCACAACAGGTATCCAAGTAGGTAGTGCCACCCACACTTGGACTGGGAGCATCGGCTAGTCGATCTCCCAAGGGAACTAGAGCCAGCTCTTGAACACTTCACCAAGCTACCCTGCTTGTCAGTCCATGTTCACTCTAGTCTTGGACTTCCCGGTGGGCAGCTCATCACCCAGCACTGGGTCTGGCCTTCCTGGGCCAAACTGGCCTTTCCTGGCCAAACTGGCTCCACTGCAGTCCTCCCCCTACTATACTTTTGGAGCTCACCAAACCCCCCAAGGTCTGGGAGATGAACACTTTGGGCTTTCACCCTCTCAGACTTGAACTCAGACTCGGACTCGGACTCAGACTCGGACTCGGACTCAGACTCGGACTCGGACTCGGACTTGGACTCGGACTCGGGCTCGAGCTTGGTCTTGGCCTCAGCCTCGGTCTCGGTCTCGGTCTTGATCTCGGTCTCGGTCTTGGTCTCGGTCCCGGTCTCGGTCTCGACTTCGGACTCCATCTCGGACTCCATCTCGGGTCCATCTCGGACTCCATCTCGGACTCCATCTCGGGTCCATCTCGGACTCCATCTCGGACTCCATCTCGGGTCCATCTCAGACTCCATCTCGGACTCCATCTCGGGTCCATCTCAGGTCCACTTCGGACTCCACTTCAGACTCCACCTCGGACTCTTCCACGTGTCATGTGTTAGTCCTTTTTGGGTCCCTTTTTGGAGCCTTGCTTATGGCTCGCTTCGTGCTCATTCCTCAAGGACTTTGTTAGGGGTTCCACTCCCACTCTCGACCTTTCGAGGCGGAGCTTTTAGTCCAAACGTGTTACGCTCGTTTGGCTTTCGCTTTGGCCACTACTATGTGGCACCCCTCCGGCTCCACTTTGGGGCCTAGGGATTTTGTGTCTCACAACTCCACCACCTATAGACGAAGTTCGATGTCCTCATCAAACGGTAAACCCTTTCATAAAGTAACACCCGCATGTGTTACCATTTCCATCTTTGGCACCCAGCCAATATCTGTCTATGGTTTGACACCAAAGGCTCACCATGCCTTGTCCATCCTCTAAGGAGCATAGCCTCTCCAACTTAGAGGCTCATTTAACCACTTGTGGTGGTTTTCTCCTTTTTATTGGTTTAGTTCTCGCTAAATTTGTTAGAGACACCTTCTCTAACTCGATCCCACTACTCGTTCTCGAGTGGTCTCACTTTCCAACGCTATAACCCTTGTAAGCTCTATTTCGTTAAAGTGGGATTTATTCAGTAAAATGGGACTAGGTACAAATTTTCAAGTATTTGAAAATGACGTGAAATTATATGTTTTTTGTCCAGGGGCTAGACATATCTGGGGCATGGTGACTAGCGCGGTGACCTTATGTCCAGACTGAGTCCATCTAGTTGTATAATAAATCTCATTGTCAAGGTGAACAAGCCGAATCTGAAGCTAAAGAAGAGCGATGGCATGCGCGCACACACTATTTGTTTGTTCATTGAGCGTGTGGTGAGCTTTCCAAGATGAACATCATTCCTATTAGCCAGACATATAACTTAATGGTGAGAACATTTAGATATTATTCAATGTTATCTTTTTCTAACGAATCTAATTGTGAAGGTGTAGCAAGAGGCATTGCTAGTCTGGAGAAGTCATTTAACTCATTTGACCCTTAGTGTATTTTCATGAAACTAAATAACATTCATATTATTAAGGAATTTCTCTAGTACCTTTTTTTTACGACATAGAGGCTTGCATTTCTTTCAAAGGTGATTTAGTAAAAGGCCTGAGGGCACATGCCATTCTATTTCTCAGACCGGTATTAAGATATACTAGTGCAAAGGGAAAAAGGTATTTGGTGATCAAGTAAATGGCATGAGGGCACACGCCATTATAAGCCTAAGCGCTAGTGGACACCTCCTTTTTGGTACTCTCAGCGGTACTATCATCCTTCTCCGGGTCAGTTGTTTTGCTTTGGATTGTTGTCTCTGACGTTACTGGGGCGTTCTCGATAGTTGTTAATGTTGCCGTTTGTTCAGAAAAATGATCACCTGGAGTATAGTACGGGGAGTTTGGAAGACTTATATATTCTACATCTTCACCTATCTCCTTCTCCGTCTCCTTTTCTGCCTCACTTACAGATTTTGTGCTTGCCATGAGAACGCTCTTCACCCTAAAATATGGAGTTCGTTGTGTTATAAAAGGAAACCAACACACACGCTGCAAGGGAATGATGGTACATAAAGCACGTAAGCCCACAATATGGGTTTATGTGCCATTAATATGGGCCACACGCCATATTATTAGATTTATGCACGTGTGATTGGTAAATGCATATGTCACATCATCTTTGTTTTACCTCACACACTATATCAAGCCTCCTCTGATTCAGATTCGGATTGTTCACCTTGAAATAAAATACATTAGAAACTTTGTAAAGGAATATTAATGAATCTCACCTTGAACCCGAGTTATGAATGCTCTTGCTGCATCTCTTGCATGGTCTGGCAAGGTGATGGTGGCACTCTGCTTCCGCATCCAACCATGCACAACATTATCCACCGATATGCTCATGCTGGGATCCCTTGGATTCAGCACCCATCTCTTTTCTAGGCAATCCTTTGTATATCCGGAACTTGGCTTGAACCACTCCACAGTTACATTGAAGGAGTTAGTTTCCGCGTCCTCCTCTGCATCAGTGATGCAGCGCCCCACCCATATCATTTGTTTTTTATTACTGGGTCTGACAAGCACGACCATTCCTTTGCAGACCTGTACTGGATTGAATGCTGAATCCGGCTTCTTGTTCCTCGGCCCACAATAGTGATCCTCAACATCGTTATCTGTCACTGCATTTCCAGAGGACATTGTTCCGCTACTATCTGGTGCTCTGGGTTCTGGCCAAAAGGACTCTTCCAATTCTTCATATACAACCGGCCCATTTTGGATAGCAGATATAATCTTCTCCCAGTATTCGAGCAAAGGCTTGCACCTCTGAAAATAGGATTCTCCACCAAACACCAACCCCCTCTTCCAGAAGGCAATATGCTGTCTAATCCCGGCCACTATACTTTCCTGGTCTTTGAGTCCATCCGGGTGCATCGGCCGTGGGGAACCCTGAGGAATCATAGGTTCCCCAGTTATGGGATCTCTCTTGAAGAGTTCAATGCCGTCCACTGGCAGCCACACTGTGTCCCATTCTCTCATCTTGTACCTCATCACTGGAGCACCGTCACACATGCTGAAATGAAACTGAAGAGGCTTGAGTGGCCAATCAGCGTTTCGGATCCATCCCTGATGTAGCCTCTTACAAACCCCTTAAAGTCTGGAACCTCTGTCAGAAGTGCAGCTTCAACAGTGCCTTTGATGCAATTTTGGAATTCATCGTAGAGTTGTGGGAGGGTGAGGACATTGGATCGCCGGAGGGACTCTGCCAGGTGACTGAACATGGCATCGACGTCTTCATGAGTGTGCCCAACCATGAGAAAGCCAAGTGTAACCGTTTCAAATATGCCTTTGGCAACAAGCATCGCCAAGTACGCGAAGACGTACATGTTTTTGTTCTCACTGCCAGCATTGTCTGTTTGGAGCAGAAGATGGGGTGGAAGGCCACATCGGCCGCAAGAACTTCCTTGAGATTCTGCTTCGTTTGGATGAGGCTGTGCATTCACCGGGCGACCAGCCTCGTCGGAATGGCATGAGGCCTCACGTGATAACCCTACAATCTGACGGCCAACATATTCACTGGGATGGCATGGGGCCCCACGCGATACTGCAAGCCTTTGCTCCTCCTCCAGCTGAACCCTGTATGGGGTTCAATCGACAAGGGCCTTATGCAAGGGTTGGCCGTTCAGCTCAGTCTGTGCACTTTGCAGAGACCTTAAGTGTTTTGCTAGGGACGCAATCATCATGTTTGCACCCCCGCCACCCCATAGAGGTACAAAGAAGTTCCCATAGTTCTGGGCACCATGCCCATGAGCGATTATGCCAAACAGAGACACAGGCAGCTGCATGGATGAAGAGATTGCCTTGGGGGCAGGATTGAGTCGAGGTAAGCACGTCTTTTTCTGGTCCATTTTGTCGTGGATGATGCAGAGGTAAGAGTCAGGTCTCTCCATGGAGAGAATCCTGTTATGATAATATGCAGTCCTGCAGCTTCTCTGCTCGATGTTGTGGTCGAGCCGCCTTCTAACCAACGTCTCTCGCTCTTGAGCGCTGCAAGAATTCTTCGACAAAGCCATTTTGATAGCAGTGCACTCGTCACACTTTGAAAAGCTGGAGTACTTTCCTATACTCACATCCCTGAACCTGTTGCTCCACAATCTACTAAATCTAGATTGGCTCAGCTTCCTGTAGCCATTACTCTGGAGTTCCCGATTCACATCTTCCAATATGGCCCCCTTGGTATACATGGAAGGGAGAACTCGTTGGGTGTCTCGTGTTCCATCTTCCAAGAGGCGGGTTTTATGTGGTTGCTGCTCGCTACATGTCTCGACAAACCTCTTGAAGATTGCCTCTCCATATACAACATGACCCCTGGTTTTGTGCGTACCGTCGTTCCCATGGACTGCCTGTTGAACCCTTTGTTCCTCGAACTCAGTTTTGATTCTGTAGAATGTGCTTCGAGGGACTCTATAAATGATTCTCCATGCCTTCATGCAGACCAAACCCCTCTGGAAGACCATGCCCCCCACCTGATGTTCTGAAGCATCAACAGATGACCGTAATGCCTCATACACAAAATTGCGAGCTGCCTTCCAGGACAATGTCTTGTATCTTGCTCTCTCCTCTTCAATAGCATCCCAATCAGCATGTTGACAGCACCTCCTCTTGCAACAAGCAACTGTCGAGACCATTCGAACCTCCATCGCCATTTTCTGCCTTTTCGGTTCGTTGCTCAGATCCCTTTGGCTGCGCTTTAGGAAGGTGTACTTTCTTTTCCCATGAAGAGATGTTCTGTCATCAGTTGTAGTGGTGTTTGATTGTGAATCCTTCACATTCTCAAACACTAAGTGCCTCAATTTCCACCGCACAATGCTTCCAATAGTCAGACTGTTTTCTTCTGTGTCAACAACCTCTAAAATCGCAACTCCAATATCATCCCAGCCCAATTCTTGATTAGCAACCGCATCTCTTGGATCGACAACTGTGGCTAAGCCCTCAGCTACCACCTCCCCCTCGGGGTTGTTTAGAAACACTTTTGCCTGAATCCATGTAACACGGTTCTTAAGATCCACGGAGGGAACATGCGTCGCACTTGCGCTGTCCCCAACATCTGCTTTCTTCTGAAGATTTTTCAAGGCAACAACAACATTTACCCCGACGACCATCTCTCCTCGTTCAATAGCGACCACATTCCCATCGAAGACAGTCTCTACTGATACAGCAGCATTGCCTTCCCCAAGCCTTTCACAGTGTATAACAAAGTTCCGATCCATAGACACAAGGGTCCCTTTTGCAACTCTCTTCCCACCATTCAAAATGTAAACCTTTTCCCCAACCCTGAAGGCCATTCTGAAAGTGCAGAAAAGAAGTTAAGACCATACAAAAAATGATTGGAGAATGGCCTAAATCATAACATACCAAACAACCTCAATAGCATGAGGCCACATGCCATTATTCAAACATGCTATTGACACCCACGTGAAATTTCGCATTCACAAAAT
>NW_003314309.1:260299-305027 GCF_000143415.4 Selaginella moellendorffii
CCAGAGTTAGTGAAGTTGGTCTCTTGTGATCCCGCATCTGATTGTGATGTCCCTTTGCAGTGTCGATGGAAAAGTCAATGCACACCAAACTGTAGAATCTTGGAGCAAAATAACGGTCGGATCTATGGCAAATGCCACTGAAACATTGTAAGGCTCGTGTGGTCTCATGTGGTGTCCGATCGAGATGCTTCTTTGCAGGGTCATCAAGAAGAACATTGTATACCATTCTTTATTTAGCTGAACATCTGGCATTTTTGGAAATACAAGATGCTTTGGAATATCCAATCATGCATGGTATAAATATAGCGAGGGTATTAAATGATATCCCAATCATGATCTTTCTTTTGGATTTCGCGTGCATGCAGTCCGAGGAATGATGACGTTGCGGATTTCTTTTGGATTTCACGTGCATGCATGCGCGCGGCGATCCAGAAATTAATGGTGGCGCCCAAGTCCGAGGAATGATGACGTGGCGGGATTACCAACCGTCGTGACATTTCGCGCGTGTGAGGTTAGGTTTTGCATTGTACTCGCGCTCGCACACTCGCGCTCGCATCTCGCTCCCACTCGCGATCACGCTCACATTCGTGCTCATCTACCTTCTCTACAGGTTTCTCGTGTGCATCGGCGTCCACTCGCGCTTGCATCACACTCGCGCTCGCATCGCGCTCGTGTGCATCGGCGTCCACTTCAAGACACACCCAGTTTGTAACTTCGCCGCCAACTCCGCCGCCCACTCCACCACCCACACGCAGCCCACTTGGCGTCCCGGGAGATTTCAGCACCACTCTCCAACTGTAAGTGGCAGAGTAGCCTTACTGCTACGATCCGCTGCACACACAGTGCACATTCGCCAGCGAGTCCGGCCTCGATTGTCACCGCCTCCATTCGGCTTCAAATGGTAAGTCTTTTAGACGAAGTAGAAAATGGCATGAGGCCACATGCCATTCAGTAGCAACATTGGCATGCACCGATTGGGCTCTCGAGTGCAGTCCGGTTACAGATGGCGTGTAGCCTCATGCCATCTTAGGATGCAGCCTCAAGACATCTGATGCAGTGGTGAATGGCGTGTGGCCTCACGTTATTTCCAGCTGCTAGCTTTTCATCTGTCAGCTCTAATTGTTGTGCATTTTTGAACAGGCGAGGAATTGCGTTCTTCTTCCAGCCACTGTCAATGTGGATGCAGAGAAGGGGGAGGAGCTCACCAGTTGGACTTTCGGGATGGAAGGCGAGGATCTGATGCTGTACAACACAGATGGTGGGAGAAAAGAATGCATGGGGATCCTCATCCAAGTGACAGACACTCCATGCAGTTCCATGCAAGAATATGGACTGGCACTTGTGGTAGAGACAGCGTCCGCCTTCAAGATCCACCTTGCACATCCTAGCGGCTTCCCGGAGGGGGGCAGCGGCTATGAGGAATTCCTAGAGGGAGCTAGGGAGAGGTTGTCCAGGAGGCCCACAATTTCAAAGACGCTGCGGGTCTATGAAGATCACATGGAATCCACGGACCTCACCTACGGCGATGTTCAAAAACTATATTCCAACATTGAGCCGTTGAGAGTGCCTCCAGTTTGCGAAGCGAAGGGGAAGGGGGTCGATCTGGAAACTACCCCGAAGCAGAAAAGGGTGGTCAAGCTTAAGCCGACGTCCGACTCTGCTGCTCCAAAAAAGAAGCTACTCGGTGATGCCATTGCCTCGGGTTCGAACACTACACCCACCAAAAAGAAGAGCCGCAAAGAGCAGAAAGAGCAAGAAGAGGCAGCAAAAATCGTCGCAGATAATAGTACTTGTTACTATTCCAACAAAGTATATACAATCGACGTGAGCCGTTTCGAGATCCAAAGCAAATACAACCACAGGCTAGTATCTGATGAGTGGGTGGAGAAACTGAAGCAGAAGATGCTGGCAAGTCCAGTAACACCCGACATCGCAGACGTGATCCCCTACTACCGAACAATGAAGGGCGAGACGAGGTTTCCAGACTTGATCAATAGGAAGGTGTTGGACGATCAGAACATCCGGTTCTATGCCGTCTCCGGGCAGCATTCTAGCTTGGCGATGCAACAGATAGTTGTGGATATTATGGTGGGCGAGGAGGTGAAGAAAGTCTTCAAGACAAGAGTTGTCCGCCTGATAAAAGGCAACTCGCCCCTCCGATCTATCATATACATCTCCCACGCGCAGAATGTCAAGCAAGAAACGTGCTACAAATCGGGTCTGCACGAGACATTGGCACGAACACGGAAGCTCTGGGTTCAACTGAAGAAGCCACAAAAACCAGGACAAGGACGTGCACTAGCAACTAGCGCCTGGCAGGTAAGCCTCGTTGCATGTGGCATAGCATGTGGCCTCACGCCATTTCCATTGCAGGAATTCTCGAGTCTTCTCTCGAAAACACTGGGGGTCAATGACACACTCAGCATCCATAACATTCTACTCGCGACAAAAGTTGTTTTTGACAAATGGGTAGATGTGCTAAGGAGGTACCATGACGGGGAGTTGCTAAACTCAATGGGTGTGGAGGACGGCCGGAAGCCCAATGATTTGAAGCTCAACGCCTTGCGTTTCTCGCGGTCTCTAGACGACGACGACCTTTTGACAGTGGCTAATGCTCTTCTACGTGGTGAGGTAGTCTTCAACAAGACCAAAATGACTCCCGGCCATATTGTGACATACGAGGACTTGTGCACGACTCTGAGAGCTCGTGCGCTATTGAAGGATTGGATCTTCGAGCAAGTGGCCGTGGCGAGGGTGAGCATCGACACCACGCAAGAGATGATGGAAGAGCTGGACTTGTCAAATGAAGACATCGACGAGTACGTGAAGGGGGCCCCCAAGTTCATCGATCTGCTGCGGGATGCCACGAAAAGTAAAGCTGAGAAGTTGGATCAGTATCCAAATTTCATTAAGAGGGATGTCGACCGCCGGCTTCAGAAACAGCTCGACCCCGCAGCAGAGGCCTATCGAGAACCTTACCGGGTATACGTGAATTCGGATGAGGATCAAAGGTGGAGGAGCATCATTTCCCGCGGAGATGAGCAGGTCAAGAACATCTTTTGTGTGATGGACTTCACAAACGAGGAGATCACTCATGCAGACGAAGTCAGCTCCATCATTGACTTAATGGTGGGACTTGCGGAGGTGGAATCTTCAGTCCACTATATGATCTACGACTCCGAATCCTATCACAAGTTCTGGAAGGCCTTGAACGAGGTGAAGGCTCGGTTGAAAGGCAAGGAGATGCGGGAGATCCATGGGATAATGGCTAAGAAGAAGATACCGACAAATGTCCGCATCTTCACAGTCGCCCTTGTTATTGGTCCTGCAGCAGAGTGGGACTGGAGTGACTTCCCAGCTTCGTTCAACAAAGCCGATCGAATTGATCTGAGGGAGGTCAATTTACCCGTGCCTGAGGAACTGAAGACGGCTATGGAGCTTTCGAATCCAAAGAAAGCTCCAGGTGCAGCATGGGAAATGCTCAGCTGGGTCTTCAACGCAATAGCGGGTGACTCCAAGGGCAAATGCGTTGTCGAGTACAACTGCGGTGGACTATTCTTTCGAGCCGCACTACTCAAGGGTGTCCCGTGTGTTGCGGTGACAAACTCCATTGAAGAGGTGACTTCAATGGAGCATATAATTACAGTTGCCAAAGAAAAACAGTATCTTCTCTACGAACCTGGTGAGTACGCACTTTAAGTTTAAATGTTATCTCACAAGCTCTGTATGCAGGAGCGTGGCCACCCCCAGATGCTGAAACGGCGTTAACAGCTACTGATGTTAGGCCGAGGTCACAACCTGCACAAGGTAAGGTCACGTGAGGCCTCACGCCATTTTGATTATAGATCGTTGTGAATATTCAGACACGAGGATTGAAAAGCGCACTGGTGGCGCGTCGAAGAAGGACAAACAGACAAGCAATAGGAAAAAAGGAGGTACAAATTATATTTGCAATGGCGTGTGGTCTCATGCCATTCCTTGCAGGAGACACTTCTTCAAAGGCAAAACAGGCAAGCACCAGCCAAGCTCAAACTGACAGTGGTCATAAAAAGCGAAAGCACGTTGGACAGTCGTCGGGATCAGAGGCGTTTGATTCGAAAAGGAAGAAGGGCAACGAAAAGATGATAGGTAATGCCTCGCGGTTATGGCGTGTGTGCTCATGCCATTCATTGCAGATCAAGGGCTGAGTGAAAGGAGCCAGTCACCACCTTCTGACTCAGATTCCTATGGCGGACTCCCCTTCCCCAATCTCAATGGAGAGGTACAATGGATGAGGGATGCTTTTCAAGTCAGGGCCACGTTTTTCTCATCTCGTCGTCTTCGAAGGGTGCAAGAACGTGCAGAAACCATGTTAAGACAGTCGGGTGAGGATACGGTCCTAGGTCACGCACTAAAACAGGCTATGGATGTCTTGTATTTTGAGATGGAGACTCGGCCAGATGATTTTTCCAAGATGGTCCTGGAAAAACAAGCAATCCAGCCTGAGCAGCCTATGGAAGAAATGCAAGAGGGGGATGAGGAGCCAGAGAAAGATAATGAGCAGGAAGAGCAGAAGGACGAAGAGGAGGACGAAGAAGAGGAGGACGAAGAAGAGGAGGACGAAGAGGACTTGGATGGTCCTCACAATGGTGACGATCACAATAACGACGATGACGATGATGACGATGATGGCCAGCCTGAGGTGGCCAAAGAGCAGCGGAGGAAGGTCATACAAGACAAACCATCAGGTAAATAATAGTACATCCATTCCTAACCTTTTACCATTTCTAACATTGTCCATGTAGGTCGCAGAAGAAATGGTAAGTAGAGATTATTCAGTTGAATTAAGATACAAACTCTAGCCTTTAGTGTCGAGGAAGGATAGTGCCAAGCAAGGGTCGAAACGTATGTCCAATCCTTCAGAATCAGCAGTGCGCCCAAGTGATATCGGTCCTAGTTCCTCAATAGCAGTTGATGGTAAATACAGTATAGTCGATTCAATGTGCTAATGAGTTTGTTTTTAGTAGCACGGGAGGATACCATCTCAATCGAAGGGAGATATTTGGACATGCATATGGATCCGCCAGTGGACTCTACTTGCCTGCAAGAGTCATCAGAGCTGGTGGAGGCTACTATCCATATCAACGCCAAGCAAGCTGACCACGCTCCACTTGATGCTGCCCATACCACTGAGTCAATCTTGTCCACGTATCCAACTGACGGTGACCAGGCGCCATTGGACCCGCATGAGGCCGCCCCAGCCGCCGAGCCGGTCGTATCCTCATTTCCAACGTGTGCCCAATCGTCTGACTACGCGCCGTTGGAACCTCCCTACACCGCCCCTGCTGCCTGTTCGGTCATGTCCACTTTGCCAACGGAGGCACCAGCTGAAATGGCGTGTGATCACACGCCATCGGAACCACCCCATGCCACTGTTGAGCCAGTTGTACCAGAGTCTACAGCTGAAATGGCATGTGCCCACACGCCATCGGATGCGATTGACCCCACATTGCAGAGGAGAGTATTTCCGCCCTTCACGTTTCCTCGACCAAAACCCTCTGAACGACCATCGGGAGCACCATTCGCTAATATTGTAGATGGTAAAATTGACTTGTACCATTTTTTATGCTAACGCATTTCATTTCAGAGTCACGGCGAAAGTACTGTATCGTTTTTGATCTGAACGGTGTCCTTTTCTCCCATGAGCGTGGCTCGTCCTCGAATGTCACTGCACCCTCCAAAGCCTGCGGTCGCAAGTTGGTCAAAAGAGACAGATTCACATTAATCACACGGGAGAAACTGCGGGATCTAATAATGACCATGCGACACTTAAAACAGAGGGCCGGGTTCAATTTGCAATTGGGAGTTTGGACATCCATGATGCGCCACAATGCATTAACGTTGCTACAGATGATGCACGATCAGACGCGAGTAATATTACCATTTGACTTTCTCCTAACGCAGGAGGATTGCTTGACTATGGTCCATGTGAGGGGTAGCAAGCCCATCTTCGTCAAGGCAGAGGCTGTAGTGATGAACCGGACTGCTAGGTCAAGTGAAATCCTCATCATCGATGACTCGCCGATTAAAACTGCAGCGAACACGCACACATATGCAGTGCACCCCATCTCTTGCAGTATGGAAACTAGGGAGAAGAAACCGTATGTTCTGGGGGACCTTGCAAAACGGCTTGAAGCGATGGTGATAGAGAACCGGCCAGTCCAGGAGGTGGCTGCAGAAATCAACCAAATGGCAGATGGAACGGTATATCAGAAGCCATTTGATCGGACAGACACCAGTCATCATTTATGGCATGTATATTGTCTAGCCAAGCACTATCCGCATCTCCATAATCTGCTCAACCGGATGGGTTCTTCAACCACTGAACATGAGCGTGGACGTATTAGAGAAGAGATGGCATTACTATTGGGTTTAAATCCTGATAGTGTGGAGAGTGATGAAATTCCAAGATTATTGTATAGGCGTTGGAGGCAAAAAATAACAGTCTGAGATGGCATGTATTTATTTAAAAATGTAACTTATTATGGCATGGGGTTCCATGCCATTGTATTAATATTAAAAGACAATTCTTTGAGAGGATTTGCATTATACTAGAAGTGTTACAGCATGTTATTGGAAGTCTACGAAGTTGTTTTATTAATAAGGGGAAAGTAAAGATTGAATGGGGACTTGGGCTCCACCTAGACTCGGAGCAACTGAGCCAATATTAAAAGGATGGAAAGAAATTGGACGACAATGACAAGGAGAAGAGAGAGGTGAAGCAGTGGCAGGGGGAGGAGAAGTGATTGAGTAGACATTTCCTTGTTTAAAATAAAATGGCATGTGCCTCAATGCAATTGAATTTTGTTATATTTATATACTATATAAAGGTTTGGAAACCTTATTTTACAAGTGGGATAATGACAATTCCCACTTTAACGAAATAGAGCTTTTGTGCTTTGGAACTTTTAATTCTGACTTTCTTGAAGTCAATTTCCTAGGTGTCTCCGACACCTTGCATTGCACATATTGTGCAAATCTACTTCCTCATCCTAGGAAGTTCTCCATTTGAGGGCACCATCATCCTCCGTTCGATTTCATGCCACCTTTGGGCACTGAGTTCCAGTTATCATATTTTGTGCTAGGGCTGTCCACGGCCCTATCATTTGGCTACTTTGCCGCTCCCTCACTTGGAGCTTTTACTTCGCTAAATTGGAGCACTTAGGAATCCATCCTGGGAAGTCCACTTCCTTTCCCACAAGCCGTTAGCATCAAACACATTAGTGTTCCTTGGCTAACTTTGCCATT
Source organism: Selaginella moellendorffii (assembly GCF_000143415.4). NCBI lineage: Eukaryota > Viridiplantae > Streptophyta > Lycopodiopsida > Selaginellales > Selaginellaceae > Selaginella > Selaginella moellendorffii. The sequence continues at coordinate 267,587 of NW_003314309.1, forward strand.
TGGATCCCTTCCATTAAATTCCATGGCCCAAACTTGGCCACTAGTCCTTTGCTCCTATCCTTGATTGTTGCACCCAGCAACATAGGATTGCTACCTCCATTTTTGAGGTATCCTTTCGGTTCCATAGCAAAGACTCTTCTTTGCTAAGTCCAAAAGATGTTCACCCTTAGTATGTCTCTTTAGCATCTTCTGCTATGGGCTCTATCCACGGCCCAACTTCGTGACCCTCCCATGGGTCTCTTATAGAAACTACCTTCCTCGGACTCACTATGCCATCGCACGGACACAGTTTATTTCCCTTAGGTGCTCTTCCCACTTGGTCATCATAACCAAGCCACACCACCTTAAACAGTTCAATTTCAACATTTTGAACCAGGAACTTCATTCCTTGGCCAACCAAGGACCTTGTCCTTATTTGGCCATACGATCACCTAGTGATCTCACATTGGCATCTTAACAGAGTTGCCAAGATGTACTTGGTCTTCTAGACCTTCAAATTGTTGACTATAACCCCAGGGGCATCCCCCACACTTGGCGATGCACCCAAGCCAGCCCTTACGGCCAAGGGTTCATAGCAACTGAGATTAGGTGTCCCCATCTCACTCACCACGTCCTTGGTGCCCCTTGCACCAAAGCATTCAAGTTAGATATGCCAAGCTTTCACACTAAGCAATCTAACCGTGCATCACGACTCCGAGGCATCCCTCGCTTGGCAGTGTGCCCAAACCAGTCTCCACACTGAGAGTCCATGACCACCAAAATATGAGTGTCCTCATATTCCAAACCATCACCATGCCTTAGTGATTTGGGATTCGAACCCAAGCACTAGAGGGTTGGGACTCGAACCCAACCTCCGTATATGCATCTACGGACGGCATCACACCGGATGCCTGGCGTGACTCCCCACGCCGGTGCACCAACTTATATTTAAAGCGCACCACAGATCACAGCTTAGGAACCTAGTTCCTCCACACTGCCAAGTCCTCTCACTTGACATGTCTGTGATCATGCATGGACTCCTCCATGCTTGGCCCCATGGGCCACCCTTTTTGAAGTTAGCACCTTCAACTAGGGTATTTGTTCCCTTCGACTTGCCAATCTCACTTAGCAAGTCATCCGGCCACCGTAACATGGTTCATGCATAAGCGTGAAAGTCCTTAACCATCGACTTTCGTTCAAAGCCCTCTCTTTGAACACTCGGGAACTACTTCCCCAACCTTGATAGCCTCACCTCATGGCAAGCTTCAAGACCACGCTTCTGCTGCACCACTCTGATTTCGTGCGTTCTATGAACCATTTACACTTGGCTTTCTAGGTATCCAATTACCTAGAATTGTCTTTGGGAACCTTTCGAAGGAACTCTGTCCCTTTAGCTTGCTAAAACCTCTCCTTTCGCAAGCTTTTCAATTGCCATATAGTCTAACATGGACAATCCCATGTTTTAGACTCTCCATGGCATCCCAGTCGCTAGTAACAACATGCTTGAGCGCCCACTTGATTCTCCACTCCCTACTTGCTTAACCACCCTTGGTCATGCCTGTCAATTCCTATGGTTTGGTTCTATCCCTTTATTACTTGCCTTTTGGCCTCATACATTTCCTTCGATCATTCTCCTCCAAACTAGGAAGATAGCTTTGCACTTTCTACCATGCTTTGGCAAGTATTCATAGGAATGAACCTACCCGACAGCCTAGGAGTGGTTCCTCAATCCGGGTTTGCTCACCTTGTAATCCCATACCCTAGGATTACCGTTGCTACTTGTGGGCCTTTATATGCCCATCCCTAACCTTGCCAAAATCCCCTTTGGCTTTGTCCAATTTGGGTAGACGAACTTCTCCTGTCTCCACAACCTTGGACATTTGGATAGCACCTTCTATCCTTCATTCGCTAGGGACTTTGTCCCTTGGGCATTATCCATTGCCCTCATGACACCAAACACCACCTTCTGGTGTTCTAGAGTGCTGGGTGTCCTAATGATGGCATCTTTGGCAATGAGCATTCCCTTTACGACATTGACTTACTATCTCGCAGCATAAGCAATTTATCCCTCATAAGGGTACATCTAACTTCTTTACCCCAATAAAAGGTCTTAGGTAGATACGTTCTACCAGTTTAACCAATTACTTTGCACTTTTTGCTTAGTTGCCTCATAGTTGTCAAGTCCTCCAACTCATTGCTGGTGCTTCCGCACCCCCATCATTATCTAGGTCACCACACTCTAACCGCATGCCTTCTAGCTTAGGCTATACCATTCCCATTTCCATTGGGATTCCTTTGGACGGGGTTCTCATGAACCCGCCAACTTGACCTCAAGGTAGCATGCCTTGGCACCTTCGGTGTCTCCACACCATCGGCTCCACGAGCCTACCTTTATGACACTTCTTACTTGTGTCTAGGTCTTTTTGCCATGACCAGTATGGTTACCTCTTATGCCAATTATCCATTAGCATTGCACCATAGAGTTTATGCATAACTTTGTGTCAAAGTTGTTTTCCTCCGGGAAACTCTTTCCCACAACTTTATCATGGCACCTTCTGCTATCAATGAGATACCTATTGTTCTCATACTTGGATCTTAAGCTCCTACCCATCCTTCATGGGGTACCACACACCTCAGTCCAAATGTTTCCATCAATCCCTTTGGATTATTCCTTGACTCTATTGGAGTCATTTAACTTTTTGGACTTTGCTAATCCGATGACCGATGAGGTCCTACTTGTGAGGTGCTAGCTCATTGGAATACAACTCCTTGTATTCATGTCCTACTCACAAGGACCATCTTTGCAAGTGTTACTCCGACACTTGATTTGTTCTCTAGAGGCAACCTTTTACCCCTTAGGACCACCTGTCCATGTGATGAGAATACCAACTCATCCACTTAGTACACCCCCAACTCCTTGGGTTGTTCTAGCATTTATTAGAGGTAGCCTCGGCTACCATTTCAAGGACTCGTGTCCTCATCCATGCTTGACCTCTCACGGTCACCCATTCCGGTCTCACCTTCATGAGCACCAGCCTCAACTATGTAAGGATAATCTTGTGACTCCTTTATTGTTTTTGGAGTCTCTATCTTCCCCGTGATCCCAACTATAGTTGTTTACCACAACTATATTAGCCAGTTTGCTGAGTCAAACGCTCATCTAGATCACCCCCTCAACTAAATGAGGAAAACCTTGCACTGTTCCCAAGATCCCAAAGTCATTCCATTATTGGCCCTTTTCTATCCACCACCTTGTCTACAAGTTCACACATGAACTATAATGGAGAACCATGTCTTCCCGACCTGCTACTCCTCAAGGATAGGCCCACTCCTCAGACCTTCCGTTGCCAACACCAGTGGTGATATGCTTGAGCACCAATAAAAGTTGGACTAAGGAACAGCTCTGATACCAAATTGTAAGCGACTAATTTTTTTCATTTTACTTTAGTCACTTAACCACACCTCTGACCACTTGGAGGAGTCTCATTCACAACCTCCATAAGTCCCAGTTAGGACTTGGGGCATGCTAGCCCCGAGAATGGCATCCATGCCACTCAACCTTTGCACTTAGTCCAAGTGCTCCACGTGTCCAATCCCATGACCGACACCCCAAGGTACCCCCGACATATTGGCCCGTTACGCTAAGGCCATGCCTATTCACCTTGGTCACACCTTTGGTCTAACGCCACCGACATCATAGTCCCGTCTCTCAAAGACTGGGCCATCCGTCCGTGAGTGATCATCCCAGATCCACTCCTTAGCATCCCTGGGATGCCTGCAGATATGGGGAATAGCCTTCCCCGACATCTCTTTTTCAGTCCCCACCAAGTCCCTTCTCGTCCATGGCCGTGTTCGCCAACACTGCCACTGGATCAAGGCCCGCAGGCCCGACCACTAAGTCCCACTATCCTTTGGGACTTCCTCACCATATGACCGTATCCTTGGTCACTGCATTAGAGGCCTACTCCTCTTCCCTTTCACCATTTGGGACTTTGGGACAACATTTCGGAACACCATGGCCCTACGCGGGCCTCATGGGTACTCTCCCCGCCTTTCGCCTTTAGGTGCTCTAGCCATAGGCTTAGAGCGAGGTTCCGTTGAGCCACGACAGGTATCCAAGTAGGTAGTGCCACCCACACTTGGACTGGGAGCATCGGCCAGTCGATCTCCCGGGGGAACTAGAGCCGGCTCTTGAACACTTCACCAAGCTACCCCGCTTGTCAGTCCATGTTCACTCTAGTCTTGGACTTCCCGGTGGGCAGCTCATCACCCAGCACTGGGTCCGGCCTTCCTGGGCCAAACTAGCCTTTCCTGGCCAAACTGGCTCCACTGCAATCCTCCCCCTACTATACTTTTGGAGCTCACCAAACCCCCCAGGGTCTGGGAGACGAACGCTTTGGGCTTTCACCCTCTCAAACTTGAACTCAGACTTGGACTCAGACTCGGACTCGGACTCGGACTCGGACTTGGACTCGGACTCGGGCTCGGGCTTGGTCTCGGCCTCGGTCTCAGTCTTGGTCCCGATCTCGGTCTCGGTCTCGGTCTCGGTCCCGGTCTCGGTCTCGACTTCGGACTCCATCTCGGACTCCATCTCGGGTCCATCTCGGACTCCATCTCGGACTCCATCTCGGACTCCATCTCGGGTCCATCTCAGACTCCATCTCGGGTCCATCTCGGACTCCATCTCGGACTCCATCTCGAGTCCATCTCGGACTCCATCTCGGACTCCATCTTGGGTCCATCTTGGGTCCACTTCGGACTCCACTTCGGACTCCACTTCGGACTCCACCTTGGACTCTTCCACGTGTCATGTGTTAGTCCTTTTTGGGTCCCTTTTTGGAGCCTGGCTTATGGCTCGCTTCGTGCTCATTCCTCAAGGACTTTGTTAGGGGTTCCATTCCCACTCTCGACCTTTCGAGGCGGAGCTTTTAGTCCAAACGTGTTACGCTCGTTTGGCTTTCGCTTTGGCCACTACCACGTGGCGCCCCTCCGGCTCCACTTTGGGGCCTAGGGATTTTGTGTCTCACACATGGGAGGTCAAATACAAAAGAGGACACAAGTCCTTGAAATGGTAGCTGGGGCTACCTTTAGTAAATGCTGGAACAACCCAAGGAGTTGGGGGTGTATTTAGAGATGAGTTGGTATTTTCATCACATGGACAAGTAGTCATAAGGGGCAAAGGTTAGCCCCTAGAGAACAAAATCAAGTATAAGAGTAACACTTGCAAAATAGTCCTGGTGAGTAGGACATGAATACAAGAAGTTGTATTCCAATGAGTTAGCACCTCAAAAGTAACACCTTATAGGTCAAGGGATTAGCAAAGTCCAAAATGCTGGATGACTCAAGTGGAGTCAGGGAATGGTCCTAAAAGATTGGTAGAAGCATTTGGACTGAGGTGTATGGTGCCCCATGAGGTATGGGGAGGATCATAAGATCCAAGTATAAGAACAAGAGATATCTCATTGATGGCAGAATGTGCCATACTAAAGTTGTGGGAAAGATGTTCCTAGAAGAAAGCAACTTTGGCCTAAAGTTGGGGGCAAACACTATGGTGCGGTGCTAATGGATAGTTAGCATGAGGCCCAACTATATTGGTCTTGGCAAAGACCTAGACACTAATAAGTAGTGTCAAAAGGATAGGCTCGTGGGGCCAATAGTGTGGAGACACCAAATGTGCCAAGGTGTGATACATTGAGGTTATGTTGGGGGGTTCATAAGAACCCCTTGCCAAGAGAATCCCAACGAAAATGGAAATGGCATAGCCTAAGCTGGAAAGCATGTGGTAGAGTGTGGTGACCAAAACAATGATGGAGGTGTGGAAGCACCAACAATGAGTTGTAGGACTTGACAACTATAAAGCAACTAAGCAAAAGGTGCAAGATAATTGGTTAAACTGGTAGAAGGTAGCTACTCTAGACTTCTTAATGGCATAAGGAAGTTAGATATACCCTTACGAGGGATAAATTGTTTATGTTGCGATATAGTAAGTCAATGTTATAAAAGGGAATGTTCATTGTCGAACAGGCCATCATTTAGGACACCAAAACACTCTAGGACACCAGGAGGTGGTGTTTGATGTTGCGAGGGCAATAGATAAGGCCCAAAGGACTAGCTTCAAGACCATGCTTTTGCTGCGCCACTTTGGTTTCGCGCGTTCCATGAACCATTTACACTTGGCCTTTCTAGGTACTAAACTACCTAGAATCGTCTTTGGGAACCTTGAAGGAACTTTGTCCCTTAGCTTGCTAAGGCCTCCTTTTTCGCAAGCTTTCTAGTTGCCATATAGTCTAGTATGGACAATTCCATATTTTAGACTCTCCATGGCATCACGGTTGCTAGTAACAACACCCTCGAGCCCCCACTTGATTCTCCACTCCCAACTAGCATAACCACCCTTGGTTATGCCTTTCGATTTCTATAGTTTGGTTCTATCCCTTTACTACTTGCTTTTGGCTTCACACCTTTCCTTCGGTCATTCTCCTCCAGATTAGGAGGATAGCTTAATGGCATAAGGAAGTTAGATATACCCTTACGAAGGATAAATTGCTTATGTTGTGATATAGTAAGTCAATGTCATAAAAGGGAATGCTCATTGTCGAACAGGCCATCATTTGGGACACCAAAAAGTCTAAAATGTGTGTGTGTATTTGTGTGTGTGTGTAGTGGCTTCCAAGTGTATTGCATATATGGCTACAATATCATATACTAATATTAGCATAATGGTATAAGGTAAATTTTCTAAGCTAATTAATATGCATATTTTTATATTTCACCGTTGATGGTTGTTATACTTAATATTCAATGTCCATAAAGTGTGGAGTAAGACTTACCTTTTTTTTATGAAGTTCTTTTGATGAAGTAGAGATGGTGTGCTATTAGCCACCAGATGACCTTATGACAATGCAAAGAGAGGTTGAAGAATTAATAAGATCTTTATTAACTCTTTCATTGAAAGATTTACTCTTGATCATGTTGCCACTCCGCAAAATCCCTTCAAAAAAGCATGTGGCAAGGATTTTCATGGGTGGACAATACCTAATGATTATGTGGAAAGCATTAATGGATGTTAGAGAGCATCTAACAAGGTATGAGGCATGGATCATAGAGGAGATTATTTGGAGTCTTGCCATAGAGAAATGAAGTCTAGAGTTTTATTTCCTCCTTTGCTAACACTATATTTTCACAAGTGCTTATCATCCATAAACAAATGGCTTGGTAGAATGGCTTATTTGGATCTTCAAAAAGATGATTATGAAGTATGTAAATTTTTATCATTCAGATTGGGATGGTTATTTGCCATTTCTTTAGTATACATATGTCACTAATGTATGGTTTACCTTCATAATTGCCACAAATTGCCGATGTTAAGTTTTAATATTAATATTTAACAACAATTCTTTCACTTATTTAAGCAAAGTCTACTAAACACTTGGGCCACATATAAGTGGGATAACAATGGTATTACAACTGCCATTATTATTCACCTAGGGAGTACATGGTGGATTTCTTGGTGTTAATCCATTTTCCCAATCTTATAGTTTGTTTAAAAGGTGTTTTGTTCAAGAGAAGGGTGTAGCACATATAATTATAGTATGAGATTTGGATATACTATCATCGTAGATCCTTAGAACTTTAGAGGATAAATAGGGATAAAATAGCCACTCATCAAGCAATTCCCTTTTTTTAGTTAGTTTAAGGGGAGAGACATAAAGTGCACTACATGTAGTATCGAAGCAAATGGCACAGGTTCAATTTTTATTGATTAATAGCTACTTAAAAATATAATATATCTTTGAATAAGGTATATTTCTACCCCTAAATTTGAAATCATACGTATTAGGCATCCATACATACTTTCTTCCTTTTGGTGGAGCATCCATGGACGATAGGATTGCAGTATGGGTGGATGATTAGTTGCTTTACATGGAATATTTAATTTACACAATAGAAGGATTGATAGATTCAATGTGGAAATGGAAGTGTTAATTCCCCTTGGCTCAATAGGGGTTGTTAGTCAATAGTCAATAAGAACATTAACATCTCTAAAGGAGGGGTGAGTGTAACGCATGTGATCATACCTTAAGGGATAAATAAGGATAAAATAGTTGTTAAGGGTTTTTTTTATCAAGCAATTACCCCTTTTTTAGTTGATTTAAGGGGAGAGAGTGTAACACATATGATTATACCTTGAGGGATAAATGGGGATAAAATAGCCACTAAAAGTTCTCTCATCAAACAATTGCCCTTTTTTTAGTTGATTTAAAGAGAAAGAGATAAAATGCATTATAAAGGGATGTTATAACATAATGGACCACAAGTCTATTAAGTTTAGCATGATGTTTAATAGGCAAATCCCCCAAAAATTATGCATATGCAACAACTAAAATGGTTCTTACAAAGGGATCAGAAACAATTGACACCACTTCACTATTTAAGAAGAGATCAAATAATTTATTAGAGCTATAAATAAAGTATTATATTAGGTTTTTCCAACATTTATATAACTTTTGCAAAGTTATAAGAATTGATTAGAGCTAAAGAAAAAGATGTAAGAAAACCATTAATGTCAAAGTGTTTAAACTATTAGGAGCTTGTCATCAAGTCAAGGGAAGATGACAAAATTATTAATAAAATATTAAAACAATAAAGAAGAAAAGATGGATTTATGTTGAACAGTTTAAATACAAAATCCTCAAAAATTTACTTTTAGAAATTAATTTGGTTTAACACAACTATATTGGAACTTCAAAATGCTTCAATTGAAATAGAAAAGTTTTACATGTACTTTTAGAGCCATGAAGGTTTTTATCAAATAGCCTAAGCTTAGCTCTCCAAACCTTAAAAACTCTAAATAACATGAGTGAAGAAGGAAAGGACCAAGTTTGTGAATTTAAGATCCTTGGAAAAAGTCCCAGCTTTGAGGAAAAATCATGAATGCAAAAACCCCAAACTTGATCCATGTCCTAAACTTTGAACTCCTAGATTTCACTCTTGAGCTATTGGATTTGCATAAGGTGTGTTTTCTTTGGGTGTCTCTAACTTCTCAATGTTGCAACTTGTCGGGAATAAGGGGGAGGATCACGGAATTAGAGTCCCATGTCTAACAAAAAGTTTAAGCATTCATTAATTTACAACTTTCAACAATAGTTTACAAATATGGCCAACCAACCAAGACCTAAGGAGAATATTCACCAACAAATTAATGAAGTCTTCATGAAATGTATATGCCAATAATTTTCTAATTAGAGAGGCTTAGGAAAATGCTTGTCAAGGTTTAAATGTGGGTACACTCTAAGAATGGTTATGAGAGAGGACCACACCGTGACAGCTGTAGAGGTAAAATTCTATTACGTGGGCATGCCAGGAGATTTTGAAAACTCATTGCACATACAAGCTGTGAGTGAAAGCTAAATCACACACATAGTTTGATCCTCAAGTCATATCTGGTAAAATTAAAAGTAGAAGACTAAGCCATCTCAGCAAAAAAAGTGACGTCATTCAATGTATAGTGGACCTAAACATTCTTCTGTGCAATTTCCACTGTTGTGTTACACTAGATAGCCAATCCCTGCCAAAAGATCTTTCTCTGTGATGCTTGGTTTCAACACCCAATCTGCTTTAGCATTGAGATCAGGTGCCATGAAACAGTAGCTACAATGTGACAAAAACTTCCATTAGTTTTTGCTGGAGCAAAGTACTTGCTCCCTCTATATTCTAACAGCAGCAATGAAAATGGTGTGAGCTCTTGCCGTTGGCTTGCACTTGCAAGGCCTATTAGAGAAGAGTGAGAGAGGAGGAAAATATATTACATGTGTTCATGGATGTGTCAAGTGCACATACACACGGATCACACACACAAGCATTCACTGTAAGTTTCACGAATTTGAGGCAAACTTTGAGATGTTTGGGACAGAATCTGCTCAAGAACTTAGCAGCAGCAACGTTTATGAGCGGGTAGTCGTGGGTGAGTTTGAGAGGGAGCTTCTTGAGCTTCTCAGGATGAACGTAGAAAAGAGAAAAGAGGGAGAGTGAGAGAAAACAGTCAGGAGAGAGAGAAGAAAAAAAGCAACTACACATAATAAGGGCTCAATGACAAAGTCGTGGGCATTTGGATTTCAAGTGAAGTTAATTGTGTGGCAAGACGCAAGCATCTTGGAAATCACGTTGAAAAGAAGTTCCAACTTGCCTCAGTGCTGCCCTGGATTCCAAGGTAAGGAGGTGCACTCTTTTATTGATTTTAGATTTAAGGTTGCTCCTAAAAGAATCTAAAGACATTGCTAAAGTTTTTCTTCATTATTTAAAAATGTGTGCGCATTGCCCATTAGCTAGGCAGATTACTAATCCCACATATATAACAATATATATTAAGACATGCTAGGCCAATCACCTACAACATTATCATATGTATATATATGAAACGCATTATGTTGATTTGTTAAGTGTACAATAAATTCCTTTGCAAGAAGAAATTTTTTGAATGGAATTACCACCTGGGAAGCAAATTAGATTGGCTAGTCCGTGAGCCTATAGCAATACCTTATGCCAGAGGATCCAGCAAACCACGACGTTGTAGTTTTGTACAAGTGGGACAGTACCACTTGGCCTTAAATCTCGTCTCGGAGCTCAAGCCAACGCACTGATAATGGAACCATTCCCCTCCTGTGCACTGAAAGAAAACCAGCAATTCTAAGTTATGATCGCGGGATCATGTCATCCGTAAGTTATGTCACGTTACGATCACAAGATCGAGGGATGGGAAACTTACGTTCTCGTTATCGCAAGCGATCATGTCCCCAAACGAAACCTGCGAGGAAGAACACCAAACATATGGACAGGAAAAAAATGAAAACAATACCTGACCACAGATACAATACGTTTCTTCGTTGGGATCCACGGGTTGATCCAAGTCGGGAGCTGGAAGGCTTCTCTTCCTGTAGTTGCCAGGAGGTGGCATGAGCTCGGTGTCCCGATCGCGTTCCCAGTCCTTGAGTTCTAGTCTCTTTCCTGGCGGGACAAAGAAGCTAGACTTCCTTTTCTCGTCGCGCAATGGCAGCATTGGAAGGATCGCAGGCTCGTCTGGTGATATCTTCCCCTCTATAAGAAAAGCAAAGCTTAAGAACAGAAAGAACAACGAAAAGGAGAAAATTTCTCATACCAAGCTTGAGATCCTCCGCGAACTGGTTTAAATCCTCGTCTAGTCTCTTCATCTGGCTATCGATCTGACCAAATCATGCTCGTAAGAGAGAACAAAACAGGGAATCTTAGCAGTAGAAGTTTGAAGCTACTTACTTACCAAGTCGTAAGCTTGCTGTGCTAGCAAAACTTTCTCCGTGCAAAGGCTCCGGATATTGTCGTGGTTTGCTTCGATCTCCTTCTTTAGCCTCTCGAATTCTTCCTGCTCTGGCGATGGCTTCTTGATCTGCTGCGTGGGAAGGAACAGGCAAGTCTTCGTGTCCTCGCGTGTTTGTAGCATCATATCTGTGAATCACGCATCATAAGCCGAGAACAAGAACGATCAAGCACTTAACTGTGTGCTCGCACATCGAGCTCCGTCATTGTGGAGAGATGGCGCTGGACTTCGGCGTGGAGAGAGCTCGAATCTGTGGATCCATCCAATGCCATCTGCCGGCGATGAGCTCCGCTGCTATAGGCGATAGAGATTCCAACTTACATTCTAGATAATCGTCCACAAAGACGCCGGTCCTGGCGATCGCCATAGCTGTCTCCTCTGTTTGAAGAGCCCTAAAAACTTGGCAGGGGTTTTATTTCGCATTTCTATTTCATAGGGCAAATGGCGCTCTCGGCGCATTCTCTGGCGCTCGGCGCTCCATCCAGAATGCTCGAAGTTCGATCGAGAATCCATGCTCTTCCGAGGTAAATTTCCTCCTAGCCGTTGTTTTTCTCCCACATGTTCTTCCCGGATGGCCTTTAGCTCGATATATTTCAAAAGAACAAAGCTTTCGAGGCTTGCGACGTGCAATGCTGCCGATATGTCTGCGGGATTTGGATCGGGCGCCGAGGAGAATCCTTACGAGGTACTTGGCTGCGATTGTGAAAAATCGGTCACAGTTTTCCTTCTTCCAGGTTCTTGGCGTAAATCCGCTCGAGAGTTTTGATAAGATCAAAGTGCTTTACTCGAGGAAGCACAAGGACGCTGAAAAAAGTGGCAATGAGGCTGCCGCTGCTCGAGTACGTCCTGCCATTCTACACTTTTTTGCTTGATCTTTTTGCGTTCTTCGCACAGTTGGAGAGAGCGTATGATAAGATTATGATGTCTCAACTCTCCAAGAGAAAGAAGGGATTGACGTTTGGAGCCGTCGAGGTATGTCGTTGTTTGTTCTTCTCGTTTAAAAATCCTTTCAAAAGGTCTCGAAGAACATCAAATATGCAGACAAGCAACCGCTACTTCCATGGGGTCCAAAGTATTCGCATCAGCCTTTCACTTGTTTCCGTGTGCTAGTCTAACGCAGATCATGAATTTGATAGAAAAGCTCGCTCCATCAAGAGAGATATCATGATCAACGTTGGCATTTCAGTAGCAATGGTGAGTTTGTGGCTGTATTTCCTAGTCTCTTTCAAAGTTTTGACATAAGCTTCTTTGCGCAGTCTGTTTGGGTTGTGATATCAGAGGGTATGGCTGACTGGAAACCTTTGCAAGTGCTTATCTTTGGCTACGTCTTTCAGTTGTTCAATAAGCTCAAGCAGTACGAACCTCCTGATGTCACAGTCTATGTAAGTGATGGTTTTCGAGCTTTACTACTTTACAAGTATGATAACCAAACACAAACAATCTGTTTCAGGATGAAGAGGATCACAACAAAAACGTTGCAAAGAGTGGAAAGAGACTCCTTCGCACGTTTGGCCTTGTTTTCGGGTGCGTCACTGTTGCCTCATTGGTAAGTCATGCTTTTTCCTTCTTTCGTTTCTCGTTTCATGAACGTCGTACCACTGGATCATCAGGTGTTTACTGGTATTCTGAATGGCATCGAGATTATAGGAGCTTCCATTCCTCGGGCCCTGTACAATAGCCAGGTAAGACTTCTTTCACAGTGGTTTCTTGAGAGATACTTTCCTCTTTTTGTCCAGGAAACATTCGTGACCATCGTCTCGGCTGTCCTTATGTTCTTCGTGGGATCATTCTACAGGTAGCATCTAGACAAAGACATGTTTGATTCTGCCGGTTTGAGTGATCGATGGGGTGTTACTGCCAAAATCATTTTTGTGGAATGCCCAGCAAGGAAGAAAGTGTGCTCGCTTTGCCGAGAGTGCTTTGGTGAACTGGAGATTCCAATAGTGGGATAGAAATCGAAGCTTTGGTGTTTGGAGGAGCACCAAACAATGCGATATTCGTTCGCCTTTGGGCTGACATAAAGTGAGACGATCATTGTGAAGCCCCACTTACCATTTTTCTAGATAATCCTTTGTGTCGCATTTACCGTGAAGATCTAACGTCGACCAATGCGGTATAGATTAATTTCGTGGCCTTTCGAGGACGCTAGATGTGGTGGTCAAAGTGATAGAGATTCCATTCGGGAAGTCGATTCGCCCCACAAGAAGCTCGATTGCGATCAATTTACAAAGAAAAACAAAGGTGGTGGTGGCACATTATAGATTCCCCAAATATTCCAGTCCCATGATCATGGCCGCTCCCACTAACTCAAAGCACGCGCTTTTTGCCGCTGAAACACGAAAGAATGAGAACGATAAAAGAATCAATAAAAAGAGGAAGGGTATCATGTTTAAAAGTTTTTAAGGGCTCCGCATTCTTTCTCCTCTGGCGTGGAAGAGAGAGCGCGCCTTGACGCAGGCACGAAATATTTCGATCCGGACGGCACGTCGATCGCGATGCTGCGGCGGAGCTGATCGATCGATCCATTCCGGTAAGCGCGCTTGTCCAATCCCATCCGGTTTCGTCTCTTGATTTCATGTCCATCGACGCGATCGTTGCATTGCCCTGCCTTCCCTCGCGTCGTCTTGTTCTTCCGGTCGATCCACGGACGCAATGCTGCTTTCTTCTCTTCTTCCTCGAGCGTTACCCTAATTGTAGCTTTCGTTTCCCTCTTTTCGGTTGTTTTTGATTCCCTGAGTAAGGAATGCCGTGCCCGGATTTCTTGTCCGTGGCCGAGAGATGCATGACTTACGGAGTGGACATTCTTGGTACAAGATAGCTCCACTGATGGATCGTTTGCTCGTGTACGCCATTCTCTTTGGTACTACACACGGTAGTACAGCCAGCTTGTCTCTAGAGACTTTATGCACGAGCGCTTGTGCTTCCTGGTTTAATGCAGCGGTTTCTTTTCTTTCCTTCTCTGCCAGAATTCTGAAACTTACAACAAAGAAGAGATAGAGTCTGATGCCACAAGTTTTCAAGTTCCTGCGTTCTAGATATCTTCCACCCGGGTTTTATGATCGGCTCCAGCAGCAGTGTCTAGCTCCAGGCATGATATGGCAGTCCTGGAGGTCCGGAATTTGCAGAATGGGAACTGCTCGGCTTCTAGCAAGCAAAGCAAATCTAAGCTTCTGCTCATGTCTATGTTGCCTCGTTACCCTTCCATGCCGACTTATCCCCCCTCTCCACCTCGAAGGGACATCGATGCTTCAGAGGTTCGTGATGTTACATTCAAGGTGGAGGGTATGGAATGTGCTGCTTGTGCAGGCTCGATTGAAAAGGCAATCAAACGCCTTCCCGGGATAAAAAATGCAGCTGTTGCTGCTCTCCATGCAAGAGCACAGGTCATCTATCATCCGGCCTTCGTTGCTGTAAGTTGTCCACTTCTTGCTTGTTGATGTTTGAACCGTGGCTGACAAAAGCTGTGCTTCTGCAGGAAGAAGCTATTCGTGAAGCTATCCAGGATGCTGGATTTCAGGCTTCGGTCATCGAAGACCATAGCCACCAGAATGAGAGCAACATTTGCCGGGTTCGCATCAAAGGCATGACGTGCACAGCATGCTCCACTTCTATCGAGTCTGCTCTTCGGAAGATGGCGGGGGTTAAGAGGGCCGTGGTTGCTCTTGCAACGGAAGAGTCGGAGATACACTACGATCCCAAAGTTGTGAGTCACGGGCTGCTGATGGCAGCCATTGACGACGCCGGGTTCGAAACAGAACTGATTAGTGCGGGAGAGGACAGGAACAGAGTTTACTTGCGTCTTCAAGGGGTTCACTCACAGGAAGCTCTGAAGGTTATCGAGATCTCTCTCATGGCTCTACCAGGCGTGAAGTCAGTTGAATTCAACGCCATTGAGGAGCGCTTGATGATTTCGTATGATCCCGACTTAACCGGTCCAAGGTGCTTCATTGAGGTAATCGAGCAGACTAGTCCGACTCCGAACTTATACCGAGCGTCATTGTACATGAATCCGGGGGAAGGATGCCCAGACAGAGTCGAAGAAGTCAGACGGTACCAGAAACTTTTCTTGTGGAGCAGTATATTCAGCGTGCCGGTCTTTTTCCTCTCGATGGTCTTCATGTACATTCCAGTTATCAAAAAGTGGCTGGACATGAAGCTGGTGATGGTGCTGACTGTTGGAGAAGTTTTGAGGTGGGCATTATCAACGCCAGTCCAGTTTGTTATAGGCTGGAGGTTCTACGTCGGTGCTTACAAGGCTTTACAGCATGGATCAGCTAACATGGACGTTCTGGTCGCCATGGGGACAAACTCGGCTTACTTCTATTCGGTCTATACAGTCGTGCGTGCCGCGACTTGCCAACACTTTCGGGGGACAGATTTCTTCGAGACAAGTGCCATGCTTATTTCATTTATTCTACTCGGGAAGTACCTGGAGGTTCTCGCCAAAGGAAAGATGTCCGAGGCTATAGCGAAGCTCATGAACCTGGCACCTGATGTTGCTGTGCTGCTTTCGGTTGACAGCAATGGGAACGTCGTTTCGGAACGCGAAATCAGCACCCAGCTCATACAACGTAACGACATCATCAAAGTCGGGCCCGGTTCCAAAGTTCCTACAGATGGTGTGGTCGTGTGGGGACAGAGCCACGTCAATGAAAGCATGATCACCGGTGAAGCTCGGCCTGTGACAAAACGTTTGGATGACAAACTTATAGGTGGCACTATGAACGAAAACGGTGCTCTACGGATGCGTGCAACTCACGTCGGCTCGGAGACTGCACTTTCTCAGATTGTGAGGCTTGTCAAAGCTGCTCAGATGGCGAAAGCGCCAGTGCAGAAATTCGCCGACAAAATCTCTCAGTTCTTTGTTCCGATGGTAAGTATTTACTTTTCCTATCTTGCTCGCGCTTACCTAAATTTTGCCTTTGCAGGTGGTAGTAACAGCTTTCTCGACTTGGATGGTATGGTATACCGCTGGCAGAGCTCGAACTTATCCAAGGTCTTGGATTCCGTCGTCCATGGACGAGTTTGAGCTGGCACTCCAGTTTGGAATATCGGTACTGGTGATTGCTTGCCCCTGTGCTCTGGGCTTAGCTACTCCTACTGCTGTTATGGTCGCCACTGGAAAAGGTGCAGCCCAAGGTGTTCTAATCAAAGGTGGCAATGCATTAGAGAGTGCACAGAAGGTGGTTATTCACAGACATTCTTTCTTCTTTCGAGGGAATAACTGAAACCACAGGCTAGTAATTCACATTGCTGGGTTTTCTTCTTTGTTTTTCCTCTTGCTTCTTCTTTTTACGTTTTCTTTTTCTCTCTGCACTTTGCTTGAAATTAAGACTAATACTTGTTTGTGATGCTTCAGGTGAAGTACATCGTCTTTGACAAGACCGGAACACTCACCAGCGGAGAGCCTGTCGTGGTTGGCACCAAGCTTTTCCAAAACGTGGCTCTCAAGGTCTTTTTTGATTTGGTAGCTTCCGCCGAGGTACTCTTATCATACTTTCTTATATCTCTCACGTATATATCTCGTTACAAAACAGGTGAACAGCGAGCATCCTCTTGCGAAAGCCATCATCGAGTACGCTAAGTCGCTGCAAGGCACGGGCTGCAAAGACCTCCTTTGGCTTCCAGAAGTGAAGGACTTCAAATCCATTGCGGGACAAGGAGTAACGGCAGAAGTGTCCGGGAAGCGCATCTGCGTGGGAAACACGAGGTTGATGGCCGAAAACGGGATCATGGTCTCTATAGACGTGGCCGAGCAGCTCAAAGAGACAGAAGTCATGGCAAGAACGGGAGTCCTGGGAGCTATAGGCGGAGAAATCGTCGGACTCATCGCCATCGCGGATCCAGTAAAGCCAGAGGCAGCAGCAGTCATCTCCTACTTGAAGTCGATGGGAATCCACAGCTTGATGGTCACTGGCGACAACTGGGGGACCGCCAGAGCCATCGCTCGCGAGATTGGGATCGACAACGTGATCGCTGAAGCACAGCCCAGCGTCAAAGCCGAGAAGATCAAAGAGCTCCAGGTAAAAGTTCTTTGCGTTTTTGGAGAACAAACTCTGGATCTCTTGCTCGTTCCAGGCGACAGGGATGGCAGTAGCGATGGTGGGCGATGGTATCAACGATTCCCCGGCGCTGGTGGCCGCGGACGTGGGCATGGCGATTGGAGCCGGGACCGACATCGCGGTGGAAGCGGCGGACATCGTTTTGATGAAGAACAACCTCGAGGACGTGGTGACCGCCATCGATCTCTCGCGGAAGACCTTCACGAGGATCCGGCTGAATTACCTGTGGGCTCTCGGCTACAACGTCTTGGGGATTCCCATCGCCGCGGGAGTGCTCTTCCCGTGGACGGGGTTTCGCCTCCCTCCATGGATCGCCGGCGCCGCCATGGCCGCTTCCTCGGTCAGCGTCGTGTGCTCGTCGCTGCTACTCAAGAACTACAAGCGCCCAAGAAAGCTTGGCTGACTTAAAAGAAATTTTTAAATTGCCGAATATTCTTATATACCTTTTTCTCTAGAATCTTTTATGCTTTGAATCATTTTTTGGGCAAATATTTCTAGGGTTCTTCGTCCACCATGGACGTGGCGAGCAGCAATGCCGCGCTCATGCGGCGGATCGTGCAGCTAGAGAGTGGTAATCTCTTGTAATTTCACACGCGCTGGCTTTCTTCTGATGGATTGAGCGTAGAGCGCGATGAGCTGCGGCGGGATGTGGAGGCCCTGTGCATGCAGCAATCTGGAGAGCGCTCCGGCGGTGATTTTATGTCTCGGTTGCAAGCTCGCAGGTCTGATTTCCTCTTCTTGTTGTCTCTCTCATTCAATTGATCCCTGAGATTTTTTCTGGGTAGGCTTGCTGGATTGGAGCAGGAATTGGAAGCTTACAAGAACAAAGTGTCGGCGTACAAGCGAGAGAATGAGAATTTGCAAGAAGAGCTCTCCGAGCTTTACAAGATAAAGGTTTATCGATTTTTTTTGTCTGGATTTTGTGTACGGCTTTTTGAGACTTTCGTTCTTTTGATTCTTCCGTAGAGTCAAGTGTCGGAGCTTTACAAGAACGAAAGCGAAAAGGTAAATGTTTTGGAATTTTGTTGGTAAATGACACCAATGTTCGTTGGCAGCACAAGAAGCTGGAGCAAGAAATAAAGTTTTTCCAAAACAACATGGCTTCCTCAATTAGTGAAAGGGACAAGCTTCTTCTTGAGGTATGTGCTGAATTTTTATGGTTATGCATTAGGAAACTATTGACGCAGATAGAAAGAATTCAAAATCACGGACAATCACTTGAAGAAGATCTTAAAGTTTTTCGCCGCAGGCAAGTCTCCTGGTTCTTTTCGTCTTCTTCATGCACCGTTGTTTTCCAGGCAGAAGGAAATGTTGCAGGAAAACGAATTAAAAAGCGCCCGTTTGGAAGAAATGGACGAAAACATGGAGAAACTGAATGCTCAACTGCACGTCTATCACCAGGTTCAGCATGGTGAAAGTGTTGTCTTTGTGACGTAAAGAAGCACTTGACTGCTGAGTTAACTAACAGGTTGTCCACAAATTCTGGCGCCTCCGATCTTCAAGTGAGATGGCGGAAGACACAGACGCGCTTGAGCAGGCGAAATCTCTCGTATCGGATGTAGACGGATCGTGGAGTTTTGGTGAAGTCGCTGAACTGGAAAAGCAACTACGGCACAAAGTTGAAAGCCTTGAAACCACCAATGTAAGCTTTTACCTTGTCTACTTAACGTCTCAGACTAACGTTTCAACTGTCAGGTCTCGCTGGAAAAAGATTTAGCCTCTGTAAAAGCTGAAGCTGACCACTTACGAGATGCTAAAGAAAAGGCGGAGTCCTCCGTTGTCGATCTTGAGATGCGCCTGGTAAAAATGGATGTCGTGATCACCTCAGGGATTTAACTTTGATTTTCCAGTTGAAATTTGGAGTATACCTTGGTAGCGCGATGCAAGAGCTTTACATGTGTCATAGAAGGTTGAAGAATGATGTTTCTACTATGTTTAAGGCCGAAAAGACCTTCCTCGAGGCTACTTTGACTTCTTTCCAAGAGATTGCAGATAAAATCAAGACAGCTGAGACCAGTTGTTCTACAACAGGAAGCCGAATCACGTCGGATACGAGCGACACGGGAACAAGCAGTGAGGTGAAACGAGTTTCTGTTTTTATTTTTCTTTTCAAGCAGAGAGATTCATTGCAGGTTCAAGAAAACAAAAGTGCGCAACCGGTTGTTAGCCAGGACGCTTTTTTGCAAGCATTACAGGACAAGGTATATAGTTCATCGTTTTTTTTTACTGCCACATAAACGCCTGATAAAATCGTGAACTTTGCTTTAGGTGTCAGCCTTAATGTTGCTCTCGCAGGAAGAAGAGAGGCGTCACCTGGAATGCAAGACAACGGGAGCCTTGGAATATCAGATAGAACAGCTCAACGAGACATTATCCCAGGTTCGAGCTCTATACTCAATTCTCCAGCCTATGACTAACTTGTTTAAACATGTAGGTGACACTGGAAAAAGTGGACGCTTTGATGCAAGTCGCGCGGCTTAAGTACGAGTGCGACGAGTTGAAAGATCGCGAAAGGTTTATCCTGTTTTTTTTTTCACTCCATTAAAAAAACTGCTCTTTTTCTCTTGCAGGGATTTATTGAAACGTCTTGAGAAGCCGTCTAGCTCAAACACCGGTGGGAGATTACTACCAGCTAGCTGGGCTGCAACCACAGAGCCTATAGACGTCGTCGAGGAGGAGATTACACAAGAAAAAAAGCAGCCATCGACGACATCGACGAGTTATCTCAAGTCCTGGTTGAGGGGTGGCGGCGGCGGAGAGTAGAACCACACTTTGTCAAATTTTCTTGTACGCATGGAGTTCTCCAGGTAGAGTTTCTTTTTTAAGATCGTATTGTTCTTCACAGGTAGCTAAGAATGTATGTTTCTTTCCAGCGTTTGTGGGAAAAAGTTAAGAATTTCGTTTACTCCCACTCGACAGTAGCGGGAGGTTTCGAAGTGAAATCATAAGCCACACGATTGACTCCTCTAACAGTGTTGCAAATCTTTCCAGTGACGTCTTTCACAAACTTGTTCTTGAATTCATACCTGCAGCCACCAACAAAAGAATCGTGAGTTTCAGAGTCTACTGATCGATCAAAGCTTTCGGCTTACGTGTCAGCAGTCATGCCATCTTCGCTCGTTATGGCTCTCAAGATGACGGGATAGGCATGCGTCCTCCTGTCTCCTTGGACTCCCACGGTCTTGACGGGAATCAGAACAGCGAAAGCTTGCCAGATCTCGTCGTAAAGACCGGCCTCTTTTATACTGTTCACGAAGATCTCGTCCGCCTAAATCTCAAAACGTCAAGGCCTCGCTCGAGGGAATACATTTCTTTTACCTGTCTCAGCATCTCCAAGTGGCTTTCCGTGACTTCTCCAAGGATACGCACAGCCAAGCCGGGGCCAGGAAAAGGATGCCTCTTTAGAAAGCTCTCTGGAACTCCAAGTAGTTTTCCAAGCTTCCTCACCTGGAAGAGTAGCAAGTGCTAAGAAATGGAATAGAAAAAAAAAACCAAACCTCGTCCTTGAAGAGCCATTTTAGCGGCTCCAAGAGCTTCAACTTCATCACTGCAGGGAGGCCTCCAACGTTATGGTGACTTTTGATCGTGTGCGAGTGACCCTTTCCACTTCCAGGCGGCGGACACGACTCGATCACGTCGGGGTAGAGCGTTCCCTGGACCAAAAAGGTTGCCGTCTTGCCGAGTTCTTCCTCGAGGTGGCAAGCAAACTTGTCAAACACGGAGATAAACTGTGCTCCGATGATCTTGCGCTTCTGCTCTGGATCGGTGACGCCACGCAGACGTGAAAGAAAATCCGTGCTTGCGTCCACGCAGACAACAGGGAGGTGTAACTCACGCTTGAAGGTTTCCATTACTCGCTCTTGCTCTTTATATCTGCAGTGACATCACTTTAGACAATCTTTTGCCATTAGAAAACTTTTAACTTACCTGAGAAGGCCATTGTCCACGAAGACGCAGTGGAGGCGATCTCCAAGAGCTTTGTGTACGAGCGTCGCTGCGACGGTGGAATCCACCCCTCCGGACAGAGCACAGATTGCGTGCTCGTTGGGTCCTACTGCCGATTTGATCAGCTCGATCTGTTCTTCCAAAAGGTCCTGGAGTTTCCAGTCGTCCACCACGCCACCAATGTCGAAGAGAATGCGTCGTAGAGTCTGGATTCCCTTGGGTGTATGAGTAACCTGGATCAAACAAAAACAATGTAAGTAGAAAAACCAAAGAGAGAACGTATCCAAAGAGAAAAAAAACTAGTTCTATCCATCAAGAAACAAAAGAGAGAACAAGTACTCTACCTCGGGATGATACTGCAATCCAAAAATTCCCAGATCGGTGTTTTCGATCGCCGTGATAGTTCCCTGGACACTCTTTGCCACCACGTTAAATCCCGGAGGAAGCGTCACAGCTTCGTCACCATGGCTCATCCACACCGCCTGCGTCATCATCTCTGGATCGTCCCCGTAGAGCTTAGATCCCAGACTAGCACGAATTTCCGTGCTCCCATACTCCTGGCTATCGGCGGGCTTGACCACTCCCCCGAGTTCCTTGACGATCAGCTGGAGCCCATAGCAAATCCCCAGCACCAAGACCTTCTTCTCCCTCACGTAATCAAAGAATCCATCGGGCACGGTGGGAGCGCCTGGCTCGTGGACGGAATGCGGTCCACCGGAGAGGATTACGATCGAGGGCGTGAGCTTGGCGATGGCGTCGAGCGATGCGCCGGCGGAGAGGCAGAAGGAGCACACACCTAGCTGGCGGACGCGGCGCGTGATGAGATGCGTGTACTGCGATCCAAAATCCATCACCAGCACCACATTGTGCCGCGACGCCTCCTCCTCCATCGCCATTGCCATCGCGCCGCGAAAGAAAGAATGCCCGAGGGTTTAGGGCTTTAGAGTAGATTATAGCCGTCAGATTTCTCCAAGCCAGTTCATGGCCGTCCGATTTTACACGTCATGCACCACTCGCCATGTCCGATTTCCGTGCCACGTCACGTCACGTAAAAACACGACATGTGGCGTTCTGTTGCCACGCAAGCGCAACGTCGCGATGGTTGGGCCGTCGGATCACTGACGTGGCGAATCGAACGGTCACCGCAGCGTTTCGCGCCGGAATGGTTTTTAACTTATTCTTGCCGCGCATTCTACTCTCATAGCGCGATGGCTCGCCCGAGAAGCACGCGGACTCCTCCCTCTCTTATGCGAAGGCGCCGCAGGCATAGAAGAGGAGTAAGTGATCGATCGATCGACCGCAACTTCTAATTCCTCTCTTCTTTCTCTTTTGTGATCGCAGAAACGCAGAAGAAGAAGAAGCCACCGAAGAAGATCCGCGGCCACCAATCCCGACACCAATCTCCTCGACGACTAAGCCGATCGATCGAATGCCTCTCCTTAGAATCCAAAATCTTGTGACAACACCCATCCATCTCCGGATGCAACTGTGAATAAAAATTTCCCCCCCATTTGATTGCACATTTTAGGGTTTATGGGGTTTTGCGAGCGATGGCTATGGCGCACCTCGCCAAGAAAGTGCCATTCCTCTGCCGGCAGTCAAGAAGGGCATTTTTCACGGCTTTCAAAGATTTTGCAAGGGACACAGGCTATCGCTTCCGGATTTGCGCTCTTCCAGGTCTGTTTCTAGAGTTCAGCGATCAAGATCAACCATGGTGTAAGTTCTTGCGGGACGCTTCGATCGCGTCTTTCTAGAATTTTATTTTTTCTTCTCAGACATTTTCGCGGCTTTTCAGGTGTTTTCGAGTTCGATCGGACAATTTCTTGGAGGAAGTTGCTCTTCATGCAAGTTCTTCGAGGAGCATTTGGAGCGATCTTTCTCTAGAACTGTGCGCCGGTCGTGAAGGTTTGTCCGAATTTCCAATTTCGCGGCACTACGTCGAGAGCTATCCTGCTCTCGCCATCGCTGGTACTCACAACGAAAGACAGGCCTTGCTCTAGCATCGACCGGTTGGAAATATGCCAGTTCTGGCCCCAAGCGCGAGTCGCCGGCGTCCAAGATCTTGATCCTTTGACAACCACGCTCCGGACATCTCCCGCTCCACCAACGTTGGAGATCATCACCAAGATGAACCATTTGTTGCCACGCATCGTGAAACGAATGCCACCCTGCCTCTTGCACTCGACTCTACACAAGATCATCGTAAGTCAGTGTGATTTCATGACTTATGGTGTGCTACCTTGTGTAGATGACTGGAATGATTCCTGCGGTCCTGTTCGCGAGGTGAACGAAGGCCGGCATGGAAAGATCGAAGTGTTGCTGTGGGTAGTTGCACCATCCTCCTCGGTAGCTCTTGCGAGCGGGATTTGGAGGGCAGAAGTTCGTGGCGGTGACGGTGATGGAGAGATTGCCGGGACGGCACCACTTTGGATCCTGATGGCACTTGAGCTCGTAGCAAGCTCCACAGGAAGCTCCGTTCTGGAACAAGACGGTGCTCAGAGCGGTGGTCTCCACTCCAAAGCCTTCGTGGTACATGTTGCCATAGCCGCAAGCTCCTCCTGCGAGAGAAGATCGAGCCAAGAAGACACACGCAAAACAAGCACATCACGGTCAGTTCTTCTCTTCGCTCTCCTTTGTTTTCGTTCTTTCTTTCCCAGAGATCTTGTGGAGGAAGTCTTTACGAATCGATGGCTCTTTGGCAGGAAAGACGAAGCGAAACTTTACCCATTGTTCCCGACGCGTCCGAGCCGCCATAGTACGTTGCGTGAGCTAAAGTCCAGCCCTCTGGAGTAGCTTGCTTCTCGCGTTCTTGAGCTGCCGCGAGAGAGAGGAAGAAGAGAGGAAGAAGAACACAAGAAGCCATCTCCATCTCTAAAACTCTTGCAAGAAACTCAAATAGAAAGATTAACGGGTAGAAATCTATAACGGTTTTCATATACTTTAAAATATTATGGTTTAGTACTAAACCTAAATTATCAAATCAAGAATTAGCATGCTTATATTTAGTGGAAATTAATTTTGATTGTTGCTTTTATTTTTTAGTAAACTTAAATTTAAGCAGGAATTCTCACTATATAAACAGGGTTAGTTGGATGATATTTTAAAAAAAAATGGGTTTAGAGAAAAAGTTTTTTGTGTTTCTGCTAGTGATAATTTTGATTGTTAATACGCATTGTGCTAGTCCTGCTCCCTCAAATCCAGATGCTCCTCACGTGGTTAAATTGACAGATGAAGATTCACGTAAGTATAATGCCAAAAAAATATAATTTTTTTCTAACTTTTTAATTTTTCTTTTTCTCAGACAATGTGAAATGTTGGAGGAGGTGTATTGAGAAACCAAAGCACTGGTGCTGGTATTGGGGATGTTGTTATATTCCACCTGCATCTCCCTCACCCTCTTAAAAAGAAGATTTACCATATTCTAATCTAATTTTTCACACCAACACCTCAAATTTACTGTATTGTGAATTCTTACCATCATCCTGATATTCACCTCTTTGTTAAACATTTGACGTTGTTCAATTAAAAAACACTCACACTTGGAATCTTCCCTCTGTCGCGAAAATTTTAAAAATCTCTTTTTGGAGCATTTTGGGGCATATTCGTCTACTTCCTAGACTTTAGGGCTCATCCATCCGCAATGAATCGGTCCTTTGCGGGAATGGGCGAGGAGTGGAGGATGAATTTGGGGTTGTCGAGGCTCATTGGCGAGGCCATGGCGGTTCCAGCGTGGGAGTATGCCATTCTCTCCACTCTCATTGCGATTGTGCTCCTCTACCATGTCCTGGATTTCCATTTCGTCGGCGACCTCCTCACGGGGCTCAGGGGCGATAAGGTGGAGCTCGTTTATAGCCCTTTCTCTCGAATTGCGGGGCAAATTCTCGCCAAATCCCAGTTCTTCAATCGCAGGTTTGTGAGTGATTTCTTTCGTGTCGATTTGGATGTGAAAACTTTTGTGGTTTCTTCGATTTGTTAGATATTGGCCAACGCCATGGCTTTGTAGTCCACACCTCCAAACAGCGTTTGTGCATTTCCATGGACGGCCACCAAAGGTGACTTACAGGAGGTGAGACATCATTCTCCCATCTCTTTCGCGTTTTTTCACAAGGATGTATCAGAGAGCTTTTCGTCGCGCCAGACGGAGGCACGACTGCTCTCGACTGGCTCGATCCAGGTTCGTCAAAAACTAAAAGAAAATCTATATTAGCTTGACTAATATCGTGTCCTTTGCTAGAGTCATCTGGAGATATCTCTATACAAGAGACTCCTATAGTGATCATCGTGCCGGGACTAAGCAGTGAATCGAGCAACGCTGTAAGTTTTCTAGACGTGAAATGTTTCCACGGTTGAAGAACTGGACTTTCTCTTCATGCAGTATATGAAGCATTTGGCCCATGGAATGGTAAATCAAGGCTGGAGAGCCGTCGTCATAAACCACAGAGGCCTCGGAGGCGTGACTCTCACCGTAAGCTTTGCGTGAAGAGCTTTATCTTCCTTCCATTTCTTTTCTTACTCTATTGTTTAGTCGGAGCGATTCTATCACGCAGGATGGACGAGCGATTTGAGATGGTTCATCCAGGATTTACACAAGCAATTTCCTAAGGCACTTCTTCTAGCAGTTGGCACCAGCCTCGGTGCTAATATCCTGGTACCTTAAGATCTGTGTTTTCTAGTTCTTTTAACGTTGTCATTGGGATTTTAGGTGAAGTATCTAGGTGAAGAAGGCGAGAACACTTTACTTGGTGGTGCAGTCTCTATCTGTAATCCCTGGGATCTTGTGGTGCGTCTGTGTGGAAAAACTTTATTTCTCATTCTTTCTTCTTTTTTCTTTTTACTTTGCAGGTTTGCGACAGATTTATAGCTCGAAAACCTGTCCAAAAGCTCTATGATAAAGCAGTAGCAACGGGACTTACTGACTTTGTGCACAGGTAAGTTGTTGCTTTCGATGCTGTGGATTTTGGTTACAACTTGGTTTTCCTTTGTGTGAGCAGGCATTCGACCGTGCTGTCAAGTATGGACAACTGGAACTTTATCAGGAAGGTAAACACTTGACGGCTTTCTGATTTTTCATGTTTTTTTTTTTTTCTTCTCTCCTGCAGTCACGCTCTATACGAACTTTCGATCATCTTTTCACGATAACTGTCGGCAAGTTTGAGGTAAAACACATCTTACTTCTCTCGAACGATTTTCATGAAACTGCATGAAATTCTCTCGTTTGCAGACAGTGGATGATTACTATCGACGGTCCAGCAGTGCTCACCTCGTTGGCTCTGTCGCCGTGCCCCTCCTTGCTGTTAACTCTCGCGACGATCCTTTGTGCACAAAAGAAGCTATTCCATGGGACGAATGCAGGTAAATCGTCGTCCATATTTTCCACCAAACGTTTAATTTGATGGCAACTCCTTTTCAGGCTCAATCCTAATGTCCTACTTGCAGTGACACAACACGGTGGCCACCTTGCGTACTTTGAAGGCTTGACTGCCAAAAGCATTTGGTAAAATCCGTTTTTTTCGTAGACTTGTTTCTTGATTTATTCTTCTCTATGCGTTCCAGGTGGGTTCGTGCTATTGAGGAGTTTTTCCAAGTTATAGTTTCGAGTTCTCCGGTGCAAGTTTCAGAGGTTTGAAAAACGAGAAAAGTTTCATTATAACTTAACGCAAGTTTTTTGTTTGAGCGCTGTAGGATCCTAGTCCCCAGCCAGTCTCAGAACCTTTGCCAGTAGCAGCAGCAGCGGAAGAGCCCTCCACCTCTTCTACAACTGTGGAGCCGGACGTTGCTGAAACGATGGTGCTGAACGAGGAAGAGATCTTTTCCGAGGAATCTAATCGAGAATTCGAGTTCCAGCCTCGAACGGCTGCTGCAGAGCTAGAATCCTCCATTTCGATGGACGGAGAGGGCCTCAGCATCCACTTGTGCTTGAAGACTCGCCAGGAGATGCTTGCGCTCCAGCGTGCCTTGTCCAGTATCCTTGAAGAGGTAACGTTTTCTTTCTTTCGGTTCCTTACTTGATCTTGGGTGTTTTACAGCCTACGAGTAAGAAGCAGCAAAAACTCGAAGCTTCGACAATTGGAACCAAGCAAGCACTGTTGCTGCTAGCTGTTCCTCTTGTTGGTTCAGCTGTTGCGCTCGGCTTGCGACGAAAATACTTCGAAAAGCTGCTAAGGAGGATCATATAAACGCAATATGATAGAATAATCGTAATAATCCACAACTATTGAACCATAGAAAGTATGACACATTCGAATCCTTAAAGATTTAAAGAACTTGAATCGTAGTTTACGAAGTTTGTACACTTGTGCGCAACATGGTTGAAAGAAGAATGTACAGTTTGGAAGAATCCACATCTAACCTGCAACGAAACCTTTCAGGATTTTGGAGAAACTTTGCGTCCCCAGCACGAGCAAGGAGATCCTCCACACAAATCAAGAGCTCCGGTGTTGCTGAAATCTCGTAGTCTCCAGCCATGGCAAGGAAGAACCTTAGGCCATCACAGACACGGCCCGAGTGATTGCAAGCAGAAATAATTGCTGCAAAGGAAACATGGTCAGGAATCACACCTTCCATAGCCATTCTTTGGAACATCTCAAAGGAAAACGTAGAAGTTTGGGCTCGAGCGCCACAGATTATGATGGAAGTCCACGAAATAGCATCCCTATCGGGCATTGATTCAAACAAATGCTCAGCTCGTTCTACAAGCCCGGACTGGGAATACGCAGAAAGCATGGCATTGCAAGCTTCCAAGCTTTTAAATGGCATATTCTCCAGCATCTTTTCTGACTGCTGGAGACAACCATGCTTCCACGATGCCGTGATGGCAATGGTCCACGATGCCATGTCGAGATATGGCATCTTTTCAAGCAGAGCGTACAGTTGTGAAAGATGCCCGGCTCGGGCATATGCTTCAAGCATCTTGTTCCAGGAAACGATGCTTCTCACTGGCATAGAATCAAAAAGATGCTCGGCCTGGTCAAGGTGGCCATAGAGAGAGTACGTGGAGATCATGGCCGTCCACGACACAACACTACATTCTGGAATATTCTCAAAAATCTCCCGGGCTGCTTCTAACTTACCCGCTTGTGCATGGCAGGCAAGTAAGGTGTTCCACGATACCGTACACCATTGTGGCATTCTTCGAAAGAGCATATCCGTGTCGTACACATGCCCAGAGTTAGCAAATGCCACTAGCATGGCATTGTACGTCACAATATTTCGTAGAGGCATATTCTCAAACACGCCCCACGCATTTACAGCGTCTCCGTGTTGTCCATACACCGCTAGGAGCGTGGTATCCGTCACAAGATCCCTCTCGGGGAGCTCTCCGTACAGTAGCTTCGTGCTGTGGAGATGCCCTCCCTGGGCATATGCCGCAAGCATAGCATTAAAGGAGACTATGGTCCACTGGGGGAACAAAGAGAAGAACCACTCCACTTTTGACACGTGGGCAGAGTGTGTATAGGCAGTGAGCATCGCGGTCCAGGACACAATGTCTTTCTCTGGCATTGAATGGAAAAGATTCTCGGCTTCGGCAATATTCCCAGACTGGGAATATTCCTGAAGCATCAGGTTCCACGAGAGGAGGGTGTGTGCTGGCATGGAATCAAAGAGGATCTTGGCTTGTTCGCGGAATCCATGCTCGCTATACATTTTGATAAGAGTGTTCCATGTCACGGGCGATTTGTCCTCCATCCCATCAAAGATGTTTTTTGCTTGATCGAACTTGCCATTGCGAGCATAGGCCTGGATGAGAATGTTGCAAGAGAAGAGATTGGGCGCCTCTAAGGCTTGGAATGCGCGCTGGGCTCCCTCCAAATCGCCAGTCTTCCCATACATCTCGATCAGGAGATTGACGAGGTATTTGTTCTTCCGCAATCCATGGCTCCCCAAAACTAGTTTGCGAGTGTGATTTGTCTCAGAGCCACACTGTTTGATGAGTGTCGCCACAGATCCAATCTCCTCACCAGCGGCAACCACGGGCATTTCAAAAGAAATTTAACAAATGCTTTCAGTGAGGTTCGAACTCACGACCTCTCACTTACGAAACCATTATGCTATGGTTGAAATAGGCAAAAGATGCATTGTATTGGTGGCAAAATGTGACAATACAATACTTGAGAAAAATACTGTCAGCATTCATCTCATCAGTCAAGAAGAAGCTTGATTCCTTTCAAACCGAAACATCTTTCAAAAACTAGTGCCTTCTCATTCCCCTATCCAAGGACGATAGCAAAAGTGTGGGGAACTCTGGTGGTACCTCTTTTCGACTAGTAACCCAGTTCCCATTATCCTCCAACCTGTGAATGGTCCAAGCTTGCATGTCCGGTAGATAATTCACGTACCAACAACTGATGCCGGCAAAGCCACTCTGAACCTTCACAATCTCCGTTCCATCCTCCTGTACCTCCGTGAGCAGCGTCAGCTCTTTTATCACGGTTTTCGCACCCGTCGGATCACCTTCACCGACCCAGAAAAACAAGTAGCTCATTTCACAACGGTGAAGCCGCCCGTAATAGGCACACCGCTTCAAGTGGTCCTGCACAGCCTCCCTTGTCTCGCTGGAACTGGCCCCAACCTGGACTTCCATTCCCTGCTTGGGAGCATCCGAGCTCTCCATGAAGCCGTCCATCCTCTTCATCCTCCTTCCATTCTCGTCGCTCTCCTTGACCTCTACAAACACATGGTACTTGTGAGGAGTGTACAAGCTCTGCTCCATTATAAACATCAATCCCCGGAAGAACTGCGACTGCATGATGTACTCGGACGGCTGGCCAGACGCATTCAACACCTTGGGCCGCATGAACACCTTCGGATTCATGAAGGCTATCGCAGTCTCATAAACCTCCACAAGAGACTCTGTCGGGGCAGGCAAGGCTTGCAACGGTGCGAACTTGCAGCTTTCTAGTAGCGTGGACAAGAGCAACGGCGAGCTCAACTGAACCTTCCGAGTACCAGCCACCTCCAACACACCGTCGTCAATGGCTTCCAGAACCGTGTCCAAGTGATCGACGCCCGCAGATCCGTCAACGCTGTCGATGCACTGGAGTATCACGTCTTTGACGCGGTCAGGATAAGCAGCTACCACTCGAACCATTTTCCCAAACACGGTATCGTTGAACGCATGGGATCTCACACGTCCCTGTTCAACCAGCTGACGCCAATGCTCAAAAGAACGCACAGCCGGACCCTGCTCACGACCAGTCCCTTGCAGAAGGTCGCAGCACCAACCAACAAGGCCAGCGTGCCCGGACGTGATGTCCATTATGCTTTTCGAAATTCCTGAGATTGCTTGGCGATGGTGTTCTTCATCTTCATCACCATCGAATGTTGTCTTGCAAAACAAGAAACGGTCCCGGAAGTAATCATCTAGCATCTTTGCAACCTGCTGCTGGCCCAGCCTCCATCTTTGCCTGTCAAGTTGCTTGGAGAGAGGGGATGACCAGCCGGAAAGATACGGGCGAAGTGGATCGTGGCAATGCCGAGGACTCGATGGCACGTAAGATTCTCGACGGCTCCTGGCGTCCCCGATGAGGTAGGCAAGTCTTGGCAGGCCGCACAGACAGAAGCTGTGAAGCCGGTACTTTCCAAGTTTGTTCCTCGTCACAGATTCTCGTTTTGCGATCCTTAAACTTGAGAGAAGGTTGCGAACCGCATAGCCAGTCTGGTGATGCATTTGATTGAGTAGCTGCGCTTCGTCCAGTAACCAGATGACAGGCTTGACATCCTTGCGAGCTGTAAACACGTCAATTACTTCGCTAGACTTTTCCGGTGGCTCGAGCTCGCTCTGGTCGCACACCTTTTCAATCAAACGCTTGTAAAAGTCCTCAGCAGCCTCCCACTCTTGCTTAGTCTTGTCGTTAGCCAGAGCGACCATCTTATCGTCCATGGTGGTGAGCTCCACCAAGTAGCCTTTGGCCCGGAGCTCCAACCCGAGCGCCGTCAGCAGCGTCGACTTGCCCGATTGCCATGGCGCCGTGAGCAGCAGCCAATTTCCGCTCTCCATCTCAGCCACAATCGAGTCCCGGTCCGGCCAAGGACAGTAGTAGAAACTGTCCAGGTCCACGATTGCGTCGCCAGAAAAAAAGCTGCGCGGAAGCAGACGCTTGCGGGGGCGCAGATGCCTGTCAAGGTCGACATGGATTCCCTCCCGCTTCTTGTTCAAAGCCTGACGCAGCGTCGTGATACCACTAGTGCTTGCACCAGCGGTAGCAGTGCCAGTGATGATGATGGGAGCCTGCTCCGAGAGCCCATCCCCAAGGCCAGCAGAAGCAGAGACTTGCCTGATTTGGTTCATGTCCATGGCTGAACAAAACAAAGTTAAAAAGAACATCAAGGGTCTATAGCATAAAGCTTACCATTGAAGGATTTCAATAGGAGAAGCTTCTCCTCGCGCAGCTGCCTCTTCTCCTCGCGCAGCTCCCACTTCTCCTCGCGCAGCTGCCTCTTCTCCTCGCGCAGCTGCCTCTTCTCCTCGGGATCATTTGTTTGCTGGAGTTGCCCGTCCACAGCACTAATTTGGCCCTCAAGCACAGCAATCTGCTGCTCAACTTCCCGGATTTGCCCGGACAAGCCAGAAGCCGGATCACCTTCCGCCTCCACGTCCATGGCCAAACCTAGGTTAAAGGTTGAAGGTTGGTTTTTTTAAAGAACCAACCTCCTCATATTGAAAAGATGAAGACCGAACCAGTTGATCCTGAGGAGGAAAAGCAAATTCAAAGATATGAAATATGCAATGGTTAAGCTTGAGTTGGCTTGAGGAGTCTGGAGTGGAGAAATCCAGATTATAGTTTGTGTAAGAACATATGGGGTCATGACTATTCGTTTTGGCCAAAGGCCCGGCTTGTAACATTTTGAAAGACAGTTTTGAATGAAGAGTTTAGATTAGAAAACACCCATTGCGACGAAGCTTGAGATTTCGGCTTAAGAAATGGAAGACAATGCAAGTGACAAAGCGGACTGCTAGAATTTCCACAGGAGGGAAGTGCCTTCCCGGGATTACAGTAGAATGTATCACTCTCCAGGGAGAGTGAGCCCCTATGGTCTTAGATCTAAGGGGAAAGAAGAATCCAAGGAAAGTTATAACCCATCATCTAAAGAGGAGCCATTCACTGTTTGTGGTGCTCATATTGCGAGAAGGGATCATTCCATTTCACTGATCAGACCCAACTTAGTCATGTTTGGTGGAGACTCCAAAAGGCGTTTGCTCAATAACAAATGGATTTCACACAGGGCTTGGCAGATTTTCCATGGTTGGGTATTATGTTGTAACATTTGAAGAGATATGCGGAAGCTAAGATGGACAAGGATGACTCTATCACTCTGATATATCAATCACTGTGTATATACATGATCAACAATCGTGACTATCAACAGTCGTGACTATCCTACACCTGGATCAGTGATGTTGCAACTCATGCCATGTAAACTCTCATGTCATGGAGAGAGTATATCTCCAACACATTATATTTGGGAATTGGAACATTGTTAGAGATGAATTACAATGTATTATCTGGTTGTTGGATTGGCATAATTAGATCGTGGCTGTCTCTTGCAATGCATGTTTGAAATAAGGGTTAAAGAGTTTGCAAGAGGCAGGGCATTATCATACACTAATAATGGTAATAATAATATATAGCAACGTAGCCATACACCTGGACCTCACAAGTCGAACTACATTGGAAAGAATAAAATATAATCAGCAAAAGTATCGTTTTTCACCATACAGTGAAAGTGCTCTAGATCTGGAGTCCCCAACGATCAGCTCATTGCCTGGATTGCTGTCTCGAACAAGCCAGCATGGCTACACACACTGAGGATAATCCCGTCTGGTTTAAGCCTTCCAGAACAAAGCCACCGTCTTCAAGTGAGCATAGCTCAGCAGTTCTTCACGGTACTAACCAGTGCTACCCCCGCTTTGACTTGGCCACGAACGCAATGACTTCGGCTCTATATCTGGAGATAGTCGAGTGAATTGCCTCAGATTCCAGCCTTCAGTTCTGCCACGAAAGTTTACCAGCATTCGTTGAAACAGCTCGTCTGGTTCGTTGTGCTGAGCATAGCCGGCAATCAATGTTGCTTCTGGGGTTTAAAAACCTCGTTTAAAAACTTGACGAGAGATCGTCGTAACGAATATAACCTTTGCAGCTTGGAAATAGATAGACAAAACTCTTTGTGTCTTCTTCACTCCAAACAGGCCTTCAACGCAGAAGCAACCGTTTGAGCATCCGGATCACAGCCTTGGTACTTCACCAGAGTAACCAGCTCCAAGGCATCGTCAGTTGGTGCCGAGTGCATATCAAAGCACACTAATCCCGCCGCTTAAACCTCTCAAGCACACTCCTGGTAGCACCGTACCTTCACAAGCTCATAGTCAGAGAATCGTCCACCGCAACTGCCAGAGGATTCGTCACTTCGATCCGCCACCTGGGCTTCTGAAAGATCGCATTCCCGCACTGTTTCCTTCGAGATAACATCCATCGCACGAGCAAAAAGCACGCGAGCAGCACCAAGATAGCCCAGAGAAGAAGCTGGAGAAGTGACCACGGCGTCCTCCTAGCCACCACCATCACCATGTGGCCACTGCTGTGTCGTGACCGTCGCGACGATGGTGGTGGTGGTGGTGGCGGTGGCGTCCTCCATGATGGTGACCATGGTGATGGTGGTGGACAACCAGACGAGCTCCATGATGGTACACTGTTGCTGCTGGAGCTGGATCGTGGTGGCGAGCATGATCAAGGAGAGCAGGCACTGAATAGCATGGCAAGGTTTTCTCACTGTGTGTGACGAGCATGAACGAAAGCAGCTGGAGCTGGAGCTGGAGCTGGAGCTGGAGCTGGAACTGGAGCGTCACCTTGAAGAACTGGAGCTAAAGCTGGCGGTGGCTCGTGGCCTCGGCCGTTGGAGGCCCATGATCGCGAGAGATCATAGCTTCTTGATGGAGAGAAGCATCCACGACATCTCGAATAGAAAAATCCAAGCGAGAAAGTATAACCTAGGATAATACTACTTTTGCCTTTGTGAAAAAAGAGAACTATACACGAGAGCTGGTTTTTACGCTGTGGATTGCACGGAGCTGCAAGTTGGATCCTCCCCAAAGTCATCGTCGTCGATGGACGCGTCCTGGTACTGCTGGTACTCGGTCACCAGATCGTTGAGATTGCTCTCCGCCTCGGAGAACTCGAGCTCGTCCATCCCCTCGCCGGTGTACCAGTGGAGAAACGCCTTGCGCCGGAACATGAGTGTGAACTGGTCGCTCACTCGCTTGAACATCTCCTGGATCGACGTCGAGTTCCCGATGAACGTCGACGACATCTTGAGTCCCTTGGGCGGGATGTCGCATACGCTCGACTTGACGTTGTTTGGGATCCATTCCACGAAGAAGGACGAGTTCTTGTTCTGGACGTTGACGATCTGTTCTTCCACCTCCTTGGTGCTGATGCGGCCCCGGAACATTGCCGAGGCGGTGAGGTAGCGGCCGTGGCGAGGGTCCGCCGCGCACATCATGTTCTTGGCGTCCCACATCTGCTGCGTCAGCTCCGGGACGTTGAGCGCTCGGTATGGCTGCGAGCCGCGCGAGGTGAGCGGTGCGAAGCCGACCATGAAGAAGTGGAGGCGCGGGAAGGGGATGAGGTTGACGGCGAGCTTGCGGAGGTCGGCGTTGAGCTGGCCGGGGAAGCGGAGGCAGCACGTCACGCCGCTCATCGTTGCTGATATCAAATGGTTGAGATCGCCAACTGCAAGAAAGAGTTGGTGTAAGCCAAAGTTGAACTTGCTACTTCAAACTATTGAAGTCTAGAAAACTGGAAAAGGAGAGAGAGTTTTCGGAGAACTTACAGGTGGGAGTTGTGAGCCGGAGAGTTCTGAAACATATGTCGTAGAGGGCCTCGTTGTCCAGAACCATGCACTCGTCGGCGTTCTCGACGAGCTGGTGCACGGACAGCGTCGCGTTATAAGGCTCCACGACTGTGTCCGAGACCTTGGGCGACGGGAACACGGAGAAGGTGAGCATCATCCTGTCCGGGTACTCCTCTCGGAGCTTCGATATCAGCAGAGTTCCCATCCCTGAGCCCGTTCCCCCGCCGAGAGACTGGCTCACTTGGAATCCTGCATAGAAGAGAAGTAGATTAAGAGACTTGTCGTTCTTGAGAATCGCATCGGTACCTTGCAGGCAATCAGCGCCTTCACACTCCTTGCGCACCACGTCCAGCACGGAGTCGATAAGCTCGGCTCCCTCGGTGTAGTGGCCTTTGGCCCAGTTGTTCCCGGCTCCCGTCTGGCCGAAGACGAAGTTATCAGGCCGGAATATCTGTCCATACGGCCCCGACCGAACGCTGTCCATTGTCCCAGGCTCCAAGTCCATGAGAATCGCTCGAGGCACGTAACGTCCGGCACTGGCTTCGTTGAAGTAGACGTTCACTCGCTCCAGTTGGAGGTCGGACTCTCCGTGATAAAATCCCGTGG
Source organism: Selaginella moellendorffii (assembly GCF_000143415.4). Lineage (NCBI taxonomy): Eukaryota > Viridiplantae > Streptophyta > Lycopodiopsida > Selaginellales > Selaginellaceae > Selaginella > Selaginella moellendorffii. The sequence continues at coordinate 303,377 of NW_003314309.1, forward strand.
GCTCGATCCCATGCTCGTCACATATCACTTCCCAGAACTTGGCGCCAATCTGGTTACCACACTGGCCTCCCTGTACGTGGACAATCTCTCTCATTTCTTCTGTTTGCTTCGATCCAGCTGAAGGACCTGACGACACTGCGGTAGTTCAGCTGTTGGTCTATACCGTTAATGTCGTTGTCACCAGAGAAAAACTACCCCGAGTAACAGTTTTCTCTTATTGCCTTAACTGTTTTATTTGCGTATAACCAACCTGTATGTAACCATGTGAGAAAGTGAGGTGATTTAAATCGAGCGAACCTTTAAAACGATAAGCTGAGAGTAGGCTCCTCGCCTGGCTACGAGCTCCGAGTGCCTTCCCTGCTCCACAATCTCACCGTCATGCAGCACGGCAATCTGGTCGGCACTGCAAATCGTAGATAGCCTGTGTGCCACAACCACTGTCGTTCTCTCCTCCATCAGCCCCTCAAGAGCTTCCTGGACAATTCCCTCGAACTCGGCGTCTAGAGCACTCGTGGCTTCGGCCATAAGACGTTGGTGCGATCCGGTTTCCACAAACCTTCCATTTTGAAGCACAGCAATGGAATCTGTGCCTTTGACAGTACACAACCTGTGTGCTATAATAACTGTCGTTCTTGCCACCATGATTTTGTGAGTGCGTTTTGTACCACATTCTCGGACTCAGCATCTAAAGCACTGGTTGCCTCATCCAACAACAGTATCGCTGGATTTCTGACCAATGCTCTAGCTATGGCTATCCTCTGCTTTTGGCCTCCAGAAAGTTGTACGCCTCTTGAACCAACCTGCAATGTACTTGAGCAGTTCAGACACTGAAAAAATAGTGTCTAGGCACCTGTGTTTCGTAGTCTTGAGGAAGCTGATTTATAAAATCGTGCGCATTTGAAGTCCTGGCAGCCAGCTTTATCTCCTCCATGTTCGCATCATCTTTGCCGTAAAGTACGTTTTGCGCGATGGTGGTAGCGAACAAAGCTGGTTCTTGGTTAACGAGACCAATCTGTGACAGGAGCCATTTTAATTGTAGAGATTTGGTGTTGTAACCATCCAAGAGAATTTCTCCTGTAGAAGTATAAAACTCAGAAAAGAAATATAAGCAAAGAAGCAATTCACCTGAAGTTGGGTCGTAAAACCTTTCAATGAGAGATATAATCGTGCTCTTCCCAGAACCACTGGGGCCAACAATGGCTATCGATTTCCAGGCGGTATCCTGAGGCTCAGGTCGTGAAGAACACGAGCATCTGGCCTGGAGGAATAGTTGGAAGTAACTTTATACAGCTCAAGCACTCCATGGACGTGTTGAAGACGAAATTCCGTTGACTCTTCACAGTTAGTGATCGTATTCTTGTTGTCTAAAGTTTCCAGAATTTTGAACGCAGCGGCTCTTGCATTCGATATAGCAGCAATGGTCGGAGCAGTCTGTCCGAGAGCACTATGAGAAAAACGTTCAGCATCAGAACTCAAAACATAATCAATAACAGTAACTTACAAGGCACCTAAGAGCACGCAAAATATTGTAGATAGAGCTTTTCCACCGTTTGTCGTGCGGTTTCTTACGAGAATGCCACCGTACCACATCAGTAAGGCCCAAGAACACAAGGGCAATGCATACATTGCTCCCATTCCAATCCCTTTGACA
>NW_003314309.1:305127-423473 GCF_000143415.4 Selaginella moellendorffii
CAACAAACGAATAGACTGTCCGAATTTGAGAAATTGCCTGCAAGTCAGTCTGGAGTAAGAAATTTAGTCTGGAAGTCTACGTACTTACTCCTTCAACGATGTTTCCCGCTTTGTCGTATTCCTTCTGGGTCTTCGATGAAACGCCAGTGATGACATGAGCGTAGAGACCTCCAGCTAGAATGACCACCGGTACGGTTGCCAGCGTCAAAAGTCCGAGCTGCCACACAGTTGCAAATCCCAATGCGATGCCTCCAAAAAACGTGGAAACGTGATGGATGAGGACTCCCATCTACGAAAGAGCAAAAGAGAGAGGGAAGAAACATCACATCTACAAACTATTGAATGAAAGCGAAAGAGATAAAAAAGAAAGGCTATTAAAGTACTCACTTTCTCGCTTATAGCCTGCTGGATGAGCAAAGTGTTGGAGGAAATGCTGCTAACGAGCTCCCCAGTCCTCGCGTCGTCGCGATCGAAGAACGAGATATCGTGCCGCAGGATTGCCTCCAAGTAGCTGATCCTGATCTTCCTGCATTGCCGCTCTCCGGTCTGGATCCAGCACGCAACCTCTGCAACATCAGAGCTAGGAATTCCTCCCATTCTTTCAAGAACAAAATCCCTCTACCTAGCCAAGACGCGCCAAAGAGGATCAATCCCAGATACAAGAAATCCAATGCCACCTGATCGATCGCGAGCACGATCACGAGAGATCACAACGAAATATCCATACCTTGGACACGCTGTGATACATGTGCCGAAGATCCTTGTCCGATCCAAGAACATGAGCCAATCGTCCGAAGGAGAAGAAGAAAATCGGCAGCGCCAGGCCGTGCGCGATGGCGCCGAGCGATCCCAGCGCCATGAGCAAGTGGTCGCATCGATCGGCAAAGAAGAAGAGCTTGTGGAGCGGCGCCAAGGATGAGGGCGGTCCATCGCTATTGAGCCCTAAAGATTTGGAGCCACTGGCGTTGGCATTTCCACTTACATTCCTTCTAGTCATTACAATGCGTATGGAACGATCAACTTTCCTCCACTGGAGGATCCCAGATAAAGAGCGTTCTAGCTCAAAGAAGAAGAACGATCGAGTAAGAGAGAGAGAGAACTCTCTTTCCAGGGAGGTGAAAACTAGAAAACAAAGAAATCTCTAAGCTTTTGCAAATTTGATTCTTCCAGCCAAGCTACACACAAAAAAGAAGAAGTGAAGATCACAGCTAAGTAGCGAGATCCCTCGCTAGTGTTTTTTTTCTTCTTCTCTTTCTTTGCGAGATTTGTCGGTTGTCTGCCCAGGATCCAGCATCTTCGACATGTGACGAGACTCGTTCATCGAACATGAGATCTTCAAAGCTCTTGACTTGGTATCAAAGAAACCAAAGAAAAACCAAGAACTTTGTCCGAGAAGTTGACAAAAAAATGGTTTTTTTTTTTTTTGTGTGTGTGTTCTTCATCAGCTAGCTCGGAGAACTGTGCTGCTGCTGCAATTTTATAAGATGCGAGTAAGCACCATCGGCTTTCGCGACGAGCTCCCAGTGACTTCCCTGCTCCACGATGGTTCCATCCTGGATCACCGCGATCTTGTCCGCGTTTCGTATCGTGGACAAGCGATGAGCAACCACGATGGTCGTCCGGCCTTTCATCAACCTGTCCAGCGCCTCCTGGACGATGTGCTCCGACTCGGCATCCAGCGCGCTGGTGGCCTCGTCCAGCAGGAGGATCGTCGGGTTCTTGAGCACTGCTCGAGCGATCGCCACCCTTTGCTTCTGTCCACCCGAGAGCTGCGCTCCTCGCTCGCCGACGCTGGTTTTGTAGCCATCCGGCAGCGCGCTGATGAAGTTGTGAGCGTTTGCTGCTGTTGCTGCCTCGATGATCTCGCTCTCCGTCGCGTCTTCCTTGCCGTAGCGGATGTTTTCCTGGATCGACGTCGCAAAGAGAGCCGGTTCTTGCTGGACGAGGCCGACGAAGCGCCTGTATGATCGTAAGTTGAGGAGCCTGATGTCCTTGCCATCCACCAAAACTTTCCCTGCCACTGGATCGTAGAACCTCTCGACTAGTGAGATGACCGAGCTCTTCCCGGACCCGCTAGCTCCAACTATCGCCAGGCTCTGGCCGATGTGAACCTTCAAGTTTAAGTTCTTGAAGATGGTAACTTCCGGCCTTGTTGGATAGTAAAAGTCCACGCTTCTAAGCTCGATCTCTCCCTTCATGTTCTTGACAGTCTCGGCACTCGGATCGTCCGGGTTAATCTCTGTTTTTCTGTCCAGAATCGCAAACACCGACTTGAGAGCCTGGCCACCTTTCACAATGTCTGGACTTAAGCCGAGTGACTCCCCTATACCGTTGGAGGTGATAACCAGCACGAGGAAGGCTTTGATGGCGTTGCCAAAGCTTGCTTTGCCATCTCGGACGACCAAACCGGCGTACCAGAGCCCGAGACCGAACGAGGCGAACAGGAAGAAGGAGCCGACACCATAGCCAATTCCCGCTATCTGTCCTCGAACGAAGCTACTCCTCTTCGGGACTTCGAGTTCGTCAGTAACTAGCTCGACCATCTTGGCCTCGGCGTTGAATGCTGCCACCGTTCGTATGTTGCTCACGGCCTCGCCGGTTAGCTTGGTAGCTCGCTCGTGAGCCTTTTCAATGTTCCCGGCAAAGCCTTTCAGGAACATTTGCTGGATAGTACACAAAATTCAAGTTTAAAGAGCCGCGAAAGATGAAGCATCACGTAAACCACGTACCTCCGAGATGCCCGAGGCGACGAGTAGAGGCAGCGAAGCAGTGACGACAAGTGCTATCCTCCATTCCACAATGAACGCTATAAGGAAAGCTGATACCAAGAGTGACGAGTTTTGGAGGATAATAGCAACTCTATCTCCCATGGTGGCTCTAACAAAACCCGCATTGGTCGATAGCTTGGAGGCAATCTGACTGCTGCCGTTCTCGTCACGATCGAACCAGCTCACCTCAAATCTTGTGACGGCTATAAGACGAAACAAAGAAAAACAAAACGTAAGAAAATCTGTGGATAAGTGAGAAAACTATAGTACCTGTGAACATGAGTTCTCGGATACGCTTTGTAAGGCTCTCTCCAGTTACTCCAAACGAGTAGTGCAAGAGGGAGTGTATCATCCCCACACTGACGCCTATGCAGACGAAGATGATGGAGTATTTTTGCACTTCGGACTTCATGTAGCTCTTGTCCGGATTGTAATAGATGCTTAAGACGCTGCTGATGATCATCGCAAACACCGGATTTACGAGCCCCGCCACAACCGCCGCTGCGCTTCCGAGAAGAAGAAATGGCCATTCTGCTGCGTTGAGCTTCAGGAGTCTAAAGAAGTAGGAGCCTTTTTTCTCGTGCGCTTCAAGCTCAACACCTTCGACCAGTCCGTCTGACTTTGTGCTTGACTGCCGGCTTATGAAGCTCCTGACTCTTGAAAAACTTATCAGGCCGCTATGCTCTGCACTGCTTCTTCTCATCGAGGTCGATCCAGCTTGAGACTTGAGAGATTGCCTGCAAGAACAGAGAGCAAAGTATAGTACGTTAAAAATCCAACATTTCTCAAACCTTTCGTCTCGAGCAACTTCTCTGGCCATGTTTTGGAGGTGTACTAACGTCGCGTATGCTCCCCCGTCACCTCTAGAGGACAGCTCGTCATGAGTCCCAAGCTCCACAATCTTTCCTTCTTGGACGACGGCGATAGTGTCGGCGTTTTGAACCGTGGAGAGACGATGCGCGATGATCACGGTCGTGTGTCCGTGCATGAGCTTGTCCAGAGCATCCTGGACAACATGCTCGGACTCTGCGTCCAAAGCACTGGTTGCTTCGTCGAAGAGAAGAATGGAGGGATTCTTCAAGATGGCTCTCGCGATTGCTATACGTTGTTTCTGACCGCCCGAGAGCTGGACACCTCTCTCTCCAGCCTGGAAGATCGAAGCAATGAAAAGAAGTATTTCTCCCTGCGAACTAATTCACAGCATACCTGAGTCTCATATCCGTCTGGAAGCTGTGAGATAAAGCTGTGAGCGTTTGCTGCTTTTGCGGCGTCCTCGATCTCTTCCCTGGTTGCTGATGGTTTACCGTAAAGGATATTGTTTCGTATAGTCGTGGCAAACAAAGCAGGCTCCTGATTTACAAGCCCGATTTGAGATCTTAACCATTTGAGATCCAAAGTTCTGATGTCGTGACCATCAACAAGAATTCTCCCTGATAAAAGAAAGTCAGATTAGTGAGTAATGTAATCATAAGACTGAACTGAAATATTACCTGAGCTCGGATCATAAAAGCGCTCTATAAGCGACACAACCGTGCTTTTCCCTGAGCCACTACCGCCAACGATCGCAACACATTTTGCTGCCGGGATCGATAAAGAAAAGCCTTCAAAGACTTTTATATCCGGTCGTGAGGGATAGCTAAAGTGCACGTCCTGGAGGTCAACACGTCCTTCAACTATGGATAGTGTTTCGCCTTTCGAGCTGGTGTTGATAGTTGGCTTGTGATTGATCGCCTTTAAGATTGTCTGCGTCGCTGCTCTCGCTTTAGCGAGAGCACCAATACTCGGAGAGGCCTGTCCCAAGGAACTGCAAGGAAAAAAACACGAAAAGAAAGCATTCTCTAAGTTTCACAGGAGCGATAAGTATTAAAGCATGATACTTACATACCACCGATAAGAACGGCGAAAATCGTCGACAAAACCGAGCCTCCGGTGGCATCTCCCTTCCTGACGAGGACTCCACCGTACCACAGGAGCAAGGCCCATGCACAGAACATGGTTCCATACAGTCCTCCAACTCCAAAGCCTTTGGCAGCTCCACTTTTGTATCCCAGCTTCAATGATTTCTTGAGAGCATTTGTATAAGCAGCGAGGGCCTTCGTTTCACCGACAAAGGAGTAAACTGTACGTATTTGAGCGGTCATCTGGAAATAAGAAAAGAATAAACTTTAACTCTCATACGTCAACTCTACAAGCTAAAGACTACGAAAGAAACACAAAAATACCTCTTCTACAATGTTTCCTGGCTCAGTATCAGCCTGGCCTTTTGACGCAATCCCTGTGATAGCTTTGGTATAGAATCCCCCTACTACAGCAATCACGGGAAGAATGGCCAAAGTTACAAGGCCAAGCTGCCAAACGGTAGCAAAACCGACAACGAATCCGCCAATAAATGTACTGACAAAGTGTAGGAATCCTCCCATCTACACGAACAGTCTGTGTTAGCTAGCGGAAGAAACCCGGAAGAAAAACTCACCTTTTCACCAATTGCCTCTTGAATTGTTAACATGTTGCCCGAAAGATTGTCAACGATATCACCTGTTCGAGCCTCGAGATCGAAGTAAGAGATGTCTTGCTTGAGCATGGCTTCCAGGTAGACGATCCTCATTCTGGAGACTTGACGCTCACCAGCTTGCATCCAAAGCGCTACCTCTGCAGTCAAGAAAAGCTTTTAGCTCCCCAAGATCGCAAAAGCCATATAGATTACAAACCAGCCCAGGAGGCAAACAAGATAGCGATTCCCAGATACACGAAGTACAAAGAGTACTGGAAGAAGAACAGAGCTGTTTCAAGCAAGAGAGAAAGAGTCAAAGAAGTACCTGTGATACTTGGCGATACATTTCTTGTGGATCGCTGGCCAGACTTCCAAAACTATTGAGCAGCTTCCCGAAGAGGAGGAGGAAGATTGGGAGGGCAACTCCGTGAGCCACAGCTCCGATAGTTCCCCCAAACATGAAAGCACAGTCGACACCATCGGCAAACGCGAAGATCTTGAGCAAGGGGACGCTGGCCTGCTTCTCCTCCTCCATTTTCTTCTCGGAGGAGATGGAGTTGTCCTCCATCGTCCTGTCGAGCCTCTCCGATTTCTTGTCAAAAGCGGTCTTCTCGGATGCTACTTCTTTCCTGGAGTTGCCGCTAACTTCAATACCTTCCATGATCTCCTAAAAGTGAGAAAGGAGAGAAAGGTAACAATCAGCCGTTGGTACGAAGAGTTTTAAGTCAAACACTTGGCTCAGCTCTCACGAAACAAAGTCTTAGTAACCCACGTAAGCTCGGTAAGAATTTCCACAGCGTTTGCACGGAAGAGAATCCTTACCTGAGAGTCGATCCAAATGCGATGCCCGTGAATAGCGCAGCGAGAAAGAATCCGCGACAAAGCCAAATCAAACACGAATGGAACAATAACAATAACAATCGATCCACTGGAGATTAAAAAATCACGCTCCACAGTGGCGCGATTTGGAAGCATTCGTGTCATTGCGCCTCGGCTTCTAGAAATCCCCCTTCTAAACCCTAAATCTGGGGTCCAGTCCACGTGGCAGGTTCTAAGAAGTCCACGTGGCACTTTATGGGCAGTCAGCGTGGCACAATGTCGAACGTTCTGGCAGACGATTTCCAGGTTAGCGTGGGAGCTGTCGTTCGTCAAAAGCTGGCACACGCAGAGAGAGAGGGATCGAGGAGCTAGGGTTTTGGATGGGCAATGGAAGAGGAGGCAGTGACCGAGGAGGAGGCGCTCGCTCTCAAGCGATTCAAGGGCGTGATCCTGGCGCGGGGCTATCACTACCCGCAGCGCGGCGACGATCACACGCTCCTGCGCTTCCTCCGCGCCAGGGCGCTCGACATCAGCAAGGCCGCCCAGATCTACGGGGACTACGTCAAGTGGCGCCGCGATAATCACATCGATTCCTTGCTCCAAGTGCGATCCAATCGATCGAGTCTTCCTTCCATGCATCGATTCATGCGCTGTGTGTTTTGTGACCTTCCAGACATTCACATTCCCGGAGCTGGATGCTGTCTTGGCAGCTTGGCCGCAAAACTGGCACAAGACTGATAGATTTGGCCGACCGATCAACATCCAGCTTCTCTCGAGGTACTTGAAAGCGTTTCTACTTTTGAGAGAGAGAAAAGAAAGAGAAGAGATGATCAATCACCATAGCTAAGATCTTTCTCTTCTTCTAGATTGAGAATCCAGGAGGTGTTCCACGCTACCACCGAGGAGAGACTTTTGAAGAGAGCTCTTTGGGTGTGGGAAGAGCTCCACGAAGTGAAGCTACCGGCGTGTTCTAAAGCCGCTGGCCACCAAGTTGGCCGCGCTACAATCATCGTGGATCTCAAAGATATCGTAAGCACATAGATTGGTTATATATGATCGATCGATCGATACCTTTGCTTGCTGTGACACAGCCTTTGGGAACCATCACCAATGCTCATGGACGCCGGGTGCTGATCAAGATGGCTCAAATCTTCTCGCGCTACTATCCCGAGTACCTCGGCCGACTCATCATCGTCAATGCTCCGGCCGCTTTCAAGGTGCTGTGGGAGATCCTCTTGCCTTTCATCGATGTTCCAACGCAAAAGAGAATTGGGATCCACAGGGGGAACGGGCTGGCCGATTTGCTCAGCGTGGTCGCGCCAGAGAACCTCCCTTGCTTTCTCGGTGGCTCTTGCAAGTGTCCCCAAGGCTGCGAGAACTCTTTAACCGGACCATGGAGCGACAAAGTTGACGCTCAACAGCGAATGTAAACAACGAGATGAAAAGATTTTTTTTGAGAAATCCGAGTTGCAAAGAAACTCACAGCAGGGCTTTTGCAATCATCCAGCCTCGGATCTTCACACCGCTCGTCTCGTCCTGTACGTTTAGTAGCGGCTGGAAGAACTCCAAATGTAACAACGCAAACCTTTGCTGTGATCAAAGTAGCTCGTTGATGGGATTGACGGTGAGAAAGCCCGACATCGTCTTGCCGCTCGTCATGCGCAGGCCATCGATGATACAGCTCCAAGTCGAGCCCAACGCGCCAATGAAAAAGTCCGACTCGGCTGCCATGAGCAAGTTTACGAAGGCGTTGTCAAAGTTACGTCTCTTGCCCAGTTGAGCCATGTACGCGGCCATGCTTGTGCTCCCGGACTGCCTTGTGATGTTGGTGAAGTAGAAGTTCCAGTCCGTGTAGCTCCGGCTTTCCTCCACAACGTTCTGTCCAGCACAAACACTACATTTAAGCTATATCAAACTATATGCATGTAAATTACCTCCATTTCTGTGGAGAGCCATATGCCTCGGACGTGAGGAAACGCCCGCTTGAGATGCTCTGCGAGTTTCATGTACTCCGGAAACGCAAATACTCGCATTTCCGAGCCTTTGTCTCCTTGTCTAACGTGCATGCTTACAAGAGGCCGCGGAATCCATGGTCCCAGACTACTCCACACCAGCTTTTCTATGGGTGTCCGCTCCGGCTGAGCGTACTGTACCTATATAGTAGAAAACGTTACGAGACGCGGTACTTGGCACAAAAAACAAACCTTTGGCCATTCTCGTGGAACTAAATCCAAAGCTATCTCGGCGGCTTTAACTCCAAATGCATCGTGGCGAGCACGGTTGAGTAAATTACACAAGTTTTCGCTTGGAGACCGCATCAAGTATCGGAGAGCCTTCAGAGAAAACAAAAAAAAAAAAAACAGACAGAAGATCTGAAAACGACGTACAAAAAATGATCAATAAATACCTGAGTCCTCCACCATCTTCGGTCTTGTGCTTTGTAACCCGACAAAAGACTACCATCGAGTTCGACTGTCCGTTGTATCGATTCCCATGGTCTGCCCCAGGTGCTTCAAAAACGCAATAGGAAAATCAAAACGGGCTTTGAAAGACGAAAACAAAGATAGGTGAGAAAACTCACGTTGGAACCGGCACTTCCTTCCAAACGATAAATGGGGGATAGTTCTTGCTGCTCGTAAGTATTCCTTCTCGCCACGCAGACTTTAGCATGGAAAGTTTTAATGCACGATCTATGCATTCGTTTGAAGCTTCTGCTGCAAAGTAGCACGACCACCGCGAATGGCTTGACCCTGCCCAGATATCAGTTCTTTACATGACACAAGGCACAGTATACGTACCAGTACATCCGCTGTGATTGGCTCCGTGGTAGTCTTTCGTTACTAAAACTCTTCCTTCTCGCAAGGCAACTGCCAGAAGTCCAGTCATAGCCACGAGCTCCGCACCAACACCAATTGAGCTCCTAGTCTTCTGGCTTTCCCAGTCTGCCAGGAGGAACTTTGCGCTGCTGCAATTTCGCGGATGTTGATTGAGCCATATGTCGCGTTGTGCTCGTCGAGTTAAAGGAAGATTGTCCTCGTCACCACCTTGAATCTTCGAGATAGAGATCGACCTTTAGCTGGCTCCCAATCAAGAAAAAGTATAAGTAAGCTCTACTAACCCAAGGCGGGTACGGTCCTTGTAATCTGGCTTTGGTCGAGAGCATTTCTTCTCCATCGTCTTCAACAGATAAGCCCCCTCCCAGCTCTAGACCGAGCGCACCTTTCCAAAGTGTCCACAGGGGTCGCCTTCCATCGTGTTGGCGAGAGTCCAGCCTGGTGAAGTCTTCGCTGCTTTTCTTACAGTCCTGAAAGTGAGGCGCTGGTATATCCGATCCCGCGGCTCTAGCACCTTGATCCAAAGTCTTGCTCCAAAGATCTAGCAGAATTCTTACTCGATTGTCGTCGCTATGGATTTCACTGGTAGCATTATCTGTTCCTGATCAAATGCAGAAACAAGTCAGTACCAGCTCGAGTAAAGGTAATTCAGCACAGAAATACCAGCATAGATGACGGGAGCCAGAAATCCATAAGGAGCATACTTGTTCACGTTGTCAAACAAAATGATCATACACAGTAAGGTGATGATCATAAAGCACCAAGGACCTTGAAGCTCAACCGGCGGCCGCCTGGAAACCATCCCCGGAGACCTTGTAATGAGATTGAAAAAGTGATGCATCGATGAAGCCCTCCAAAGGGTTGAACCACTTCATGCTGAGTGAATCAGTCGTCGATCAAGCACCAGAATGCACGTAAAAGAAGACAACAGAAAGAAAACGCACAAGCTTCCTCAAATCTTGCCAAAATCTACGTTGCTTAAAACATAAGAAGTCCCAGCAGCATAAGGAACGGTCACGAGCAAACACATGGAACGTTGTTAGACCTCAGGCTCAAAAAAGTTACGTACCAGCCGTTTAATGCATGTTGTTGCAGCTCGCGACCTCTCCAAGCGAAAACTGTAAAACTTCCCAAGCAGACAAAAGAAATAAACAAATCGGGAAGTGCTACAAAACAACTGAACGTACCAAGGAGGTTTTGTGTCTCTAGGACTCTCCATCCCAAACCTGTCATAGCGCTCGCACCGACCTGGATAAGACCATTCGTGGCGTTGGTGTTTGGACGCATTTAGTTGTGGCAGTCAACAGATGTCGTCTGAAGAAAACTCCAAGTTGCTGATATTCTATTTGAAATTGCGAGTGAAGTCTCACTCGATCCTCGTCAGTCATGTTATCAGCAGCTGCTTGCTTGAACTACACAAAACAGGAAACAAAAAAAAAACTCAAAAGTAAACAAAGAAACGCGTTGATGTCTGGTGATTGAAATGAGCGCTACGTACCCACAATAAGGAGTACCAAAGATTCCCAGCTTTTCTGCTTTCTATGGAAATCAAATCGCGGAGGAAAGAAAAACTCGCACAAATCGAATCCATTTCATTGTCAAAGAAAAACCGGTAAGAACTGACAAAGAAAGTGCTGTGGAACAATTACGTACCATAAGCCTTCAATGCATCGCCGGTGAGGCGACAAATCCTCCACTCGGGCAGCACGAGGGCCCCCATTTCCTGGTAAAACTTGATAGCATTCTCGTTCCAATCCAAAACGCACCACTCCACTCGGCCAAGCCCGCGGTTGGCAGCTTCCTTGGCAACTGTCCGGAGAAGAATTCTTCCAAGTCCTTGCCTTCTATACGGCTCCCTGACGAACAAGTCCTCGATGTAGAGACCCGGCTTGGCCAGGAAAGTGGAGTAATTCGGGAAGAACAGCACGAAGCCAGCCACGATCCTGCCGCTGTCGCTGGTGAAGAAATCCTTGTCTGGATCGGCTATTTCGGCGCCGATCTCCACTTCTGGAACAAAATTTCGATTGAATGCCTGAGGATATTTCGGCCAAAACCACGCACCTTGAGAAGCCAGACAGTCCCCAGCAGCAGCATTGCTAGCGCTGGATCGCGAAATCTCAAGCAGCAGCACAGTGAGGCCCTGGAACGCCGGCGCGTTGAAGAGCGTCGACCGGTACTGCTCCTCGGTGCCAACGCAGGCGTCGGCCAGGCGCTCAAACTTCGCGAGCTGCGCGATCATGGACGCAATGTAGGGCACGTCCCGGGGCGACGCGATGCGCACAGACGCCGTGGCCATAGCTGAGCTCCACAAAATTTTAGGGCTCTTCGCAATTTTAGGGTTTCTCGTTTAAAACATCCCCTTTAAAAAGTATCTTACACTATAAAGTAGCGAAGAGAAAGAGAAAAAGATTTTGTTTACACAGGAGAGAGAAGAGTGTGTGTGTGTGTGTGTGTGTTCTTCGTTATCGTAGCGCTAGCGCCACTTCGTGTAACCTCTGTAAACATCCCACCCAGTCTCTGGCTCCTTCCTCTTGATCGCCGAGGCCTGATGAAACATTCGCATTTGCTCGTCCAGCGATGAAATCCCGTAGTTTTGCCGAGCTTGATCCGGATGATGATCGCTCAAGTTCGCCGCCGCCGCCGCCGCCGCTGCTGCTGCCGCCGCCGCCGCCGCTACTGCTGGATCCGGCCCAGTGTTTAGATCCAAGCTCCTCCTTCCCCAAGCTCCAGCCGAGCCAGACGAGGCGTCCACTGCTCCTCCTCCGGCGTGATCTCCCGGCATGAAGTAAGGTGGCGGCCGTCCAAAAGCTCCCGAGTTTGAGGTGATCGTCGAGAGCGATGGAGCTGGGATGGACGAGGACGCGACGTAAGGTGACGGAGCCACGAACGTCGCCGCCGCCGCGGAGAATGGGAAGCTCGAGTTGAAAGAGAAGCCTGGATACGAGTAGAGCGCCGCTGCTGCCGCCGCTGCCGCTGCCGCTTGAGGATTTTGCTGGTAGCTTCCGAGAGCCGAGGATGATGGAACGCCGGCACCACCGCCACCACCTCCGGCTGCTGCTGCCGCTGCCGCCGCTGCTGCTCGATACAAGTCCGTCGAGAAGGAGCCTCCATTCACGAAAGGATGCTGCTGCTGCTGCTGCTGCTGGGTGGAGTAAGAAGCGCTTTGCTGATCGGTTCTTCCGGTGGTGGTGGCGCCACCGCCACTGGAAACTCCTGGATAGCCTGGAATCCCAGCTCCCGGAACTGAGGAGAACCACGAGACGTTGAGAAGCTCACCGCCTCCACCGTTGGCATTCATCACCGGGTTGCTGCTGCTGCTAGCTTTCGGCTTGGTGGTGAGGTTCCTGAAGAACATTTCCTCGCCGCCGGCACCAACGCCAGCAGCGGCGGGATGATCTTCAAAGGCCGGACCGTCGTTTAAGTCGAAGTTTCTCAGCGTTGATGTGCTTGAGCTTGCTCCTCCCGGGGGCCTCAGGCGTAAAGAGCCGCCTTCTTCGCTCTCCTGGTTGAGATCCAAGGCCGCTGCCGCCGCCACCTTCTTCTCGGCTCCACCGGCGGAGGAAGTGTTGGGAAAGCCGGAGAGGAAGCTCCGGGCAGCAGCGGGAGCTGCATCCATCTCCGCCACCATCCCGAAACCCGAGTCATCGCCTTCGGCTACGTTGAGATCGATGTCGAGGAAAGCTTTTCCTTTCTTTTCCGCTGGACGGAACGCGCTCGTTGCTGCCGAGCCTTTCCATCCGGCCGCGTCCTTACTGGCCTTCAAAGAGCTGGGAGGAATGAAAGTCCTCGTGGAAGCCATCACTGCTATAGGTGCCGATAGAGAGCTGAAAGGTGGTGGCGCCGGAAGAGGATTGGTCGGAAGTGGAGTAAACATCTGTCCTGAGGCTATTGCTGGTGGTGGAGAATCCTCCGCCGGGAAGCCTTCGTTTAAGTCGAACAAAGGCCTAGCACCCCCACCACCACTTTCGCCTCCTCCGTTATCATCTTCGCCTAGAGCTTCCTCCATTGGAGTATCCTGTGCTGCTGCTGGTTGGAGTTCTTGCTGGTTCTCATCCGAGGTGATCATCGGCTCAGCAGTAGAAACTTCAGCTCCAGGCTGTGAGGCTGCCTGTTCTTCCGAAGCTCGCTGTTGCTGGCTCTCTTCCACCGCGTCGGTATCAGCACCGGCGCGTGGCTTTGCACCGCCATAGCCCTCCTCGATCTCTTTCGCCACCATCCTCGCCACCTCGAGAGGATCCTCCTCGGAACTCGGGCTCTCTCCAGCCTTAGCAGCAGCGTCCGACTTTGCAGTATCCAGGGGCTTCTCGGCCGCGGGCTTCACTTCCACAGCATTCCTCTCAGCGCCACGTCTCGCTTCGTCCGCCGAAACATCATCCGATGTCCGTGAGCTCTGCCGCCTCAAGTTGTCCGTTTTCACTGGCTCTTGAGCTCCGCCATCCTTGACGTCACCGTTCTCCGGAGCGCTGGGTTTCTGTTGCTGCTCCGGCTTCTCGGCAGGACACGCAGCCGACGTCGTTGCTCCTAAGTTGTCGTGCTCCACGTTGATCTCCTCGGTGACTACGCTCCGTGCTGTCGACACTGTGACGCAGCTTCCATCACACTTTAGCATCTCATCGGCGGCCACAGTAGCCAGCAAGCTCATACCTCCGTCGACCACATTAGATGCGTTGTTCTCTCGAGCTGCTTTCTCCGAAGAAGCTTTCCTGGCCTCGGTTCGCTCGGTTTTCTCAGCCGCAGACTTGTCACCACCCCCTCCTCCACCTTTTGATTCGCTTCTGTGCCGCTTGTCCGAGCTGATCTCGTGGTGTTTGCTGGCCTTCCCATGACCGCCGCCACCCTCTCCTAAACCGGAAGAGCTACTCCTGTCCAGCACCTTGGGTGAAGATACCTTGGCGATTACCTGAGAGTCACCATTTGCTCGAGCTGGACTTCTGCCAGGATTTGAAAACCTCAGTATCAAACGCGGGGGCGTATCAGTGTCGCCAGGGGACTTCTCCGATCCAGCAGGCCTCTCGGCTGAGTTCGCGTTGGTCCTGCTCCACATCACAGACTTCCCCGAACCATTTTCCTTTTGAGCGGCAGCCGCGGAAGTATCAACTTTGGACGAGCGGGTCAACTTCGCTTTCACTTCCTCCTTGCAAGCCGATGTCACTGGAGCGCTCGACCACGCAGGACCGTAGTTCTGCGCATGGCTAGCACAGCTCTTCTCCTCCTTCAAGGATAGACCCTGGATCTCGTTAGAACCGCTGTTGTTAGGCGAATTCTCCTTGGAGCTTGCAGTTGTACCAGACTTTGAAGTTGCGGAGCCAACTGATTTGGCCGGCGCCTCCGTGTTGGGCCCGTTCGACGAGGCAAACTTTGTCGAGCTCTTGGCATCCTTCGCGACCGGCTGGAGTGGATCATTCGCCGGGGCCTGCTTGCTCCCCATCTTCTCCCCGGATTGCTTCACCTCCGCCCCGACCCGCTTCTTCCACGTCTCCACCAACTTTCGTGCCTTCTTCTGGATCTCCACCATCCGGTGGCTCTTGAGATTGTTCACAGACTTCCCGACGTGACACGACTTGAGAGCGTCGAGATCCACGGGCAACTTCTGAAGCGCTCGCAGCAAAGTCAGGAGCAACTCGTCGAGCACCTTGTCCAGCTCCGCCGGGTGTCCGCAGTCGCTCCCACTCTTGCCTTTGTGAGCCTCCTGGAGCCAGTCGTCGAGCACGGCCAGGCCACCGAGCTGGACGAGACGGTCGCGGCACTCCTGCTTATCAGTGGAAGCCACGACACCAGCTAGCATGATTCGTCGCGAAGCCACTTCCATCGGCTTCCGGGTGCCGTCATTTCGATCTTGCTGCATCAAGCTCACAAGTTTCTCCACTCCTGCCACGCTGCAGAGCCCACCATCCTTGTCAATAATGGAAGCGATCTCCTCCGGCTTTGTCGAGCTCTTGACGAAGCTCGACTCGGAGTCGTCGGCCTTGGCACGCTTGGGGGTGGCAGCGGCAGCGGCGTTGGTGTTGGCGGTGTTGCTACTGGGCTCGTGACCGGAATCACTCCTCTCCCTCTTTTTGCCTTTGGAGCCGCCGACTGGAGTTTGCGGATGCTCCGAGTGAGAGAGAGCCAGTGCTCTTGGCGATCGAGCACCCGGCTGTTGTATAGCAGCTTGCATCTCCAATTTGGTCCTATTAAGTAACTGATCTACTTCTTCCTGATGCTCCTGGAAAAAAAAGAGAAACGAGAAGAGATCAGTAGTGACAAAGAAAAATCCAAACTTTGGAAAGGAAAACACCACTCACATCTGTGTAGTCTCGATCCGTTAGCCACCATAAGCGCTTGTGTGAGGTATCATAAACTCGGCGGCAAACGAACGACGAAACTCCAGAGGGCAGCTCCACACCCTTGCGCAGGAAAGCAACTCGGCACGGATGAAGCAGCGATGCCGCCGGTGTATCATCCTTGTGGAACGAGTAGAAGATCTCGTTGGGCGCCGCGTCGATGGGAACTCCTCTAGCTAGCTTGATGTCCGCTGGACGGTAGAGCCAATTCACTTTAAGCCTTACAGTCGTATCCTTGTCTATCGTCACTTTGCGAAGGATCCCAATGAAAGGGGGCGCGTTCCCGGCCTGGAAGAGAGCGCACTCGCCAACTTCGATCTTTCGCCCGTCCTATAGAACCAAGAAAAAAATTTAAAACAAGCCATGAGATCGGTGAGCACGAATGATAGAGAGGAAGAACAAAAATCTTGGAAGGAAAGAGCTACCTTCGTACAGTAGGAAGAAGATTTGTAGCTGGGGGAATCGATAGCAGCACTTCGAGGCGAGGAAGAAATCTTTCCTGGCAGAGGAGAGAATTTTTCCTTGCTATCGGCTGGCTGCCCATTTGCAACATGTTGCCCATGCATATCATTGCCTACTACCACCGCAAATTCCAAGAAACCAGATCCGGAGGATTGGCATAGCACAACGATCAAGCACGCGACTAAAAACTAGCGAGATTCAGAGAGATTTCGCCTAGATCTGTACAAGACTCGGGAAAATCGATCTACTTTAGAAGGGATTCGTGAAGGAAAACACGCAGCCGCGACCGCTATGTCAAAAATGCGGAGCTGCGACAAAACCCTGGACAGGAACCACGATTTCTCCCCGAAATCCGATCGATTCGCCCTCGCCGTAGCGATTGGGAGCCTTAGAGTGACCAGATCTTGCTCGCGCCAGTCGATGAGCGGCGATTTTTCTCACGACGCCATACCGCCATAGCCACACACTATTACTCTCATCATCACAGAACTAAAAGCCCTTGCCATCCCGGCGCGGCTCCGCCGTTGGATTTCACCCATCCTGGCCGCCGGATACGCGGTCAGCTCGGGTTACTCCGCGGGCAGGTCGGACCGGTAGCTTCCCGGCAGCGGCGCAACGCCGGACTCCAAAGCTCGCGTCCAAGCCAATTAAGTCCGGAGAATTGTGGCCACATGGCCATCCCACAAGGAAGCCACGATTTGGCCATCACTTTTGTCCACCACATATGAGCCAATCAATATTTAATTTAATTTTCATCAACACATAGAACAATGCTGCTGCCGATCCATGGATCAATCGATTTTCTATCATTTTTGTTTTTCCCAACGGTACAAAAGACCATGGGATCCGTACGGGAGGCTATCATCGCCGCGATCCAACGGCTCCGCCGCGAGATACGGTGTTCAAGGCGCGTTCGCGCGTAAAAAATTTCGTGACGTATGGAATAAATCCCGACGATGTTAACATAAATTGAATTACGGCGCGCTGGGGCCCAGTGGTTTTCAAACCATCTATGTCGACATAGGGGCGAAACGCGCCAGGAGATGAGCGGTCAGGATCGCGCCAGGATTCCAGCGTTATCCAGAGAACGGACGGCCAGGATGTCGCCCGCATTCTGCCCACAAATCGACAAGCAAAATTTGGAGTGATAGTGAGATCCCAATTCCCCCATCGCGAGTCGCAGCAGCAGTTTTTGATGGATCCATTCCATTAATTACGAGAGGCGCGCTGAGAAATAGCTGTGATGCGATGCGATGCGCACTTGCATTTAGGGGGATGGAGCTTAAATTTAGGGTTCTAAGAAATTGCGCGAGGCCGGGCGGCGGGCCAGCGAAGCCCAGGAGTGTTTTAAATGAAATCTGTTAGACATGGCTTTATTTGCCATCGATCGCTCCAGAAAATTGTTCGTGACAGATCATCGGTTGCTCTACCCAAATCTTCGATCGTATCAGAATATGGGTGTTCTCTATTCATCCATCCACGGATCGCTCGAAAACAATGCACCTGTGTTGTGATCCCTCTCGATCCAGTTCTAGGGTTCTTTATGGAAATAATGGTTCTTCTCTCGTGAACACGCTTTGTTTCCACTGATTAGCGACAAGGTTGAGAAAAAAAAAACGAGCGATAAAACTACGAGGAAAAAAATCAAACACCGTACCATGAAAATCAATCCCATCGGTGGGCATCCATTTGCCAGTGTAGCAGTGACTGATGCCCAGCCCACTCACAAAGATATATATTCTTCTCTCCAGAAGCATAATGGAGGAATCAGCCTTAGCCTGCAAGACAGAATAACCAAAAGCTGTGATAGATCCCAAGAAAACCAACCATGAACAACAACAAAGAGAAAACAAAAGGAACGCGAGAGAGCTGACAATCTTACCTGGTGCCTCGAAGATCACAGCCTCCTCGTTTCACTTCTTGGCGAGATTTGCCTCGAGCTTGCTGGAGTCGACGAGATAGGCGAATCCATAGGACAAGTTCTTGATGGTCGAGTCGTGGAGGTCTTGCTCCTCGGTGGCGGTGGCGTCGGTGGAGAAGAAAACCCGGAATCCACGAACGAAAGCGTCACGGGCGGTGGTCTCGCAGCACAGATTCGTCATCACTCCCGTGACGATCACCTCCTTTCGACCGGACTTCCTGAGAAAATCTTCCAGATCGGTGTTGTAGAAGCCGCTATAGGTGCGCTTGTGGACAATCTTATCGCCATCCAGTCGATCCACCTAAAGATCCACACCAATTGTGACTATTAGCTCCTCCCCCAGAATATTTCCTACTAGCGATCGATCCAGACCTCGGGAAGAAGCTCCGCCCCGGCAGTGCCATCTAGAATGTTGCGATCCCACCACTCCCCCAGCATTCCATAATCCGAGGGATCCTTGTGCGAGTGGCGAGTGTGGACAACCGGGATCCCTGCCGCCCTAGCCGCGGCGATTGATCGATTCAGCGCCGGAAGGATCGGTTCCGCCATGCCGCGAAAGTACTCCTGGACATCGATCACAAGCAGCGCCGCTTGGGCTGGATCCGGCATTCTCGATCGCAAGCCCATCTCCGATAAACCCTAAAATTTGACAAACCAAATCTTCTGGTAGGTCCCAGGTTCGATTCCCGAGAGAAACGCCCTCTGTGGGGACTTTGTTTTAGCGCGCTGTCTGTCACGTCTCGCGTAAGCCCGAGAGAGAAAAGAGAGGAGCGAAGAAACAATAAAAAAACTTCACGGGAAGATCGATCCACGGATCCAAACAAGCGAACGAGGAGGCGATCACAAAAAAACAGCTACCTTGACGACGCCAAAAAGGAAGGAAAGATGCCACATTTGTCTCCCTCACTCTCCGTGTTGTCCATGATCTCATGCTTTTCAAGGTTCCACTCGGAGAAACTTTGGGACAAAGTGGCGCGTAAGTACTCCCGGAATCCTTGACACGCACGGCTCTGTTTTCACTTCTCCTTTTTCTTCGCTTTCGTTTTTTTTTTCTTCGTCCCGCCTTTGGCAACTTGCTAGCTGGAAACCACTGCTTAGGCGGCTTAGAAACTAGAAAACAATGCAAAAACAAAACGCTTACCAGCTGCAACGTCACTTGAGAAGATTCACCAGCCGGCTTAGAGCGAACAAAGTCGTGCAGAGGCTGAGAAGGAACCCGGCGATGAGAATCCAATCCAGGGAGTAAAGTCTGGTGGCACGACTCGATGACTTTCCGGCCGCCGTGACAACCAAGGTCGATCTTTTGTCCTCAAATCTGTGTCTTAGTCCTCCGTTTTCTTGCGTGCTCCTGTACTCTTCCTCCTCTCGGTCATCTCCGGCGTGAGATTTGCACGAACAGTCATCGCAGCACGGAGCTGTTCGTGTCGTTGTTACAGCATCGCAATCACTTTGACAAGCGCTCGCACAAACTTGCTCGCCACGGCCAGCTCGGATATCGCGATCGAAGGACGAGCCTTCTTCAGGAGCACGGCTGTGGTGATCACCATCGCACAGTGAGGATGGATACGGCTCAGCTTTCACGGACCACCTCCCGACACTTGTGATCTTGCAGTTAACGTTGGAGCCCAGAAGGCCAGGGAGAGACGGAAGGAGCACTTGCACGTAGCTTTTAGTATGACCAACCTGCAAATCAAGGCTCACTTCAGTGCTAAGCGAATCAACAAAGGAAACAAAACTATATTAAAAAAAAAGCCGAGCTTTGAAAGCTTACGAGGTGGATTCCGTCTGCTGCAGTATCGGTCACCCATACTCTGTACACTTTGCCCTCCATGTCCGAATACGGCGTGAAGGATTCAAACAAGTTCGTCAGCAGCCGGCTTCTTTTCTTAACTTCGGCTGTTGGAACACGCTTCATTCGTGCCGCTGGAGTCCCTGCCATCAGTCGATACATTATTGCGGGAATTATTGAAGCGCTAGAACGTCACACCTGGCCGAGGATAAAACTGAGATATGTGAACTTGCGGGAACTTGTAGTGTTCTATCAACTCCATAGTCTTGTCAAACTCGTCGGACGTCTCTCCTAGCAGTAGCGCGTCAAGTATTTTGAGTCGTGACGAGAAGAGGATCATTATTTCTTACCTGGAAACCCGCATATTATATCCGTCGCAATATGAATGTCAGGAACGAGCTCGATGAGAGTATCAGCAACTTGTTTGAATTCGGCAACAGTGTACTCCCGCTTCATTGCCTGCAATCATCATGAATTCATGCTTGCTTGCCAAACTTTGTGACGCAGAAGAAGAATAATTGCTTCTCACCGCCAAGACGGAGTCGCTTCCGGACTGCACGGGAACATGAAGGAACGAATAAACGCAAGGGTGACGAAGAATTTCAGCAATCTCCTTGAGATGCTGCAGTATATATGGTGGATTTGTCATGCCAATCCGCAGCATCACGCTTCTATCTCGAGGAAGCTCTGCCACTAGCGCATGAAGAAGTGTTGGAATATCAGTCCCTATATCACGCCCTGCACCAACGCAAAGTTAGATTCGTCCTTAGAAACCAATAGAGAAAGTACCATAAGCTCCAGTATCCTCGCTACTTAGCCAAATCTCTGTTACACCCTCGGACACAACCCCTTGCAGCCTCTTCACCTTTTCTTCGCAAAAAGAAAAGTTATAGAAAGCTTAAAACACAAGAATGAAAGAAAAGAAAAGCTAGCATTTACCAGAGCCTCGATCTTATAGCTGCCAAGATGACCCCGTGCGTGTTTCGTCTTGCAATACGTACACGAGCCCAGGCAGCCCACGTTGATTGGAATAATCTCCACAAACTTGTTCTTACGGACCTGGATGGGCAGGAAAATCCACCTCTTTACGGGTTATCCTGAAACCTCATGGCAAACCTTGGGTAAATCAAGAGATGGAAGCGTACTCCGCCTGAGCAGCTTGACTTCGTGACCTTTGAGAGTCTCTTCCACCACCTCCACAACACGCTGTATTTGCTGCACTCCTACAACGCTCACGCCTTCCAAGTCTTTCAGATCCTTGCTTCCCTGAGGAACGCACCCGGCAATCACCAAGGGAATCGTTTGAGCCTTTCCTTTGCGTATCAGTGTTTCCATTGCAGACTGACTGGGTGCCTTCACTGTGCATCTGTACAAAAAGCGTCCTTTACAATCGTCTCCGCAAGTAAAAGAGGAAGAAGAAGACGAAGAAAAGAGAGATTCACGGACTTACGTATTGATCAGCCAAAGGTCGGCCTCGTCAGGATCTTCGGATATCTTATAGCCGTAAGCGAGAAGTTGCCCGGCCATGTACTCACTGTCACTCTGAAAAGAAATCCATTTCAAGGGCGAAAAGAAAAGAGTTTTTGAGCAGCCCAGTACCTGGTTGTGTGCGCAGCCAAATGTTTTCACGAAAATTGTCTACACGCAAACACACATTTTCAAACACGAGCTAAAATTCGAGGACACCATACCTGCGTTCCGGGAATTTGTTTCGCTTGCTTTGATTCATCCGAGGAAGGATTTCGCCGCTTAGCTCGCAACTTCACCTCGATCACTGGACGATGATCGTGATGAGTCGAGCGATTGCCCAGCACTAGATCCTCCATGTCCCCCACATCGCCTTCCATCGCGCCCAAATTCGCCCTAACCCTAAAACCCCCTTAAACCCTAATGGAGGAGGACAAGAATTTGCGAGCGCGCCTCGGGGACGATGGACTCACCGTGATCAATGCGGCCGAGAAAGGGCGATGCCTCGTCGCGGATCGCGATTTCTATGCGGGTAATCGCTAGGATTTTGCGGCATTTGTGATGTGAAAGCGTGGATCTCTTTCTATCCAGGCCAGACAGTGCTGGAGCAAGATCCTTACGTCGCTGTGCTCGACGGCGATTCCAGAGGCAACAGATGCGATGCGTGTTTCAAGCAATCTCCAGCGCTGAAGCGCTGCTCGGCTTGCAAATTCGTGTTTTATTGCTCTCCTACTTGCCAGGTACTCTGTGTGATGTGATAGAATAGTTTTTACGTTCTATTCCTTAGAGATCGCAATGGAAGATCCATCAGGAAGAATGTAAGGTTTTGGTTCGGTTGAGCACGGAACAAAAGCGGCCTACCTTGCTGCTAATGCTTCGTCTTCTCGTCAAACGAGAACTCCAAGCTACTGGTGTACGTATTGTTCTCGTTTCTTTTTTATCACAGTGGCAGTCACAAGTTCGCTTCGTTTTGTTCCAGGTTCTTCCAGTTACTGCTCTGGATAACTATGAGATTGTCCGGGCTTTGCCAACTCGTATCCAGATTTTCTTCTTCGTTATGTTCACTGCCTTCTTTTTGCTCGTCCTTGACTAACTTCAGATTTTTCCGAGACTGGAGATGAGAGGCTCGTTATGTACGCTCAAATGGCTGTCCTGATAAAGACTATCTTGAATGCCAGATATGCTGAGGATGTGAAGGAGATCACGAAGGATATTTGCAGAGTTCGTCGCTTTCAAGTGTTTTGCTACTAAGATGCGGTTTTGTCTGCAGATTTCATGCAATGGTCATACGATTTGCGACGACGAGCTGCGTCCTGTTGGTATTGGACTTTTTCCTGTGGTGTCTGTAATCAATCACAGGTGCGTTTGACACATTTTAGTTGACTTGAATGCTCACATTTGTGCTCTTTTTAGCTGCTCTTCAAATTCTTTGCTCTTGTTTGATGGCAAACACGCGGTCGTCAGAGCTCTCGGAACCATCAGCAGAGGTTGTGAGGTTTGGTCTTCTGAATGCTCTGCTCAATTCATACTAACATTAGAGTTGGACAGGTGACTGTGAGCTACATTGAACTGGGAGCGAGTACAAATTCCCGTCGAGAAGCTCTTTCTGACCAATACTATTTTCATTGCAAGTGTCCGAGATGCACCGATGTAAGTCCGCAAGCTCGTGCATCTTTTATGCTCGCTTTTTCTTAATAGACGTATCCAGGACTCCGAAGATGGCCTTTACAAAGACGACGTGCTCGAAGCCGTGGCTTGTCTGGATCCAGCCTGCGAAAGCTTTATGCGTCTGTCCAATGGTATGTGCTTCGAGATTTCCAGGATTAACTTTCTAAAGTACTGTAGGTTCGTGGAGATGCATGTCGTGTGGTTCTAGTCGAGAGCCAAATGAAGTGAACAAACTTTCAACCGAAGCAGAGGGTATGATTGAGAAGGCTAACCGTCTCCAAGCCGCTGGCGGTATGCTTGTATCGTTTTCAAGTTGGTTTTATAATTTCTGTTTCTCGCATTTAGATCTTCATGGCGCGAGGATGGCCTTTCAACAGGCAGAGAAGTTACAGACAGAGTTGTGGAATCCTCGATCAGTGAAACTGATGAGAACACGCGACCTGCTGCTTAGAGTATGATCGAAACATATTTTGTTCTTGACCTGCCTAATCTTTTCATTGTTTGTGTATTGGATGAAGGTATATCTCTCTCTGGAAGATTGGGACTTGGCACTACATGTTTGCCGGCTTACTCTTCCTGCTTATGAGAGTAAGCTAGTCTCATATCCTTCATAAGCGTTAAAATTCTTTTCCAGCGGCATATCCTGGAAGCAAACATCCATTGCTTGGGCTGCAATACTACACACTTGGGAAGCTTGAAATGTAGATCTCGAGCCGACGTATGATTTCTAAACATCGGTGATGTGTGTTTCCAGGCACGCTGGCAGTGTCACAGAAGCCGTGAGAGCTTACGCAAAAGCGTTCGATATCCTCAGCGTCACTCATGGCTCCAGAGGCGAGTTTGTAAGAAAGCTGCGCAATGAATTAGACCAAGCGAAGATGGTGGCCTCGTCATTGCATGCTACTTCACCTCGGGAACGATCCTGACGATGATTTCCTCAACACGTCGGTATAAGTGCGTTATGCCCGAAGGCTTTTGGAAGTGATCCCAACGATGGAGTCACTGGACTGGAAACGTCCATCAGGAGAATGTAAGTAGCTGAGCTCTAGTGATTCCGTTTTGATGCCACTTCGGATAAAAAGGAGTTTGATATATCTTTTAGTTGCTGATGTTATGATATTAGAAGTCATTTTTGTATAATGAAATAATCATTGCTTGAGAAGTTAAAGGTGATGTTTAGTATTGTAAGGGCTTTAGATTAGGCCCACAGATAATAAGTGCTAAGTAAGATTTAAAGTGGCAAGTGCTATTGTGATTGGAGAGAGGATTACTTGTAAACTTAATCAATTATTTAGCTTAATTATAATTTAATAGTGATGGCTTGTGTAAGCAACTAAAGAAAATGATTTAAAAGATAATACATAGGTTTAAATATAAAAAGGAAAGGGTTATGAATAAAAATCACCCATTTTTCCAATTGATTAAAGGTTTTAAAATATTTAGAGTTAAGCATTCTTGAGTTTAAATAGTGTGGAATCACACTACATGTTAATTGATGTTTAACAATTCTAGCTTGCTCCAACTAGGGGTAAGGGTCAAGAGAATAAAACTTTTAGGAGAGTTATAGCTTTCAACTCTCTTTTATGAGGGCATGAACTTGTAAGGAAATGTAATAAATTATAAATAATCAAAAAAATAAATTTAAAAGATAAATTAAAAATAAATATAAAAGGAAAGATAAATAGTGCACCATTTTTTTAATTGATTAAGGGTTTTGGGATACTTGGGATTAAACATCTAATTTGCTTTGGTTGAGATTAACCCGTATCAAAAGAGCAAGGCTCCCGAGAGAGCTATGGGTTTTAACTCCTTTTCATGAGGGCATGAACTTGCAAAGAAATATAATAGATTATAAACAACTAAAAAAAACAACTTAAAAAAATAAATTTAAAATAAATATAAAAGAGTGCACCCTCTTTTTGGTTTGCTTAAGCAAACCTATAGGGGGACTGGGATGGTAATGGATATACCTAGAATATGCTTGGATATTCTAGGATATTCTACCATCTAACAGTTGTTATTCATTTAGATTAATTTTGTATTTATAATTTATAAACATGTTTATAATCTATAAACTTTCTTAAACCACTTCTAGTATATTCTTTTTGATTCTATCATCTAATGGTTGATATGAAATAAGATTAATCTTGTGTTTATAAATTACAAACATACTTATAATTTAAACTTTATTTGATCAATTGGATTAATAAATAATAATAAAACTACTATTAAGCAAACCACATGCAAGGCGTAGCAATTTATTTTAATTGATTAAGAGTATTGGGATATTTAGGGTTAAATATTCAATTTACTCTAGTTGGGGTTGACTTAAAGAGCTAAGCTCTCGAAAAAGTTATAGCTCTCAATTTCCTTTCACAAGAGCATGGATTTGCAAGGAAACATAAATAAATTAAAAAACAATTTTAGAGGGTAAAGTGTCATGAATACTTTTTTTCAATTGATTAAAGGTTAAGGTTAAATGTTTTGAATAGTATTAGGTTGGATAACCTCCCAAAAAGTTTAAATTCAAAATTTACAACTTACTCATTAGTAAGTATTTTAAAGGATTGTGTTTTTGGGTTTATATGGATTTTAATGTTGGCATATTAGTTATTATTTAGTTGTATATATTGCATTACATGATAATTAACTCCTTAATGATGTGTTATTTGTGGTTGGGTACTATTGAAATATTAGTCTTAATATATAATTTAGAGTGGTCTTGTTTAACTTTGTTATAATGTTGATATCATTAAAATACTTGAATAGTAACTCAAATAAAATGTTTTCTCAATAATAATAATAAATAAATAGATAAATAAATAAATAAATTATAACACTTTGGCAGTTACCCCAGCATTGGCTGGATCTGACAGCCTAAAAAGTCCAGCAATTATTATCACAAGCACAAAATAGTCACATCGTTTTGTATATACTTTCAAGTTCTAGGCGAGCATCATCTAAAGTGCCTCTAGCTGCTGGGTCTGTCTGCATCAACATTCACGACAAGGTGTCCAAATCAGATCGAATGAAATGTTCACTCTGCCACGACCTGATCAAATATCCCAGTGACCATATATCCACTTCTTTACCATGTTCCCCGCTTCCTAAAGAAAGCTCAGGCGCATGACTAGCCGCAGCCAGGTGCTTTGGAGCTGACAATTGAGGAGACATAGCTGCATCATCAAGATCAATAAGCCACCATGTCCCTGCATGGAACAAACAAAATAAGGCAATTAGACCGTCAGTAGACAACAGCCACCACCTGTATCAAAGCTCCGACGAATGTTTGGCCACCTCACATCCCTGTGCATCCATCCAAGCTTATGTAGGTGTTCCAAGGCTTTAATTGTGTCCAGCAGGGCCTCAATGAGCTCAGGCCCGTTTCTCGGCTTAGCTGCATAGCTCAACCGAGGATAAAAGAGGTGAGAGCCTTTCTTTTTCCCAGGAACGGGCTCTTGATGTCCAATGAGTCTTTCTATATTCGCACCACGTAGCAGATATTCATGTTGAGAATCCAGCAAGATTCCAGCCTCTGGAATTACTATCTCATTCACCAAGCCAATTGCCTCGTAGATTTCTTGGACGTTCCTCCAAGCCTACAAAAACAATATAACTTTAGTAAGCCATTCGAGCTTGAGCGCACATACCTCCTCAGAATCGTACGTCTTTTTTACTGGCTTGAAGCCATTGAGTCGAACCGTCTTGCGTGGGCTTTCGAAGACAACGATGTCTCGCTCAACACCAAGTTCCCTGCAAATCCGGCCCAACACTGGTATGATGCGAACAATGTTGAACAGACATATCAGTATCTCTGGAAGGCTGCCCTTAGTGTCTCTTTTGAAGTGTAGAAGTTGTTGGGCGCGTGACTTCCCGATTTTATAGAGTCCAGTCGAGTCCTCGTGTAGAGCCACAACAAATACTTCTGGACCTACTGCAGCGTACCCCAGTATATATTCCAGCCCATAAAACATCCACACCAGCTTCGTTTCTAGCTCGACCAGAGGAGACTTTGCCTTTTCACTTCCGCTGCCAGAAAGAATGCCCGCCAGAAGTGTTCCAGCCCATCTCTTCTCTTCTCCCCTGAACACCCCGATCAATTCTGGCAGCACGTACAAAACGCTATGTGGCCTCTTGGTCCCTGTAGATGTATAGTAGGACGTGTCCCTGCCTGTAACTACCGGACAGTCGTCAGGCAGGCAAAAGGAGATGGTCTCCATAAACCAGGAGTCCCAATGCGATATCCACGCATTTTCCGTCCAGTCTATCTTCCCCGGCTTATCATAGAGGTCCAAAAGCAAGTCGATTTGCCTGGAGATCATCTGGCAGTGATAACCGGGTTCTCCACAAGTAAAAGCTCTCCGATGCTCGGACTCGGTGGCTTCCAGCCTAGTAAAAGTCCACGGCGCCAGCGGTATGCTTAAACCGTCAGGAACGATCTGCAAGAACCTGGCAAGTGACTGACGAGAAGGCAGTGTTTCCAGTCTGTACGAATGTAAGATTCGTTTCCATGGGTCCTCGGGATTAAAAGCTGCCAAATAAACGACTTAGTAAGCCTGACGTTGAATAAAATCAGACTTACACTTCCGCAATTTCTCAAACAACAGGTCCGTCTTTGCTCTGAGATCGCTTTCCCTTTCCAACAACAGGTCCTTCTCTGCTTTGAGCTCGCTTTCTCTACGCTTCCAATCCTCCTCCTTCTTCTTCCAGTCTTCCTTTTCTGCACTGAGCAGTGCGACCTTCACTTTCAACTCGATACACTCTGCAACATCACAAACTATGACTCCAAAGAAAAATGAAAAGGAAAGAAGCTTACCTTCCTCGATCGCTTTTTCATCCTCGCCATGCTCTGTGAAAAACATAAGCTACTAAGCTACTACATCTGAAACGAATAATAAGCTTGCCTTCCTGGCGCACCCGCTTCATCGTCCGCAAACCCTAATTAGCACAATTGAACTGAACAATTGACTTATTTTTTCACCACAGTCGTGAGTGAGAACAGTGCGCCCAGCTGCATGCTCCCATGTCTTCTGTGAGCTTTTCCTTCAATCGCCCAATTCTTCACTTTCGTCCTCCTGGACAAAAAGAATTTCGTAAAGATGAGGTGGCACGAGGAAGAACCTATATCCAGTTTGAGGCCACACAGGGACTTGCAATCTTCTTTGAGCCCCAGGCAAATTTAGTGCCTCTGCGCTGCTCGTCCAGGTAAAAATACAAACATATGCGATAAACCTCTTGATTACTTTTGTGATCAAATGGTTCAGTAGATGCCCCTAGACATCTGCTTTTCCCAACGTTGTGGTAGAAGGCCATCTTTTTCATCGCAGATCCTTGTAAAAAACAGTCGATTATGCACACAGCTAAAAGTTATTTCCATATGCTTCCTGTTTGTATTGAGCAAGTTAATCTCGCCAAAATAGCCGCTAGAAAAAACTACGACTTCGTATCTAGGTCCAATGTGAAGAATATCAGCACCAACCTAAATGTGCTGCATCAATAAATCCTCGAAGCCTGGAGCAACTCACATCTAACATCAATCGCATCTGGTGACCAGCTGTTTCTCCGTCCATCCGTAATCGTATAATAATCTGGATATCTCAGCTGGTAGCTTGCACAGCTTTGAGTGTAACTGTTCCTTGTCACCTTCCGAGCAAACACATATGTGCTATACCACTGTGCAAAGTGTTGGTACTCCTGTGCTTTCCACCATCCCGATTGACGTAATGGCTTGTCTGGTAGTTGACCTTGTTGCATTGTGCTACATTTATGTTGGAGCGCTACTGTAAGCCTTTTGTTTGCAATGCTGTCATTTTTCAAGTCTTTTACCTGCTGCCAAAGAAGTGCGTTTTGTCTTCTTAAGCAGCTTTACAGCAATTGTTTGTAGAGTATCGTATGCTGAGCATGGAGAATATCAAATCCCTGTTGCTCAAAAAGCTTCATCACCAGTGATTTCCCTCGAACACTAAATTTATTGGCTCCAGCAATGTTGGCCTCTCTTAAATAGTGAAGCCCTTTCAAAGGAATTAGCATGGTCTGTTCTTTATCAAGATCTCATGTCTTTTTTCATACACTTTCATATGTGTTGCTTTTGTTTTTATTGGAAACCAAACATCATTGCACCATCTTAGATTAAAAAATATTACTATAGGGAATGTGATTATAGGTAAAAAAACTTTTACTACCATGATGGTAGAAAATTAGTGTTGCTAGTTCCCTTTATCAATCTTTGCCCAAATTAATTGAAAAATTGGTTTTCACTTGTGTGAGTATATAAGGATGGAATTTTTAAGTGTTATTAATGAAACATAAGAGAAATTCATTCATTAACTTGTAATCATCAGTGTTGGGAACACTTACAATAGTTTCTTAATATTTATTAAGTGATCGCTTATTGTATCTGTCAAAACACTATTACTATCATTTGTTTTATGTATTGGCATAATATTAGGATGCCCTAAAATATGTCTTTCAATATCCTTTCTTTAATTTCTATTAAATCCTTATAAAAATATAAATTTTTAAGTCCCAAAATAAAGTTGAAGGTGCATTATATGGCAATAGTTGAAGTGAAAGTCAAACAAGTATAATATGTTTAAACTAAAATGAATTTTAAATAATTAAATTTTTATTATATTTTAGTCACATAAATATATTTCAAAGAGTTTTACTCACAACCTCCATAGTTCCTATATAAATAATTTATTAATCTTTTCATAGTTATTCATTATTACTTCTTTAAGAGTTTATTCTCATTCTCAATTTTTTTAGTTTAAATTTTTAGTTTAAACATATTATGTTTATTAAACTTTTATTTTACCCACTACCACATAGCACCCCTTCAGCTTTATATAGGACTTAGGGAATTATGTTTTACATATATTAAGTTATTTGAACAGATAAGTTTTATTGTCAATATTATATTATTATTTTAAATGCTACATAAATTATGGTTTATAATCAAAATTAATAAGAAAATAAATAGCAGTTTTAATATAATTATTTAGCTTCACATTAATGCAATTTAATTGTTTTGCCCATAGTGTTACATTGGAAATATCCATCAAAAGAACATAAGTAATTGAGCTCCATTCTAATGGCTTTTCATCTTGTGCAAGCATCTTTTTAAATAGCAATTGCTCAACCTTCCTTTGTTTCTACTTTTACTTCCATTATTTTTGTTTCCTCATTACTTCCTCTTATGTTTATTTCACTCTTCCCTTTCACTCAAATGTGTCTCCAAGTCCTAGCAACAAGTTTGTGAATTGTCTTTGATGATCATTTATTGTCTGCTGTTCACAAAAGCACCTAAAGGGTCGTTTTAAACTGCCCACAGTGAGGATCGAACTCACGACCTCTCGCTTAAGCAAAACCAAACCCTTTTTAATCAAAAGGGAAACAAATCTATTTATAAAGGGTGTTCCCTAAAAGTTACTGCAAAGTAGTACCACATGGGTAGCGTTCCGGGAGTGGCGATCCTCGGCGCTGGGATCTTCACGACCAGTCAGTACCTCCCTATCCTCTCCAACCAAAGCTCCACTGCGCCCATCCTCAAAGCCATTTGGAGCCGATCCAAGGTAGAGCTCCTCCACTTTTCTTCGATCCTTAGGGAAAGTCTCTGGTTTGATCGATCCACAGGACGCTGCCGAGAACGCTGCCTCTTCCGTCGCGAAGTTCTTCCCAGATGTGGTAGCAAAGTGGGGAGAAGACGGCTTGATCCAAATTCTAGAGGACAGTAGCATCCATGCAGTTGCGATTGTTCTCCCAGCGCAAGTCCAGGTTTTTAAACGCTACTCGATCTCTTTGGTCCTCATTCTTCTCTTTTGTTCTTCTTGCCTTTTCCACAGCTGGAGTATGTCCAGAGAGCTCTCAAGTCGGGTAAACATGTTCTTCAAGGTACTAGCGTTTTTTTTTTCTCTCTTGCTGCTCTTTCTAGCTCTGATCGTGATTGAAATATGCGAAATCGACATCAAAGAGAAGCCCATTGGACCCAGTACGTGATTATAATGTTGTTTGTGAGAAACACTCGTAACTCCATTATTCTTTCTACATGCAGCTCTCTCGGATGTGCGTGACGTTTTATCGTATCACAGTGGCATGGGCTCGCAAGCTCCGGTTTGGGCTGTTGCTGAAAACTATCGCTTTGAACCCGGTTTGATCGAGGTATAAGTTTTTTCCTCCTTGTTTTCTCGTATTACTCTCTTCTTTCTTTCCTTTAATTTTTCCTATTTTTTCCTTTTTGTTTTTTCTCTTTTTTCAGGCCGCGAGGCTAGTCAAGAGCATTGGCGACATGATGTCTTTCGAAGTCATAGTAGAGCTGCCGATGAACAGCTCCAACCCATACTATTCGAGTGCCTGGCGACGAGATGTTGGTTTCAAGGCATGGAGTTTTTCCTCTTTCATTTCTTTAGAAGAAGCTCAAGCTTTCACTTGGCAGGGTGGCTTTGTTCTCGACGGTGGCGTTCATTTTGTTGCGGGGCTGCGCCTGGTAACATCTTTCTATTTCCTTTTGAACTTTGGCTGCTAAAACTCTCCCATATAGATCACAGGTTGTGAAGTGACTCAAGTATCAGCGATTGCTCGCCACGTTGATCCACTGCTGCCTTCCCCGGACAACGTATCTGCTCTACTGTACGCCTGTTTTTCTTGAAGTTTGCTTATCTTGAATCACTCTCTCTCTGTTTTTCTTCTTCTTCTTCTCTTGCAGGCAGCTCGAGAATGAGTGTGCTGGTGTTCTTGTTATGTCATACTCTTGCACAGCGAGAAAGGTAAATATTCTTTTAGAGCAATGCTGAGATTCTTGATTTTTTTTTACTTCCCAAAGGTAAGCTGGCGAGTTTTGGGATCCAAAGGAACTGTAGAAGCTGTTCGTGATCAGAAAGATGGCAGTCATGGTTACCTGGTTGGTTTTCATTTCCTTCTTCCAAGGGTCTTGCGTGTTTCTAAATTCACGAGCAAAATCTCTTGTTTCCGCAGGTAACATTCTATCCTCTGGGAGGAACCGTGCTTAGCAAGTTCTTTCCGTTCTCTGGAGTGGAGAACGAACTTAAGGCGTTCGTAGGAGACGTGTCCCAGATTGTTTATGAGGTAAATGGTTAAGTTTCTCAAGCTTTCTAAGTTTGCAGCTTGTGTTTTTTGTTTTTTTACCAGGGAAAAACTGCAGAGAGTGCTGATAAACGCAGCAATTTTATTGAAGCTTATCACGACGTTGCTGTGATAGAGGCCATGCTCAAATCGAGCAACAACAAAGGATTTCCAGTCCACGTTGATAGATACGAGGAGATATGATGAAATGCTCTTCATTTTTCTTTCCAAAGGGTACACAGATCGAGTGAAAAAATCACACTAGAAAATAAAATCATCACTCACGCTTGTGCTTGAGGCCGCCACCATTGCTTTTGAAGAACTAGTAGCTCCTCCAGGCCTTTGGTATGCGTGGTGTGAACTTTCCAATGTAAGGATTCCATCACTGGCTTGAGCTTCTCCAGGTTTTCCACCTTGTCGCGAAATATGACGTAGCTTTCTGGTCTTAAAATCCTGTCCATCTCCACAAGCGTATTTGTGGTATTGCACCTGGAAAATAAAACAATCAAAGCTTGTTAACTGCAGGAAAAGGAGAACAAACCTTTTCGTAAGTCGCGTTAGCAAGTGATCAGCATGGATCAAATCGTACGTTCGTGGATATGTGCTGAAGGATTCACACCAGTCGTGGTAGATTCCAAACAAGCCCCGATCGAAAATCGCAGGCAGAGTGTCCGGTTCGTATATAGGCACGACGTTCATCACCCAAACTGGCTGCGACGCCAAGGCTGCAGCAAAACTGGAAGAAACAGTGACACACAAAAGCCAGAGTAAGAATGAGAGCGCAAAAAGCGAAAAAAAAAGAAAGAAACTTACCCTCCATATGCGGCTTTCATATCCAGAACGTTGCGTATGTTCTTCCAGTCGAAATTCATCTTGAGGTACGAATTTTGCATCACGTTCTTCCAATGCTGAGTGTCGGACTTAAACTCCTCGTCACCAGCCTTGCCATAAAGGCCTTTGGAGACACGAGTGAGCCAAGTTGGAGGCGTGAGCAAACGCTGTGGCCAATCCTCAGGCCAGCTCGTTCCATGCTCCTGTTCCGTGACAGGCACCTTGTGAATGCAGCTTTTCATAGGAATGTACCTGTCATGCTGCTGTTAGCACACGAAACTCTTCTATAGTATTCTGGAACTTTTACCATGCGGCATCACGCTTATCTTCTTCCTCACAAAGTGGGGGAAGTTTCGCTCTTCTTCTCTCGTAGCACAAGTTGTTGGTGGGCTTTTGAAATATTGCAACGCCAACAGCACTGGCAGCGTCTGTAGTTTTTGCTAGATTGTTCCAGCACATTGATGCCGCTAGGGACGATGTATCTGAAAAAAAAAAATAGTACTTTGCTCAGTGACAAACAGAACAGCAAGGCAAACATTAAATGGCATACTCTTCCAGATCTGAACTTGATCCGGCTGTGTACGGTAAACCGGAGGGGCAGACCACACAAAGTAACCGCCAGGCCTGAGCACCCGATTTACTTCGAGAAGCAGCTTTCCTCCTGACAAGTACTAGTTAGAAGCCATTGAAAGTACAAGGCGAACTTACCATCTTCATGCCATGGCACTCTACACCGAGCACAATGAACCATGTCAAAGACATTGGCTGGAAAAACCAGCCGCTGCGTTCCCATCACAGCCGAGATGGCAGGAATTCCTCGTTCCAGAGCTAGCTGAACCTGTGCTTCGTGCTCGTCTTTCGGTGCAAAAGACACCGTCAACACGTCCTTGCGAAACAAGTAGCCACCAAAACTCGCAACGCCGCAGCCAACATCTAGAACCACACGCGTGTGCTTTCCCCACTCAATATCCGGCAACGTCTGCGATATCAGTTAGCGAAAGAAAAAAAGATCACATTTTTAACCAGACATCTAAAAGACCAACTTACATTCTGAATGTAGTCGATGTAGTGATCGGCTCCAAGAATAAACTGAGTGCCAGTCCCAGGAAATGTGAGCCGGTTTCCAGTTTTCTTGACCCAGCTCTGGTCTTTCTTGTACGTGACGAGTCCCGGATGGGGGACGTTGTCGAACCATATCTGGAAGCTACACGGACTGAAAACTTCAATGGCAACAAGAACAGAAAAGACGAAAGAATGAACCAACCTCTTCCCGGCTTTGAGGCCAAGGCAGCGGCCGTTTGTAGTTCTTTGGAAGCGGTACGAGACAACTGACGAGATCTTCATGCACAGGGCAGTGCCTCTCCCGGTGCTCGTAATGGTGTCTACTTGGTAGCATCTTGATAGCCTCTTCGTTGTCTAGGCAGGGAATGTAGTCTTGCGCAGCGTTTCCAGCGCAAAGTTTCCATACACTATCACTATCACCCGGGCTGGAGGAAGTTTTCTCCTCTTGCAAACTCTGAGAGTCGCCATCGATCTCCTTTCCATCATCCAGTGCCTTGTTATCTTCACTTTCCTTGGAAGATCTTTCCTCTTCCTTTGCCACACCACTGGAAGATTTTTCGCCATCCTCATTTTCATCTTCATCGTTTTGTGCCAGCTGATTTTCCTGCTCCTTCCTCTCCACTTTCTCATCCATTCCTCCAATCTTGTCATTCTCGTCTCCAATCTCTTCTCTGGCATCGCTCTGCCGCAATGCAGCTCCAGATCCTACCACATCCTGCTCGACCAGACCAGATCTTCCCCGGAAAATCCACACGGCCACCACGAAAAAGGCCACGAGAATGCCGATCACAAACCTGGGAGAATGCGCGGGGAATCGTTTCGACCTGGCCATCCCAGAACTATCCCGGATCTAGCAGCTAGGCGGCAAGAACCCTAATCACTACCTGGAACAGTCGCCGATCATCGAGCGCGGCACGACGGATGGATCGCGTTGATCCGAGCTAAGATCGCTCAGATTCCTGGAATGGATCGATTGCTGGAAGACAGAAGAACGAATCCAGCGCAAAATCTACCCGAAATCTCAGCTAAAGTGAGAAAAGGGGGAAAAGTTGAAAAAGTAAAAAACGTTAAGTACACTTAATGATTAATGTAGGTACACTAAACCTTAATAGAGAGGAATATGCTCCTGCCTCTACGAGCATATTCCCTGGCGCGGCCTATTTCGGCAAAGAGGACAGGACGCATTCAAGGAGAGCCACATTCGAATGCAGCGCGAGTGAAAGCAGTGCGAACATCCGCGAAACATTCTCCTCGACGATTCCTTCCCGCCGCCGCCAGGATTCTCCTCGAATCCTCCCAGGCAGATCGTGCAAGCCTCGTTGATCGAAGACGGAGGAAACGTTCGCCCACCAATCCTCTCCATCTTGTGAACAAAGCTACTCATCTGGTGATCCGCTCGATCTTCTCCTTGTTCTCCTTGCTCTCCTTCCCCATCTTCCTCTTCTTCTTGGAGGAAGACCTTGAGCGCTTCCTCTCCAGGAGAATGATCGTGATCTTGGTGATCAAGCGATCCTGCTACATCATCAAAACCACCCTCGACGTGGGCGTCGTGATCATCATCGTGGAGAATGCGATCCAGCGCGGCGAAGCTGAGTAGCGTGTACACCAGCAGCAGCAATCCCAGCACCGCCACCGCGATCTGGAGCGCAATGTAGCCTTCCAGAAACGCGAGCGACCCCATCGCCAGGGAGAAACACACGGCGCTCGCGATCAAATCCCGAATCACCCCCACTACAAGCATGATCTCTCTCGGCTCTTCTATAGAGGCCCACAGAAACGAGAAAAAAAAGCAAACCACACTCAGTGAGACAGAAAGCAAAGCAAATGGTGTTCCTGGTGGCTATGGAGTCACTGTCTCGAGCATAGAAAACCATGGAGAAATCAAAGAGAAGGAAGAGGCAGTCACCAACCAGAGGGGAGATGGGCTTGACCTATTCATTGCGAAATCGGCGACTCTGGATAGAGATTATCCCTCTTTTCTTCGCCAGGAAGTGAAATATCGCTGCGCAGGGCAATGAGCAAATCTCAAATAGCTACGATTCGCACTGACCATGAGACACACAATACACTGTACCTTACAGGTGTACTGTACGCTTTTTCTTTTTCTTTTTCTTTTTTCAGCACGAAAACTCTAGAGGCATCTAGAGAATATACTTGTCAATGAGCCGTTGACTATAATGACATGACTGACCGTTTACTATAATGTCAACGGACAAGATATTTCTATTCGAGATTTGCGAGCGCGAAAGCAACATTGACAAGACCGGCATTGACCGATATTCAAAACTAAGCTATTCACAGCGAGGGAGATAAGTCAAGGGTGGCGGCGCGGCTAGTCCATGGCGGGGCCATTCTTCTCGGCCATTTGGAGGTGTTGGCGGCTCTCGGGCGCCTCCGGGTCGGCGCCGCCGCCGCCGGGCTTGACGAACTCGGTGTCATCGGCGGGGACGATCCTCTTCCAGAACCAGTGGCTCCTCCACACCAGCATCATCTCCTCGATCGGGACGTTCTTGGTCTCGGGCACGAAGAAGTAGACGAAGATGGTCATGATGAGCACCCATCCCGCGAAGAAGAGGAACACGCCGAACTTGAAGGTACACAGCATCTTTAGGAAGGCCTGCGCGATGACGAAGGTGAAGAGCATGTTTACCGAGACCGTGATGCTCTGCCCGGCCGATCGCGTCTCCAGGGGATAGATCTCGCTGGGGATGAGCCAGCCGAGAGGACCCCACGACCACGCGAAGGCCGAGACGTAGAGGCAGATGAGCACCACCACGAACGCCGCCCAGCCCTTCGGGATGTTGCTGCTCGACGAGAACTTCACTCCCAAGACGATCCCAATCACGATCTGGAAGCCAAGCGATCGATCAAACACAGGACACACGCGAGGATAAAAAATAACCAACCTGCGAGAAGAACATCTGGACGCCACCCTCGAGCAGCAGCAGCCTCCGCCCGTACTTATCCACAGTGATGATCGAGAGGAAAGTGGAGACGAGGTTGACAGCGCCGGTGATCACGGCCGAGTAGAGCGACGCGTCGTGTCCAAACCCGATGGTCTCGAACAGCACCGGCGCGTAGAACATGATCACGTTGATCCCGGTCAGCTGCTGGAAGAAGGGGATCAGGATCGACATGACGAGCTGCGGCCGGTTCTTGCTCATCAAGAGATTCTTGTATGGATGCTTCACCATGTTGGCTTTCTGGCTTGCCTCCACGATATCTTCATACTCGACATCCACCTTCTCGGTTCCACGGACTTTCCGCAGGACTTTTCTTCCTCGGTCGTGGCGCCCGCGCTCAATCAGGCTGTTCGGAGTGTCCGGGAGGAAGAATCCTCCCAGAGTCATAAAAACTGCTGGGACTCCGGCGAGAGCGAGCGAGAGCCTCCATCCCCAGGGATGGATCTTGGCGGTTCCATAGTTGATGAGATTGGCGCAGAGGATTCCTATTGTTATAGCGAGCTGGAACATGATGTTCATGGCTCCCCGGATCTTGGCAGGCGCGAGCTCGGAGAGATAGAGAGGAACAGCCTGCACGAAAAAAAAAATTCAAGTTTTTGCAACATAAAAAAGAGATCTCTGGCGAGATCTTAAGCTGACAAGATGGAGCTTACCTGGTTTCCAAATCCAACTCCAATACCCAGCATGATTCGCCCGAGGATGAGCATCTCGATGTTCTCGGCGGCTCCAGTGAGCACGGCCCCGACTAGAAAGCTGAGACCACCGAGCAAGATGGAGGGTCTTCGTCCATAGCGCTTGGTCACCCACGCCGCCACGAACGAGGCGATGAGCGCCGCCAGGTAGAGCGAGGACGTGAAAGTGGTGAGCCCCTGGTTGTCATACTTGCAGTAGTGAGCATTGCCGCTCACCGGCTTTTGCTTGTTGCGATAGACCACGGGGAAGAATTTCTCCAGGAAATCGTCCATGGATGTAACACCCCCTGTAGATAGACATCTCCATTTCAGCCAAGCGATCAAAGTTTCCAGACATTTTCTCCCCAAGATCTAAAGAAAGAGAAGAAGAGCTCTGGAGGAGTCGAGCTTACCGGAGATTCCGATGTCATAGCCGAAGATGAGACCACCGCTAGCGGCGACGACGCAGGCGAGCACCACATAGATCGTTGTTCGTCCTTGGTACTGATCAGATCTACCGCCTTGCGAAGAGAGCAACGCTCCTCCCGCCATAGCTGCGCTCAAGGAACCACCAAAAAAACAGGAAGAGCGTCCTCGCTGAAAAGAAAGGCGTTCCCAAAGACTTTCAAGACATTAAATTCCTCTCTTATCAAGCTTTGACGAGACTAATCTTTTTTCTTTTTTTTAGCCGCTATAATTTTTTGGAGCTGAGTGTGGACTTTTAGACGAAAACACCAGCTGGTGGAGCCAAATTACTTTGTACGTTTGCATTTTGTATGGTTGCCAACAGCCAGCCACCTTCTAACCACATTTTTTTGGGCTTGTTTAAGGTTCTTAGCGTATGGGAATGGAGCGTTTGGCGAAGTTTCGCAATCGATCGCAAGCTGGTCGGAGGAGGAAAAGGAGGAGAACGAGGCGGCGATGGAAAGCTAGATCTCTCTTTTTTGCAAGCTTTGCATCCATCGCCCATGACCTGCCTGGCTGGATTTCAAAACACGAACGCGGCTAGTCGCCAGCCTTATCCATCGAAAGATTTAAGATTTCACGCAAGTTTCACGAGTCTGCGCACGAGCACTGAAAATTTTGCAGGATGGTAACGAGCTCCAGGTGTCGAACCAGGTGTCGATCGAGTTGGCGTATACGCGAGAATTTACTACGCAGCTGTTACGATGAGATAAGATTTGTCACACAAAATAAGATACCCTGTCGTCCAAATTAAAATTAGTATGATTTTTGAAGAAATTCTACAGATTATATGGCAACATCATTGACTTGGATATAAAGAAAGAGTTTTGGAAAGACCGGACCGCCCAAGTCAAGCAAGCCTGCGTTTGAAAGCATAATATACATAAACCAGTGTTAGTTCTAAACCTTATAAATTAAAGGCAGGAAATACTATTCTGGTTTCAGATTTGCGAACTTTACCGCAGGCATTGTGCAAGCCGCCAAAAGCATTTAACATTCTTTCCCCCGAGAGAGAGAGAGAGAGAGAAAGAGAGGTATAGACAATGTTTCAAAAGTGTTGACACTGCGATATTATATATATTTCCTTGACACGAAAGGCGAACCGCACATAATGGAGCTGCTGGCTATGGTAGCATTGCTCTTCTTTCTCGTAGCTCCACTCCTTTGGATCTTCAATCTCGTCGTCGCCTCCCGCAAAGAAACTCCTGCTCAAGCTCTTCAAATTCCTCCGGGAAACTTGGGATGGCCGCTCATCGGAGAAACTTTCAGGTACGCTGTCCAATCCGGCTCTACTTTCTACGACGAGAGAGTTGCAAAGTATGGCGCCGTGTTTAAGACGTCGCTCTTTGGCTCCAAGACTGTGGTTCTTCCAGCTCCGGAGGGCAACAGGCTCATCCTCATGAACGAGAACAAGCTCGTCAGTGTCTCGTATCCAAAGTCCGTGAGCGTTCTTCTGGGAGAGAATTCCCTCATTGCGCTGCGAGGTGACGAGCACCGGCGATCGAAAGCTCTGCTCATGACGTTTCTCCGGCCAGAGATGCTCCAAAAGTTCGTGGGTCGGGTGTGCAAGGTCGTCCACGACCATCTCCAGAAGTTCTGGAGCGGTGGCGACGAGGTGATCCGGGTGTACAATCTCATGAAGATGTTTACATTCGCTCTGGCTTGCGACTTGCTCATGGGCCTCGACATTGGCGACGAGGAGATGGAGTTTCTGGCCAGAGATTTCGATACGCTGGTGCGAGGGCTCTTCCAGCTCCCCATCGACTTGCCTGGGACACAGTTTTGCAGAGCCAAAGCTGCGAGGAAGAAGCTCGATCAGTGCTTTGATCGCCACATACGAGAAAAGAGACGAGAGATTGCGGGAAGTTTTCGTGCTAGATCTCATGAGCAGGATATGTTGGAGGTATTGCTCACGACCAGGGATGAGAATGGAGAGTTCAGTACGGACCTGGCAATCAAGGACAACATTGTTTCGTTGCTCTTTGCGGGGCACGATACTTCGAGCGTCGCTCTTACCTGGACATTGAAGTTCTTGGCGGATTCTCCCTCTTGCATGGACAAAATTGTGCAAGGTTTTCGTATCAATCCTTGCTCCTCTCGATCCGATCAGTTTGGCTGACATGAATTGGTTGTTGTTGTTCTTGGCAGAAAACTTGGCGATTCGAAACTCGCGAAGTTCTTCCGAGCTTTCGTGGGAGGATTTGAGAAAGCTAAAGTATACATGGCAAGTGGTCCAGGAATCCATGAGGATGAGGCCTCCTGTTGGCGGTGGCTTCCGCGAGGCTCTCGTCGATTTGGAGTTTGATGGATATGTCGTTCCCAAGGGATGGAAGGCAAGTTTCTTGGTAAAGTTTTTGGAGATCTTACACTGAAATTATCTTGCACAGCTCAATTGGACCACTGCTACCTCATACAGGAAACCAGAGTTTTTCGTGGAGCCAAACAAGTTTGATCCATCTCGCTTTGATGGAGGGAATGCAATTGCTCCATACACTTTCCTCCCGTTTGGGGCAGGCGCAAGGATGTGCCCGGGCTCTGAGTTTGCAAAGATGGAAATCCTCGTCTTCCTGCACTATTGTGTTCTCCAGTTCGATTGGAAGCTCCTGGAACCCAACGAACAGGTGATCATCGATCCAATGCCTCGCCCTGTTCATGGAATGCCTGTAAGAATCTCTAAAAGAAATTAAAACTTTAAATTGTGTTTTCTGTAATTATAAAGATAACATAAGAAAAAAGATAAAGATGATGAACACAATAGTAATAATGAAACCAGATTTCATACGTTATGTACACTGTGTTATTTGACATCAGACTGGAAATAACTATTTGTTGACCCTGAGCTACACTTCATTCGTTCATCCAGTCCCAGTTGGCTGGGCGATAATTCAACGGCGTGGAGCCCTCGGCGTCTCTAGCTTGAAGGTCTGCCCCTTTGCTTATCAAAAACTTGGCAACCATCTCCTGCTCGCAAACACAGGCATAGTGTAGCGCGGTCTGGCCTTCCTTGTCCTGAAAAAGAGAAAGGAAAGGCCAAAAAAAAAAAAAAAACACCATTTTTTCCACGTAAGAGACAGATTCTATACAAATATCTGTACCTTAGCTTGAAGTTTTGCTCCTCTGGAAAGCAGCAATTCCACAAGTCCCAAGTGTCCACGGTCAGATGCCCAGTGAAGGGCCGTGCGGCCATCGCTGTCTGGAAAATTCTTCTGAAGTTAAAAGAGGCGCCGTGTAGGA
This sequence comes from Selaginella moellendorffii, assembly GCF_000143415.4. Taxonomy (NCBI): domain Eukaryota; kingdom Viridiplantae; phylum Streptophyta; class Lycopodiopsida; order Selaginellales; family Selaginellaceae; genus Selaginella; species Selaginella moellendorffii. The sequence continues at coordinate 345,977 of NW_003314309.1, forward strand.
AAAATTCCATCCTACCTTGGACGTCCACCGGGACGCCTTGACTTAAAAGTTCCAAGAGACCAGGCTCGTTGCCTTCCCGAGCAGCAATGTGGAGGGCATCCAGCGATCTACAAAGACAAACGAACTTAAAACGAGCCATCGCCTTTCTTAATCGACGGGGGGAAGCGATATGCAAAGTGGACTTACCCGTCGTCACTCCTTTCATCGTACGCTAGTGTGCTAAAGACAGGCCCAACAGGACCTTTCTTTTGTTTGCTTCCGGACGTTCCTTCTTTGCCCTTGCTCTGAGAAAAAGTATAATGCTCATTTGAAGTTCTTAAAAGCCAAAGACTTACTTTCTGATTGCTCGCCCAATCCGGACTTAGTTCTGAAACAAGCTCCACGTATCGTTCCATAGCCTCCTCTTGGCTAATGTTCCCCAATTTCTGCCAGGCATTCCTTCAAAACAATCTCCCATCAGCGCTAAAAAAAAGAGAGACATTTTTGCGAAGATCCATACCATTTTGCGCGAGCAGTCATCTTCAGTGCCGATGGCTGCACAGTATGACACGGACCCTCCGTCGCCACCTTGTAGAGTCCATACAGTTGGAGTTGAGTTTCACTGGAAACCTTCAAACCGCCAGCTTGAGTTGCTATGAAGCTCGACGCAGCTCCAAAAGCTTCATCCAACTCCGTGCTCTCCACGCCCTCCCAATCGGAGGAACCGTCATCATCTTCGTCCATCGCCATGGCCGAGATCGATCTGTTGGAGCCAGCTTCCGCCTCCACGGAAGAGCTCGTAGATGGTTCGTAGCCAGCTTCCATTGTCGCCAAGCTCTGATGTCCTGTGATCGCCTCCTGTTCTACGACCTCGTCCTTTTTGATAATCGGCGCTGGCGATCCAACTCCAGCGCCGGAAGCCTCATCGAGCCCACCACCCTCGCTCACTTCTGAGAAATCCGCCCTGCCTTCGCTCAATCCAGATATGTCTGCCCTGTCACCCTCGGAATCCACAGAATGTATGCTCTCTTCCTTCTCATCGGAAGAGCTGGAAGCACCTCTTTCATCCTTTCCCTCTTGAGCTTCTTCGCTTGGAGACAAACGCTCCACCCTCATATTCCCGGCCCTCATCGAGCTCCTGATAGCCATAAACATCGATAGAAGCTTGGAGAGCATAAACGCGAAGACGATAGCTACAAACACTGTCTGCGCGAGCTCCTGCAAATCGGCCTGGCGCGCCATTTCCCTGATGCCTCCCCAGCTCCACATACCTCCAAAACCCTAATCCTAGAACCTGTGAATCACGGAGAGCTGTGGAAGACGCGAAGAGGCGCGCTCCGCCAATGGATCCTTTTCACTCGCTCGCTCGCAAACCCAAACCCTAGGCCGCGTTTGAATCGAATTCCTCCTTTTGCGCTTTAACCCCTGCCCTTTTAGGTGAAGTTTGTTCGAGGGAAGGTATATGCTTTCCACAGCTGCGGAAAGATCCTTGCCATGATTTGAAGGGTCCAATCAACTGATTCACGCAGATGCTCGGTAAAAGTAGGGAGTTAACAAGCTTATTTATCACAGGGAAGAGCCCAGCGCCGATCGAATCCTCTCAGCTACTGTACCGTGGGTGTGACCTAAATTTTGTAATCCCTAGCTCCAAGGTATGGCGAGTGCGGCAGTGGACAAGACGGTGGACGAGCTGCGGCACGAAATTGCGGAGCTCTACCGGCAGAATCGAGAGGTAATTCCGGTGTCGCGGCGCTGGCGCCAGGATTGAGCGCCTGGATTTTGATTTCTCAGATAAATGAGAGGCTAAACAATCCAAGAGGAAGGCGGCTTGGAAGGGGTGGATTTTCGAGAGCTGTAGGCGGGCGAGGGGGCGGTCGAGGAGGAAGAACCAGAAAGGTAGGAGAAATTCCTGTTAGGTCACTTGCGTTCTCAGCCTGTCTTTCTGTTCAGGCTGATGGTGATTTGGAAGGTCCTCCAACGAAGAGACTACATTCTGTTGTTAAGGTACGGTGGTGCTACAAGAGAAAAAAAATTCTCATGGTTTTCTTTCAAAAGGTTAATGGTGATTCGGTCGAAGCTCATACAAAAGAAACTGGCACGTCTTCCCCCCGTGGACGAAGAAGAGAGCCCTTTCTTACAGTAAGAACCGGCATAGTTTCTCTAATCCTCTCATACTATCTTTCTTTTTCTTCAGGGGCAGGCGCAAGAATTTAGAACCGAGCCAGTTCCCAAAACTGTTTCCAAAGTGGACGACCCCAAACTTGCAAAGCGAAACAGGAGAATGTTTGGCGCTCTTCTGGGAACTTTAGAGGTATACTTTTGCATGGATGGCTATCTTTCTTGAATGCTTACTAGGTCCTTTGTTGTGTTTCTGGTCCAGGTTGGGGTTTCATTGCAGTTCGGAGAACGTTGTCGTTATGTTTCCTGTCTCATGCTTGCCTGTTATTTAAGCTTTCTCTTAGGAATGTGTTCTTTCATCTTTTTTCACTCAGAGAGCGACTCTCAACTAGTTGCTGCGTTCTTCTGTGTAGAAATTCAGAAAGGAAGAGATGTCAAACTCGGAATCAGTGATGCGGAGGTCGGACTCTCTCAAAAGAGTAAGCGTCTTTGTTTTTACTTCGGTGCCGATTGACAAAAGTACGTATGGAATGCAGGCTGTACAAAAGGCTCAAGAAGAAAGCGATAAGTTGCGACAAGAGGAGCGGGAGCACCTAACGGAAAGGCGAAAACGTGATTTGGTAAGAGCCGTTGTTTTTTGCATCTCTGATGCGAGGCCTTTTTCCATGCAGATGCTTCGAGCAAAAATCTCTGCCAAGGCGGAAGAAAAGCAAATCGAGCTGCTGTACATGCAATGGACAGCACACCAGAGCAAAGTTAGTTCGTTCCTAAAGTGAGTTCGTTCGTTTCTGCCGGTGAAAGAGCGATTGACTGTTCATTTCATCTCAGGACAAAAGCAGAACCAGGAATACATTATCTTCCAGTAAAGCAAACAGAGCGTGACAAACACCAACTGGAAGAGCAACGAAAGGTATATCATCTAAAGTTTCGGGTAGACGTGACGTTTCCTCTCAGGCTTTCGAAGAATGGAAGGTAAAGTGCCGGGAAGAGCTGGACGAGTACCAGAAGCAAATAACCGAGACGTTTCTGGCCAAAGCTCAGGCAGACATTGATAGAGTCGTGGCTGCTCGAAACAGGAAGAGGATCCAATTCGAGGGCGGTGACAAAGAGATGGAAGAAGAAGCCGCCGGTGGCAATCTAGGCGAGCAAATCGATAACGAGAACGAAGAGCTCCAGGACGAACAGGGCCAAGAGGAAGAAGTGGCGGACGTGATGGAAGAAGAGGATTATAGGCCGGAAGATGATACAACGCTCCCGGAAGGAAAATCTAGCTGAAAAGATTTAAACAGAGTATATCCCACTTGTGAGAATAGAAAGATGCGGATTCTTGAGTATATTCGTATGTGTACGGGTTTGAGTAGAGGGAGTACGGCACTTTGGACTGATTTTAAATCTTTAGCGCTCCCGCGCCTCTATGCTAGGGTTCTAATGTGTGACGATGGGATTGTGAGCGCTCCGGCCGCGAGGTATAAAGAATTCCGGAAAGATCTTTGATAATCCCATCCACGCAAAGGTCGTGTGTGTGCTTGCTCGATCAGGTTAGCGACCGGAAAAGGATGATATCAGAGGCTGCGATCGTGTTTGGGAGCTGGATTGGGGGCCAGGCATGGCGCCGCCACTTCATCTGGGCCTTGCTGGTGTTCTGTATCACTTGCATTTTCACGATTATCGCCTTCGTCGGCGCCAGGCCGTGCTACACCGATTGCCGCAAGGGGGGAATGCTGCCAGATAATCGATCGATCGCGGCGAGCGCTGGCCACGGGCGGCTGCTCACAGTCAAGGGATCGGAGATTTTCGAGGTAATCGTGCAAGTCTCTTTCTCCCCATTGTCGATCGATCTTGAAATATTTCGGCCGCCAGAGCGGGTTTTGGTCGCTGGGGAGGCAAGAGCGGCTCAAACGCGCCAAGATTGCGATCGAGAATCTTCATCTCCAGGATGAGCTCGACGATCTTCACGACGATGGGGTCTTGTATCGTAACATCTCGCGATTCAAGAGGTATGATTTACCGATCAAACGTGATTTTTTTATATCTTTTTTACTCCAGGAGTTACGAAGCAATGCAACGGGTATTCAGGATCTTTGTCTACAAGGACGGTTACAAGCCATTGATGCACGAAGGCCCCAAGACTGGAATTTACGCGTCCGAAGGGCTCTTCATCGCTACCATGGAACGAGGGAATCCCTTCGCCGTGACCGAACCAAAGATCGCAACGATGTTCTTTATCCCTTTCAGCCTCAAGCAAATGGTGGACTACATGTATGACACGAACAGTCACAGCATGAAGAACATCCAGAGCTACATCGCCGGCTACTTGAGGAGGCTGGCATCGAAGTATCCTTACATGAACGCCACAAACGGGATCGATCACTTTTTTGTCTCTTGCCACGACTGGGTAAGTTTGTTTCTTTGCTTTTCATCTTGTATACTTATGGTTTCTACTCTAGGCTCTTATGGCACTGGAAAAGCAGGACTGCCAGAGAAACATCGTCAAGGTTGTCTGCAATGCCGATTCATCTCGAGGCTTCAACACATCCAGAGACGTTTCGTTGCCGGAGACACGAGTTCGACAGGGAAAACACTCGCCGATCATCAGAGACACTTCGGGAATGGACAGGCCTTACTTGGCGTTCTTCGCGGGCCAAATGCACGGCAAGCTGCGGCCAGTTCTCCTTGCCCACTGGAAAGACAAGGATCCGGAGATGAAAATCTACGAGGTTCTTCCACCGTCTGTGGCGGAGCGAATCTCTTACAGCGAACACATGAGGCTGAGCAAGTACTGCATCTGCGCCGCCGGATTCGAAGTCAACAGCCCGAGGCTGGTGGAAGCGATCGTGAACGAGTGCGTGCCGGTGATCTTGGCGGACAACTTCGTGCTACCTTTCAGCGAAGTCATCAACTGGGACAGCATCTCGGTGACGGTGGCGGAGAAGGATGTGGCAAACTTGAAAGCCATCCTGGCGGGGATCCCTCTGCGGACGTACAAGGAAATGCAGGCACGGCTCAAGCACGTCAAGCGCCACTTCGAGTGGAAGAACAGCCCCGAGAAGTATGACATCTTCAACATGATCGTCCATTCGCTGTGGACGCAGCAACTCAACAACGTTTAGAAGATCTTCGATCCAATGCGTGGGCTGACAAGGCAAGTTCTTGAAATCTCTTTAATCTCTCTCATTCTCTCCTTTTCTTACAAAACTCTAGGATTGGGATAAAAAATTTGTACTGTGACTACTTACAAGTGGAGTTTATAAGCTACAAGAGTATGAAACGTGTAATTCTTCTTAAAGGTCAGTCCAGAAAGAGAAGATTAGGGTTTATAGCGATGGCCTTCTTCGATCGTGATGCGCACGTCCAGTTCTTTGCAGGATTTCTCGTCCGCGGCCTGTCGGCGGACTACCTTGGGCAGGAATGCAACACGCTCTCGTTAGCCTACTTCGCGATCTCGGCTCTCGACATCCTCAATGCCCTGAATCAGGTATTTGTCTCGGATCGCGAATGCGAGCGCTTAGCATTGCTCTTTCCCTGCCGTAATATCAGATTCCGACTGGCGAGATCGTGGATTGGGTGTATAGTTTGCAAGTTTTGCCGCTCAAGGAGCTCGATGAGTACGCGGAGAAAGGTCTGGAACAGTAGTTGTGAGCGCTGGAATTTTGATCGCCGTGTGGATCCAGATTTGAGGTTTGGATTTCTTGGATCACGCTCGACTTATGTGTCTCGTGATGTGCGTTTGCTCTTCCTCTTTTTGATTTCTCTTTCCTTACCTCGGTTTTCTATTCTTTCATTCAGGGCGTGGAGTCCTCATACGATGGTGGTCACCTGGCCATGACTTACTCGGCTTTGGCGATTTTGAAGATACTTGGAGACGACTACTCTCGAGTCTCTAGAAATGCCATTGTTCGTTCCATGCGATCGCTACAGCAACCGGATGGACGGTAGTACCGAATTCTCTTGAAGAACTAATTGTTTCTTCCTTTTTCTTGGCAGCTTCACTCCTGTTCATCTGGGTGCTGAAAGGGATTCGCGTTTCCTCTTCTGCGCAGGTGAGCAAAGCAATGCTATGCTTGTGAGTATAAGCTTTGCGCTGATGTCGTTCCTTTCTAGCTGCCATTTGCACTTTCCTTCAAGATTGGAGTGGCATGGACGTACCGCTGGCCTGTGACTACATAGCCAAATGTCAGGTTGTTTTGCGATGGATGCTGACGACTTAGCTAACTTGTTTCTTTGTTTTCAGTCATATGATGGTGGTTTTGGATTGTGCCCGGGTTTAGAGGCTCATGGTGAGGATTTCTTGAACATTTACGCGTGATATTTTCTTTTTCTTTCTGTGGCTGAAGGAGGTGCTACCTACTGTGCGCTTGCAGCTCTCAAGCTTATTGGACAGTCTGCTGAAAAGGGAATAACAGGCATAGACTTCCCGCTTCTGACCAGTTGGTTATTACAGGTAAAGTAGCCACTGCTTGATTGTTGAGTAGATTTTCTGAATCCTTTCCATCTTCAACTAGCGACAAGCAGTTACCGGAGGCTTTCAAGGAAGAATCAACAAAGCACCAGACACATGCTACGCTTTCTGGTAGGAATTTCCGCCACTTCGAAGCACGTTTTGATGACTTTTTCTTACAGGGTCGGGGCCAGCCTTGTTTTTCTTGGAGCCTACGAACTTTGTGACCGAGAAGCTCTACGATTGTCTTTGCTTAGTTGCCAAAGCGAGGTGAAGAACGAATAGCTTGCTTTTATCTCAGTCTGACACTTCTGGCAGAAAGGTGGATTCAGCAAGTATCCCCATGACGATGCGGATATGCTACATTCCTACTACGGTGTCTGTGGCTTCAGCCTTCTCAACGAGCCTGGGCTTGAGAGTCTATGCTGTGAGCTAGGCATTTCCGCTCGTGCTGCCGGTGATTTCGGCATGGGTTCTGACACGGTGAAGTTTTCATATCTTGAAGAAGAAACTCCCGACTAACACCATTCAAACTATGGTAAGTTTGAAGTAATATGCTTTCCCCTGGTGACTGATCCTGAAAATTGTGTGTGTGACGCAGAGGTGGTCAATATGCTTGGAACCAGTTGATCGCAAAATGCGGCTGGAAAATTATGCCGGCTATTTGGCCTGGGGTTTGTCTCATCTTGTCCTTCCTCTGTTCTTGCGGCTTGTTCTACCGCGTTCTTCTCCCGCATACTCTTAACAGCTTGTGACAGTCGGTATTTGGCTACCTCCATGTCCACAATTGGTTTCGGGTAATTGGTTCCTAGCTCGACACCAGCTGCTTGTAATCTACTTACAGGTGCACTATATGGATGGTGAATCCACTGGTTTGGGAGCCTGCTGAGTTCTGGAAGCCATCTCCGAACATACTCCCCTTTGGAGTCAAGCTTACATCCTTCCTCCTGCAGCCGTAGAGATATAAATTTCAGCGCTACATTTCCGTGCTACTTACGTGAGGATCGAGTACACGGTCTAGTTCGTGGCCATCGGTCAAGCAACCGGAAACGTACTTCCAGCCGAGTATATCGCTCTCTAAATCGGCATCGAGCAAAGTGTCCCAGAAGTATTTTATCCCCCAGGTCCAAGGGAGCTGCAAAAACTTTATCAGGAAGCTGGATGTTACCACTCGAAGTTTGCAGTGCAGCCATCCTGTCGACCATAGCTCGCGCATAGCTGCATCCACCAACGGGTAACCAGTTTTTCCGAGCTTCCAAGCCTTGAAATGGATCTCATCGTTACTCCAGGGGAAGTTTTTCAGCAGGGATTGCTCCTGAGTGAACGGGAAATGGAAGCTGATATATCTGGAGTACTCCCTCAGGCCTATAGCTCGAAGAAAGAGATGTGCGTTCCGACGGGGACAGAACAGCTGCTCTTCGTCTCTCTGTTTGGACCGTATGCAATTGTAGAGTTTCCGGATGCTGAGCTCTCCAAAGTGCAAGTATGGAGAAAGGTGTGAGGTGGAGTTGTCTGTCGTCTCTCTACTGGTGGTATAATCGTTAAGAGGGGCGACTAGGAAGGCTTGAAGAGCATCGTTTGCGTGTTTACATCCAGGGGACCATGTCCGCGCCAGCAACTCGTTACTACTTTTCTCGGACTCATCTTCAAGGCATAGCTCCTCTATACTACATGGAGTGGGGAGATTTCCTGCAAAACTTATCACATCCAGGTATTCTGCTTTTTTCTTTTTTTGTTGTGCTTACCCCGGTAAGGAAATATTCGTGCTTGTGATGAATCAGGCATGTCTGGCTCAAAACGCGTTCGCAAGAAGCGGTTCCAAAATCCTGCGAAAGTGGTAAAGGCGTGGCCCTGTTCGTCGTATATCTCCCACGGTTCGTGCAAGGTGTCGCAGTTGAAGTTGTGTACAAAAATTCCATACTCCAGGAGTCTCTGCTTTACACGACGATCACGGGCCACAGTGATGGGATCTGCTTGCAATGCATCGAGTAAGTTCTACCACGCCGTAAGTTTTCCTAACTCTCTTACCGTACAGATGGTTGCAGAAGATCTGAGTTGATCCTGTAGCTCGAGCTATGTTTACCAGCACAGAGAGCGTGTCGTTCCCCTTTTGGAGGAGGAGCGAACAGCCGTAGCTTGCAAGCGATGCATCGAGGTGAATGAGGCTCTGCTTGAGCCACCATCTTGAGTGTCGGCCCGGTTGGAATTCACCCTCTTCTGCTGGACACCAGATGAAGATTGGAAGGACGACTCCCGGCGCGTTCGCCGCGGCGAGCAGCGCGGGATTATCTTCTACACGAAGATCTCTTCGGAACCATACCAGGTTACATGCCTTAGAGTTTTCCATTCAGTCACTGAGTCTTCAATGCAGGACAAGCTCGAGCTTTCAATGGAAACATTTTGGAGCCGGGCGCCACACTAAACAGCGTAAGCATATACTTTCCATTCAAGTGCTTGCTTGTTGTCAATTGCAAGCTGGTCCTGGAGCTTAGTACCTTCGTGGCTTCTTTCTCAACAGCTATGTGCTTGATGGCCCTGCTCAACATTCTTATGTGGTGTCTCTTAGTTGCTGGCTTTGAATTGAGGAGAATGGCCCATGCTGTCTGGATTCCAGAAGTTAATGACAGCGCTTGGAGAGATCTTTCTGGTTGGCATTGTCAATCTTTGCTGTATGTGGATAAGCTAAATCTCTGTCGCTGAAATCCAGGAAAGTGAGCGCGTTGTCAAACTCAGCTTCCACCAACCAGTGTGGACAAGACGTTATGGTATCAGCTTATCCGAGTCCCATGTGAAATCTACCGCAGCTGATTCAATGCTGGGATCTTACAGCTGGCCATACTCCATGCTCTGGTACGACAGCTCTCAAAGGTCTTCGGAGTTATCTATCAAAACTCTTTACTTGTTGGTGCAGGTCTCTTGTCAATTTTACAAGTAGCAGCCAAACAAGTGTACCGGGAGAAGATCCAGTCAATTTTTGGATTCGGCCGCAGCGACTCGTGTCTTGCTTGTTTCAGAGGTTTTGTCCAGTATTGACGGTGGCATATAGAGGACAAGGGCAAAACATGTTAAGTTTTTGCTCATGGTTATCATGTAAGGCACTCTCGATAACTTTAGCTAACGAACTTTTGAGATAGCTATTTTGGGCAATCCTAGTTGCTCAAATGGATAAAGCTTTAACCATGTTCCAGCTGACATTGATCAATGTTGATCATTATAAGAAAAACTGAACTCTAAATCTCTTTCCTCTATATTCAAGCGTATAGTACTGTTTCCAAGAATAAATGGTTCAATTGCTTTATGCATTTTCTTAAGTTTAGGAGAAAGTTTAAATAAATTGTTATGTATTGCATGTAAGAACATTTGGTTTGCTTATTACTTATTCATCCAATTGATCAGATAAAGTTTATAATCATCAATGGCTTGGTAGAAGAAGCAGTCTAAAGATGTATTAAGCTGGATCCTACAATGCATGAGTTCTTGGCCATGGTTGGTGGTAGTCACTTTTCTTAATAAGCATGTTTGTAATTTATAAACACAAGATTAATCTTATTGCATATCAACCATTAGATGATAGAATAAAAAAGAATATATTAGAAAGGGTTTAAGAAAGTTTATAAATTATAAATACAAGATTAATCTAAATGAATAACAATCATTAGATAGTAGAATATTTTAAAATATTCAAGTATATTTTAGGTATATCCACTACCATCTTAGTCCCCCTTACAAGTTTGCTTAAGCAAACCAAAAATTCTCTCTTAAGACTTTTTTTCTGCAGTTTTATTTATTATTTATTTATTTTAAAACCTAACTTATGTATTTTAGTATTTACAATAACTCTTAGCTTATTTTATAATAAGTTTAAAAAATATGTAAATGTTTCTATATACAAAAAGGTCATACTAATATAGCACTTAGTTTCTTTAATTTTCAGCTATTACAGCTCATTATTTACTTTAGCTATCAGTCATGTATATATAACTAACATATATATATATATCATCCTTATTCTAATAAATTGAATTAATATTTAATAAAATAAAATTTATTACCATTAGTATATAGAAAGAAATTTGTGATGGCAATTATGGGGGAGGTATACCAAAAAAACACACATGTACTTAAATTATTGAAAGACATATATATGAATACAAATGTATAGACATGCATTAGTGCCTGCCACATATGCATAGCAAAGTCGAGGTTAATGCCACATATGCAATTTTTTACGAAATTTTGACTTTGTATTTAGTTGAGGAACTCTCCTTGTTGAAGGTAATGGAAAGTGCTTTTCGAAGTTTTTGTAACTCAAGCTTTTGCACAATAAAACCAAACATAACAAAACAAATGCAACAAACCACTTGAATGCCAAAAACTTGTGTGTGTGATTAAAAACATGGGAAATCAATTCAGCTAATGTTTTACTAAAGTTATAGTATGATCTATTTGCTCATGGAAAAGCCACCATGTTCAATGGCTAAAAAAGACTTTGCAATCTCCTCCACACTACTCAAACGAATGAGAGGCACTTGCAAGACCAATCAAAACTATGTTCAAAATATATCTAAGATCTGCAAGAAAACACAAAATGAAAGGCAAATGAAATAAACACAAAGGATGGTCACAATGAAGAAATCACAAATTTGAGCTCAATAACACAAGAATGAAACAAAAAACGTAAAACGTAATATCAGTCTTGAGTGGCAATTAAGGTGTTATGCCAATGCATACATTGATGACAAAAATATTATACACACTGCTTATATAACAATTTAAAAGTGATTGTTTGCATAATATTTTTGCATGTAAGTCAAAATCTGCATATGTGTAAATATAATAATGAATGCATGTGTAATCATATATTCATTAAACCAAAATTTGAAAAACCAATATCAATTTTTTATCATAGTTTTTTCTTACGAATAAAAGTATAGAGATACACTAAACTTTTTCATAATGACTATCAAGCCACATCTCATATAATAATGCTAAATCCAATTGAAGAATATAAAATAATATTTATATATTTGATAAATAGTATATTAGCATAGTGGGAAGGAAATTTCAGAAATAGGAGATTCTCAATTCGGAAAAAAATTAGTAACAAATATACATCCAGCTTTTTCCGCATCATCAACCTGTCAACGAGCTGTCTGTGGTTGTTGCCCTGCGTGTCCACCAGGAAGGACTCTTGTGGTAAGATCCTCCTTTTTTTTTAAGTCAAACCAATGGGAGGAGATGCTTGGTGAGTGGAAATATGCCCATGCTTTTCCATGATCCCATGGAATCATTATACTATGTGCTTTTCTTTAACAAGAAAACTAGTGGGGCTGTGACGTCGTTCTTGAGGAATGAGGATTGCGTTTGGAATTCTTAATGTTTTTGATCGGTTACAGCTTGACCCTCTTGTAGCCCATTAAGGATGACAATGTGAAGGACGGCTATGGCCTTTCGGGTGTTCTAGAAACAGCAATCCTCTCTGGAGTCAGGGTTTGGGATCAGGGTCTAGAACTTTTCATGAACCTCTTTAGTTTGGTGTTATGGGTAGAAGAAACCATTACAACTTGTGATTTATATCATAGTGGTGCTACTTTTTTAGCGCTGCAAAGTTTGACCAAGAGATCCATAGAAAAGTTTAATGTGGTAGTTCTGGATTCTGGCTGGCATGGTACTCCCACTTACTAGTTAACATTTTGGCATTCTATGTGTATTGATCATTGCATTGATTGAATCGAGCCCCACAAATACAGGTGATGTGTGTTGTCTATAATGTGCTTCACCTTTCAAGTAACTCAAGTTTTCCTATGCTCTATTACAGATACGTCTTATAGTGACTCTCATCCAGGTGTTACAGCTTATATGTATATGCTCAATCATTCACCTCAAGAACATTTCATTATCAGTGTTATATCATAATGCTTCCTCACGCTTGACAACATTGGGCTCGGCTTGTTTTGTTCCGAATTAACCTTTTCTTTGTAGGGACACAGGACACCATATATTCGCACGAGGATCTATCAGCCAGGTCTGTTTTTGACTATTAAAATGAATAATGGCCAGCATTATCAGCCAAATTTTTACTAGAGGATCACATACTTTGGCATAGAAACGTACGGGGAGGAGACGCTTTGGATCGGAATCTCACTCGAGATAAAATCATGAAGAATTTCATTCGCTCTCTCTTCGCCCTCGCCCTGACAGCCAGGAATGAGTGTAAGAAAGATACCCCAATGAATTGTGTAGTAACAAGTGTACCACAAACTGGCGTGGCGGTGTATATGTCAAATCCAAAGTAGATTCGTTGGCATCCTTTTTCTTTATAGAGCTACAGCATGCCCAACTGTTTAATTGGAACTGCTAGCACACACCTTCTTGACCTCTTCCCAAAGGCGGTAGCAGAGAGCCTTCCAAGTTCCGAGTATAAATATCAAGTGGCAGACTCTCCACAAATAAGTTTGTGAGGAGCAGAAGCTCACAAAGATCGTTGAGCTTCTACTCTTTTCTCACAAACAAAATGGAGTTGATGGCTGCTTTCAGACTAGCACTCGGCATCATAGGTTTGCCCTGCATAATCACCAGCCTCTAATGTCTGATTAAAATGCTGTTTTCTTTTTCCAGGAAACATTACAGAAATTTCCATTTGCCTGGCTCCAATGTAAGCAACATATAAACTCAAGTTTTTTTGTTTGTTGTTTTGGTGAAACGTTTCAAATTTTAGGCCAACGTTCTGGAGGATCTACAAGAACAAATCAGTAGAAAAATTCTCCTGGTTACCATATGCAACAGGTCTCTTGTATGCAGCATACTGGGGATGCTATGCATTGCCATTCATCACAGAGCACAACATGCTCCTCTTCACAGTCTCAGTTGCACAAGCGGTTCTGGAGCTCATTTACCTCATCATCTTCCTAGTTTACTCCTCACCAAAACAAAGGGTGCATATCTGAAAGAGTTTCATACCAGAAGGCACTTATATAATATTTCGGTTTCTATGCAGGCAAGTGTTGCAGGAACAATTTTCGGTGTAGCAGCATCAGTTGCTGCAACAATTGCAGTAGCCAAGTCAGCAATGCACAAGCGACCAGAGAGGTGCATGTTTGCAGGGCTTCCAGCTGCCATTGTCACAGTTGCTATGTATGCATCTCCTCTCACTGTCATGGTAAGAAGATTTCTTTATTTCTTTCCTCACTGATCAAGAATTCTTTGTAACAGAGGCTGGTAATCAAGACCAAGAGTGTGGAGTACATGCCATTCTTGCTCTCCTTCTCAATCTTTGTCAATTCGGTTGCCTGGACAATCTATGGTGTTTTACAGCTTGACTACTTCATACTGGTAAACTTTCCTCTCCTCATTCTATGTGTTTTCTGTTTTTCCTGATAATATTTTTCTTCTTCTTCTCCATCCAGATTTCAGAAGGACTGGGTGCCATCCTTGGTACTAGTCAGCTTGTTCTATATGCTCTGTATAGACCAAGAAAGGACACCAGCAAAGAAGAGATTAAACTTCGGGAATTACGAGATGATCCCAAGAAAGCAGCACATATTACATTTCAGGAATTACAAGACGATGCCAAGAAAGTAGCACATATTACACTGGATGTTGACAAACTGCAAGGCCTGAACAAGAACACAGAAGAGGTCTCTCAATGCAAAAATTGAGGCTCCAAATTATATCTCCCAGCAAAAGAATATGGTCCTTTTATACTTTCTCACTTCTTTGCCTTGCCACAAAGCAAGACGTTTTGAGGAATTGGCTCGTTGATTCCATTGGGATCTTCCGGATTGACCACCCGCATGTAAAACTCTTGTCCAAGGTACTGCCTTATAACATTTTGAGACCGCACATTCCACATCCCAACGTTGTCCAGCTCCAGCATAATGGCAGTCCACGACTTGGCATACACCTTCAAATCATAGATTAAAACATCTTAGCTTGCGAATTAATAGACTAACAGCTTACTTGAACTGTGGATCTGGCAACCGCATCCACAAGATTGTAAGTTAGCCTGCTTGAAGTTGTCCAGTCCCCTGGTCCCATACTGAGAAAACATAGTCCAGCAATTAATACAAATACCGAAGTAACAAAAAGATAAAAACGATGAAAACACTTACCCAACCACAAAAAAAGCATAGCCATCGATATGCCAGGACTGTACTGGATTCTCGTTGTTCTGGAATATGATCTCCATGAACGACCTGTACGTGCCAGATAGCACCGACGCACCATTATAGGGACTCCGCCCGTCGGGATACTCGGGGATCGAGTTGGGAGAAAAGACTCCTCCGATCTTATAGAAATCTGCCAGCTTCAATGGTGTTCCTGGATGCATGTAGGAGATGCCATTCACAGCAAAGCGCTGTTTTCCATTGATGGCCGGGGCCGAGTTTGCGAGCTTTACTGTTTTGGAGATGTTGATAAGTCCATAGTGGAAAGACCCCTGTGGATTTGGCCTCGCGGCGCCAGCGGTCAGATTCCACCTGCAAAATGGAAGTGAGGCATGGGAAATGCAGCTTCATTTTTTATACCAGGATTACTTACTTGATGGTACGTGCTTGATTAAACGAGAAGTTTATATCACCCACAGCAGGCCCCGCTGGAAAGGGACCAGAGACACGCGAGAAAGAGTTTGTGTAGTGAAGAACTGCAACACCCGTGATCTCTGGGAGACTGAACCTGGAAGTTGCCATAATATAAAAGTCTTTGGGACTCTGATCAGTGGTGATGAGAACCGAGTAGGACTGGCCAACGTGAACGTCAAGTGAGTCGTAGAGTGCTTGAGCCGTGTAGGATCCCTCCGTCTCCACCAGCTTCATTTTGTGGCCTTGAATTCTAAAGTTGAGCGAGGAAACGCTCCCCACGTTGGAGATTCTAAGCCTGTAAGTTTTGCCTGCACCATTCTAGCAGTGTTAGTCTATCTGTTAGCTTATAAACGATAAAGCTTTGTGTACCTGGTTGTACTGTCAAGGTTGTTCCATAAGGACCACGTCCATTGATAAGCACGCCATCCCCCTTCCCAATCATCTCCCCTCGATCCAACGCAGCTCTTAATTGCTGGAAGAACGAAACATGTTTAACATAAAGGAGAAACACAAAAAAGCTACGAACTTACTGTGTGATTAAACTTGTACCAGTCGCCGATAAGAACTGTTAGCTCCGCAAAAGGAGGAGCAAATGGAACAGGAATCACTGCTCGGTTGTGGATGCGAATCCCTCCGTAGCCACCAGCCGCTCGTTGAAGAAGCAAGGATGGAAAGTAGGAAAACGTTCCAATCTGGTCCTTGGCTTGGAACTGGTAAGTCCAATTCTGTCCGGGCATTATTGGGCAGTTCGTTCCAAGCGTTCCATCTTGCCATGAATCTCGCCGCAGTTGCAATCCATTCCTAGAAGAAGAAAGCAAAAGAAATTCATCAACAAAGTGCCACAACAGGGCATTTGCTGCAAAGATGCGTTTGAGATGTTCCTACCAGGTAAGAAGCAGAGGCTCGTCCAAACTGTTGCGCAGATTGATAACGACGTTGTTGTTCGTTGTGGTCTCAAGCTCGGGACCCGGAAACTGCCCGTTTATCGCGATTACCTGGACGATCCCCAAGAACATCACAAAAAAGAAGACGATAATCTCATTGCCTGCAAAGATCTCGAAACACTTACCCGCTGGTTCACTCCCAGAGGCGATGTGCTGACGAAAGAAACATTCCAGTCGTGGAACTGGTACGGATCTCCCGCTCTGGCGACTAGTACCAAGGCGCATGCGACCAATGCAGCATTGAGGAGCAATGCCGGTCGCGCCATAGCTGGAAATCGCCCCCACAAGCCGCGATCGATCGAAATATCAGCAAAGAATCGAAGAATCGATGGATTTCGGCGCAAGAAGGACGAATCTAGCTAGAGCCGGGGTGGAGAGGCCATGGCCGCGAGCAAGAGGCGTCGTCGAGAGGGAGGAGGCTGGAGCAATGGAGAGAACCCTGAGAGCGACGGCGTTAACGAGAAATGAATATGCCACCGATTTGAGGCATGGATACCTTTTTCCTCGCGGTGGGCACGAGGAAAAAGCTCTGGATGCCCAGCCGCGATTAATCATTACTAATGGGGATTATCGGACTAAGAGGAAAGAGACCAGCCTCCATTCATGTGAATGGCGGGACAAAAAAGCTGACCTGGCGTGCTAGCTGTCCTAGTCAGCTTTAGTAGTCAACGGCCCCGATCTCCCCTGATCGCACGGCGCGCCGCAAATGCCAAAGCATATTCGTTTTCCCGCCGTTTGGAGGCCAGCACAGCTGGAAAAGGACCCCCGCCCCCGAAAAGAATGTTTCTTGGTTCTTTCCTTCACCGCGTCACGATAATGAGATCGGCGATCATGCTTTTTAACTCAAACTAATCCTGGCTTCCAACTGTTAGAGAATCTACAAAACAATAAGCAAAAACATACCTCGCGTCGTAAGTTGCCGAGAGAACATCGTGTGATCTCGCAAGTTTGTCAGTTGAGTTGCTTGAGATCTCGCAACCCAAGGTTAAGTCACTGCTCCGCGGACACGAAGCTTGCTCCAGAGTCGGGGGACTCGGAGTCCGATATCTGGAAGGGCTTCTTTGATGTCTTTCGAGGCTTCTTTCCCTGCTTTGGCTTTGCCGGCTTGTCCTCCTCCTCCGCGAACTCGTCTAAGTTGATTGGCGAGCGCGTGGTTTTCCACTCCGAGTCTGGAGCATCCCTTTGCCGCTTCGGCATTGACGCCGCGGATACCTTGTTCCGAGTTTTGTCCGAACTCGAGTGCTCGCGTACCACTTGATCGACCACCTCGAGAATTCGAGCACCGTACTTATTGCTCTTAACCCTGTTTGCAAGAAAGGATTAGCTAAGAAGGAAGAAGTTTTAGGTGAAACGTACTTCCCAATGCCGTTGATTTCTAGCAGTTCATCTACGGTCTTCGGAAGCCTCTTACTAATCTGATGAAGCTCTCCATTTCTGACACACAAAAAAAAGTCAGCTTTCCTACATATCAATGTAAACTCACCCCATGATATGATACGGAAGAAGATTCCCTCCAATTTCATTCATTATCTCCGTTCGTAACTTTTGAAGAGCAGAATAAACTTCCATCGAAATTGCCTGCCAAGGAAAAGTAAATCACATTGCCCCAGACAGAAGTTTATAGAACTCACGGGTGAGACCGAACTCGAAGACGAAAGTCCATCTTCTGGATCAGATAGCTTTGTCGCCAGAGGTGCTTTTTTAGTCGACACGGGAGTGCGTTCGGGTTTGTCAGCTTTTTTCGCAGCAGGAAACCTGTTTCCGCGGTCACTGTATCAGCCCCTAATCGATAAGCAAAAGAAAAGAATACTTCATCATGATTTTGCACACTCCATCGAATAGTTCCCGTGCTTTGTAGTCGTTAACCTGTCAACGTTTTCCTAAGCTTTGAAATTGTACTGAACATACGTACCTTTAAGATTGAGGAAATAGAGCCAAATGTATCGCTTTTGTTGATGTTTTCCTTCAATACCTCATCAAACACCAGTCGATGCAATATCCTTTCTACGACACTTTTGTTTAAACTCTTTCCTGCCCCGTGGAGCTCTTGCAGATGATGATTAGCGTTTTTAACCTGCAGTTAATATGATAGCAAGCGTGAATAAGCACGCATACATACCTGCTGGCTCATGGAACCTCGAAAAACATCTATAACATGCGACATGGTGAAGCTTTGGCCAAGACCATTGATGAGCTGCACCTGCATTTACAGTTTAAGTAATACCTCTGCCGAGTTTGTTCAATTGATAGCTTACAAGCTGCTGGCAAACTGGAGTCATATCTTCTTCGACAAAACTTACAGCTTTGGAGCAGTTATCGCAAGTGCTTTTGCAAGATGCGCTGTCAAATTTTTCACCAAAATGACCAAGTTGAAGAGATCTCCGACAATCCACCTCGTTTTCGCAGTAAGCACCCTGTGGTAGTCCTAAATTGAATGTACATCATCTCAAATCGAAGCTTACCATCCTTTGAAGATTGTCAAAGTTTGTTTTCATTTGATTCGCAGTGTCAGAATTGTTCCAGCTACGTCCAGTAGAAGTCTGATCGACAGCTCCTTGAGAAAGTAAATGCTTTACCCGAACCTGGCATTACAACTTCTGTGAGAAAATCATTCCCTCTGTTGTCCTAATGCTTACATAGTCACTATAGCTGTAGTAAAGAATACAAGAAGCTGGAAGATTGTCTCGTCCAGCACGACCGGATTCCTGGTTGAAAAACCGTTAAAATGCATCGAAGTAAATAAAAAAAAGGTACCTGGTGATAGCCTTCAATTGATTTTGGAATAGAATGATGTATGACGAATCTTACATCTGGCTTGTTGATACCTGTCAAAATTCCTGTGAAGCTCACGCAGTTTAGTATTATGCGGGCTTACCCATGCCGAATGCCACAGTGGCACAAATTATATTGATTTCGTCCTTACTCCACATACGTTGCACCCTGTTCCTTTCTTGTGGATCCATGCTAGCATGGTAGAAACCAATTTTGTGACCGGTTTTCTAGAAGGATACTTTCAGTACAATTTGCAAGAGTACGAAACATACTTACCCGAAGCTGTTCGCAAACTCTCTCGCAATCCATCTTTGAAAAGCAATAAATTATACCAGATTCACGAGGATAGTTTTCTTTGATGAAAGCGTCAATCTCTTCGTAGACTTTCTTTGTTTTTGGTACGACTGAGTACCTGCAGCAAGGAATTAGCCAACACATCACAGAAACATTCACAGCAAGAAACCTTAAGTTCGGTCTGTTGAAGGTTTGCCGGAAAATTATGCATTTGCAGAGACCAAGAGCTTGAACTACGTCTTCTTTGACTCTCATTGTAGCAGTAGCTGTAAGTGCCATCAGTGGTACGTCCGAGAATTTTTGCTTCAAAATGCCTAAATTCTTGCCGCATTGAAGAAAACGTCATGAGCTAGATGTAACACAAAATATTTCCTACCTGGTAATCTGGACGAAAGTCATGACCCCACTGGCTGACACAATGTGCCTCGTCGATGACAATACGTGCCAAGAGTCTTCTCCTGTGCAAGTTCTCCAAGTTCCTCAGTAAATTATCGCTTCTGTATGATTGGGTCAGAAAAGCACGTATACATTATGTAGTTGTAACCTTGCAATTTTCTCAGGCGTCACATATAGCAGACGGTATTCGCAATGGTCAAAATTAAGCTGCTGCAAGATTTGCCTTTGCTCTTCGTATTCCAGGTTTGAGCTTAGGTGTTCGGCTCGAATGCTGGCCTACAAAATGATAGAGTATTTATTCCCTTTTTTTCGTTGCAGTATACCTGTGAGAGATGCATTATTTGGTCCATAATAAGAGAGACAAGAGGACAGACTACCAGAGTCACACCCGGGCAGCAAATAGCTGGGAGCTACAGAAAAAACCATTTAGCAACATTTTTATATGGAAAAAAGCATACCTGATATGTAAGGCTCTTTCCTCCGCCAGTCGGCATGAGCACAAAGACGTCATGACCGCTCATGGTTGCATTGATTATTTCATGCTGATTTGGCCTGAAGGACTTGTTACCAAAATATCTTCTGTTGTTCGCCTAAACTTTAAAAAGCCGACGTAAAGAACAATAAACAAAAATGAAATATCTGCTGACCTTCAAATCCATGCTCCAAGGAAAATCACTTCGAGACCACTGCCTGTCGTTAGCACCTTCAACATAATTCACCTCGGAAAAATTCTGTCGAACGTAATCACGGGATCGCGGCGTGTTCAACGATAAACGTCCATCAAAAGCATATGGTTGCACAGACTGGGGCGTCGACCATTGCCTGTGAATATGATTTTCTTCGCTAGGAGGATATGGTTGACAGAACTGAGCCGATGGTGGACTGGACCACTGCCTCTGGATATGATGGGTTTCAGAAAAGTTTTCCCGTCTATAATCTCGAGGGCCGGTATTCGATGGTGGCGTGTCCAAACAAATTGTCGACGAAGCAGTAGCAGGATACCCTGCAGGTGGCGTGTCCAAAAGTATGGGACCTGTATGCGGAATCGCAAACTGCGCACCAGCTCCTGCATGGGTGCCACCAAAAACGGCAGGAGCTGATTGCGTTGCTTGTAATCCTTCAGGCGTGGCACTAAGTTGGCCGCTCTTCACATAATGTTCTGAGACAATCTGATCGAGATCAATATCCTGCATTCCAGAGTAAGACGCGAAAGAAACTTCACGCTGCTCGTTTACC
Organism: Selaginella moellendorffii; assembly: GCF_000143415.4. Classification (NCBI taxonomy): domain Eukaryota; kingdom Viridiplantae; phylum Streptophyta; class Lycopodiopsida; order Selaginellales; family Selaginellaceae; genus Selaginella; species Selaginella moellendorffii. The sequence goes on from NW_003314309.1 coordinate 366,733, forward strand.
TCGAGAAAGTCATCGTCCACAAAAGAGTCACATGTAGTAGCACTATGTTTAGAGACAGCCCCCGACTTCCCGTGAGTTTGTTCAACAACTATCGGACCGCACTGAGATACCGTCTGGTTCTGTGAAGGCAATGCGGCCGAAGCCAAGGGCTTTCGACAAATATTACTCGAGGAATCGATAACCGGCGCACTAATCCCAGGCCTGACGTAGTCAATGTGTGGCGCAGCTAAGCTTTTCCACACCTTTTTCCAAGTCACGACCAATTTAGAACCATTGAGTCATGCGAAGAATCCATGTACGCACCTTCGAAGCCGCTTGAGAATGATTCGCATCGACGGGTTGAATCACGCATGCCATAGAGATCCTAGAAACGTTTTTTTTCTCAGAGACGACAAAGACGAAAACAGCACAGGACTCACCGAGATAAATCCGGCCGCTGCCCAGGCAACGAGTAAAAGAAGCCACGATTCTTCGACGTGGATAAGCTCTGAAGCTTCTGCAAAACTTGATGTAAATTTGTTTCTACCGCTCCATCACTTGATCCGCATTTCCTGCCATTCCAGTCAGCAATTCCTCGGGATTTCTTCGGCATTTACCTCCTATTCATGAGTTCGTAGCATGTTGAAGCTCAAGCCGAGGAAAATCACTGCCCTGAAAACCCTAGCTGATCTCAGCCCAAATCTTACTCCATAGAAGCTGCACTGCTCACCCCTTGATTTCGAGCGGCTGCTACATTCGATCCGCGCAGTCTCTCAGCCCAGCGCCTTCCTCCCGACGAGCAATGCAGCTGAAACCCAGGGCTTCCCAAAAATGGAGGGAAAAAAGTGCGAAGAGCCCTAAATTTCAAAAGCCAGTAGTGGCGTACAAATTCTTAGTAAATTCTCCACCGTCCAAAGACTGAGCACTACGGATTATATAAACCTGTAAAGGAATAGATTCGACGATCACGAGAGAGGGAGTTTATCTTGCTACCCAAGACAATATTCGTTTTGCTCGCAGGATTTCTTTCTTTAATTTTGGGCAAAGTGAGGGACTCCGCGCAAGAATAAATAAGTGGTGTTAAAGCCAAATGTTCTCGCGAAATTGAAAGAGCTAACGCTGCTCAGGAGGCTCGAAAATCATAGCAATGGATCAAATATTACACGCGAAATTCATCATTGGAATCATAGGTGAAGTTCTTGATCCAGAAATCCAGCCAGAGCTTTCTCTTTCTCCTCTCTGTCTCTCTCTCTGTTGCTCAAATTCTTTTGTGCAATCAACCCATGTTTGATCGTCACTGGTGCGTGGCATTCTTCCAAAGTGATTGAATCTTTCCTCGATCATTCTTCTCCGCGATTTCATCAGCAATCTCTTTGCTTGTAGTCGCAAAAAAGACGAGAAATCTCTCGCGGATTTCTTAACTAACGGAAGCTAACGCCTTCAAGTTGCCTTGTGGTGCCAGGAAATATTGCTACCATATCAACCAGCCTCGCTCCAATGTAAAAAACTCTAAAGAACTCTTCCTTTTTTCAAATCTCTGACAGATTCAAATATGTTTAGCCCAACTTTCTGGCGGATTTGCAAGCGAAGGTCCACGGACGATTTCTCGTTTCTTCCATACTTAATGTCATTTACATGCAATCTTTTGTGGGGATGGTACGCTCTCCCCTTCATCACCTCCAACAATTTCGAGCTTCTAACCATTTGCATCGCACAAGTCTCACTCCAAACAATCTATATCCTCCTCTACTTTACATTCACGGGCCGCTACCAAAAGGCAAGCCCTCTGGAAAGAGTTTTTCAATCTCAAACTTTTGGCAACTTTGTTTTCCAGATCAAGCTCTTTCTCTCGATGCTCTTCGTGGGCTTTATCTTCGCTGTTGATTCAGTGGCGTGCCTGAAAATACTTGGCAAGTCTAGAGGACAATTCTTTGCAGGAACAGCCGCCACGATCGCAGCGCTTCTCTGTTTTGCGTCACCACTTTCGATAATGGTATGTGCGTGTTAGTATTCCCTCCTCCACTTTCTAATATTCTTTGGACTATATACACTCTTTAACGCTTCGGTTTCTTTTCCCAGGGACTGGTCATCAAAACCAAGAGTGTAGAGTATATGCCACTTCTGGTCTCCCTTGCGCTCTTATTCAATTGCGTCACTTGGACGGTTTACGCCCTTTTGGGGAAAGACGTGTTTCTCACGGTAATCCACACTTGTTTGATGTTTATCTACTGAGTTTTGGTTGCCAGATTGCCGAAGCCATGGGAACTGCATTGGCTGTCGGACAGCTGATTTTGTATGCTTGCTACTGCCGTGTCAAAAAGCCACCGGTCCATGTGGAAGAGTCACTTTTTGAGTCGTCTAAGGATCACTCCAAAGTGGAGATTGCTGTCATAGTTGCACAGCCATCCGAGGATTAGGAAGAGATTAGAACCATTCAATTGATCCGGCTCCTAAACCAAGCTCACAACGCTTGAACAACCTCGAAGACAAATAAAAAATTCTCAATGTGTTTATGGAATAAAGAATTTAAGCATTTTTGTTGCTAAACTTGAACGAAGAAAAAGTTAGGGCTATCTAAACAATTCGTTATCCACGTGGACAACAGCGGTTTGTGAGTTTAAGGTTCTTGGCATCCACGAATCTTGGAAGTTTCAGTAAACCACACTTTCACTTGTGCTGTTTGCTCATAGCTTGTTCGCAGCCATGAGGGAGATTCTTCACATCCAAGGTGGTCAGTGCGGCAACCAGATTGGAGCTAAGTTCTGGGAGGTGGTGTGCGACGAGCACGGCATCGATCCCACCGGGACGTACCACGGCGACTCGGATTTGCAGCTGGAGCGCATCAATGTCTACTTCAACGAGGCCAGTGGTGGCCGCTACGTTCCTCGCGCGGTGCTCATGGACCTGGAGCCCGGCACCATGGACAGTGTCCGCTCCGGGCCTTACGGCCAAGTCTTTCGGCCCGACAACTTCGTCTTCGGCCAGACCGGCGCTGGGAACAACTGGGCCAAGGGACACTACACTGAAGGAGCGGAGCTCATCGACTCCGTCCTGGACGTGGTTCGCAAGGAGGCCGAGAGCTGCGACTGTCTCCAAGGTGCGTAATACTCTTGATCTTTCCCCGAGCAGCACTTGACTCTCCTTGGACAGGGTTTCAAGTGTGTCACTCCATGGGAGGAGGGACCGGCTCTGGGATGGGAACTCTCCTCATCTCCAAGATCCGCGAGGAGTACCCGGACAGGATGATGCTCACCTTCTCCGTGTTCCCGTCGCCCAAGGTCTCGGACACCGTTGTGGAGCCCTACAACGCGACGTTGTCCGTCCACCAGCTGGTGGAGAACTCGGACGAGTGCATGGTTCTGGACAACGAGGCGCTCTACGACATTTGCTTCCGGACCCTCAAGCTCACCACTCCCACCTGTGAGTAGTCTAGCAAGTTCTTGAGATCATGAAATCTTCTCTTTTTCTCGCAGTTGGCGACTTGAACCACTTGATCTCGGCCACCATGAGCGGGATAACTTGCTGCCTCCGCTTCCCGGGCCAGCTCAACTCGGACCTCCGCAAGCTCGCCGTCAACCTCATCCCCTTCCCTCGCCTCCACTTCTTCATGGTGGGATTCGCGCCGCTCACGTCGAGGGGGTCGCAGCAGTACCGCGCGCTGAGCGTCCCGGAGCTGACCCAGCAGATGTGGGACGCCAAGAACATGATGTGCGCGGCGGACCCCCGGCACGGCCGCTACCTCACCGCCTCGGCGATGTTCCGGGGTCGCATGAGCACCAAGGAGGTGGACGAGCAGATGCTCAACGTCCAGAACAAGAACTCGTCCTACTTCGTCGAGTGGATCCCAAACAACGTTAAGTCGAGCGTGTGCGACATCCCGCCCAAGGGGTTGAAGATGTCGGCGACGTTCATCGGGAACTCGACGTCGATCCAGGAGATGTTCAAGCGAGTGAGCGAGCAGTTCACGGCCATGTTCCGGCGCAAGGCGTTTCTTCACTGGTATACCGGTGAGGGGATGGACGAGATGGAGTTTACCGAGGCGGAGAGCAACATGAACGATCTGGTGTCCGAGTACCAGCAGTACCAGGACGCCACCGCCGATGAGGAGGGCGAGTTTGAGGAGGAAGAGTGATAGAAAACAAGTTTTTCCTATATAATGTATTTTACCTTTAAACTCCTCAGGCATTTCTAATAGTTAGTCCATTTTCGCTGCTACCAGGGGAATGGGCGCACCAATCTTTGCCGCCGCGATTTCTATCGCCTTGTTCGCGGCTCCTGGCAGGATTGAAGAGCTACGATGTCACAAATGCAGAATGCCGCTGAAATCCACCTCCGCCTCAAGGTGTGGAGCTTCATTGTGGCGTGGGAGGCGAGTAGCGTTTGACAATCAGATTCGTGCATTAGATCGCAAGCGATCACTCTTAAAGTTATTTCCTCGCAGGTAATATCTTTTTTTCTTTTCTTCCACGGGCGTACGTTTTTCTCTCTTTCCTTTTTTTGTGATAATCAGCGGCATTCACATGCACGCGGCTACTAACAGTACGTTCTCTCCGTAGGGATTTTCAAGCAATCGTTCAACGCTCTAGATTTTTAACAGAGAATTTGAGGCGTTGGTCTTCCATCGTCAAGATACTAAATCTCTTGATTTTAAAGTTGGCTCCAGGTGAGCTTTTGAAACCAGCGCATATCTCAACAATCCCTTGGAGAAAAGGAACGAGACAAGTACAATGTTGACAAGAACATACAGAAAACTAGCTCTGATCGGTGCTTTCAGCTGGTTTTACTTGGATGAATCGGACCAACGAGCTCGTACGTAACCCGTGACAACTTGCTTCGCATTTCATGGAAGATTGTTGGTTTGACAAACAGCTAGAAGAAGAAGGTACTGAGGCTACCTTTGCTCGTTTCTATTTCTTTCCCTTTCCGTTCCTTAGAGCTAGGAAACTTGACTGATCAAACCATTTAAAACCAGGTGGGAGGAGGAGGCTTCTTGGTGATTCTAGCTCACCTTTCAACCATAGCACCTGTGATGGAGCAGTGCATTGGGTATGTAGTGGTTCCAAGTTTTTCTTATTTGCTTGTTTCAGTTTGGTAGAAACCCGGATTGCTTAGCGAGCACAAGATCATTGCTCAGAAACGGCTCCAGAAAGCAATAGAGCTAGGTCGAGTGAATTATAAGCAAACTTTCGTTGATTTCTCCCAACTTAAAGTAGCTCTCACCAATGGAAATGGAAGGAACACGTGGTTTTAGCTCCTCAACGGGCACGAAAGACGGTCCTGGAGCTTTTGATTTTATACAAGGGTATACCCAGGTAACACGTTAAAAGCTTTTCCATAGTTCTCAGTCTTTCACACTTGAGGCAAGGGAAATGCATTTTGGCGAATTAGAGCAGCCCTGAAAATACCAAAGAAAGCATAAGTTGACAAAGCCATTTGAAGCACAGGAGGCAATCTAACTTTAGTAACAATATTTAGAACATTATTTAGAAAAGGGATTTCATGTTCAATCACACTCAAGACCACAAAAGGAAGAGTCTCATAACAATTGTTATATAGAAGGGTAAAATGTTGGTAAGCATGGGAGCCAAGTGTGGGTAGTAATAACATTTTTCTAGCTATTCCCATACTCTAAGTTGAACTCTTATGTATTATTAGTGTTATAATAAAAACTCATTCCCTGATTCTTGATAGTTTAGATTGTCAATCTAAAAAATGAGACTTTAGAATTACAATAGTGTTAGAACCACTTGTGTTATAATTATATAGAATAACTAGAATACTGTCATTCTTAAAAATGTAAGATTTTACACTTTACTCATAATGAACTAAACTTTCAAAGAAACTAAGACATTATATGTACAATAACTCTTATGGTGTCCTTAGAACAAAGTATGCTAACTATAATCAATATCATTTAACCATATATTCATTAATTTTGGTGAATTCACAATCTCAAAATAAGATTCTATTTTAGAATATTCTTAAGAATGAGATTAAATTTAATTCTTAAGAATATTATAAAATAAAATCTGATTTTGAGAATGTGGATCTTATTTTGAGATAAGTTACATTTTTGTTTTTGGTTTTAAATTTTTAGCTGTATACCTTTCTTCACCAACTCAAAAAACCATTTTCTTATATTTTATGGTAATGAAAACTGTAACTATGAGTAGTGTTTTTTATAAATGTTTTTAAGTCTTGTAAAATCTTAATTTTTTTTATATGGTATTTTTGTGTAAAGATGTTTTATATCCTGAAAAATAGATGGATTTGCAGATATATATATGATATACCATTTATCACTTTTTTCATATATACTCTTTTGAAAACTATATTTTAATTTTTCACATAAAAAATCTTTTGCATCTTTATCCACAATTAACATTCACATCATGTAATTTTGAAGTTGTTTGAAGATTTTATCTTCTTTAGAAAGTTCAAATGGTGATAAACATAAAGAATGAATTATTTTGTTCGTACCTCCTTGATATAAAGTATTATTTATTTATTATATCTCTATATTAGGCATTTTTATATTTTATCCTCCATTTGAATTAAATAAGTTTTATCTTCAATAAAAATCTCCTTTGTATTGTTCTACGTTTCAACCTTTTCTTTATTTTTCAACTTGAGGAACATCATGTCCTTCAACTTGGGATACAACACCTTCTTCATTTTAATATATCATTGTGAATAAGTTTGAATATTTTTATGCATAAGTAAAATAATTTAGTAATGGTAATAACTATTGTTTAGAAGTGAAAGACCAAACTCTAAGTTGTAAAAAATCTTTTTTAAATAATCCAAGATATTTTAGAAATAAGATAGTATATAGCCTTATAGCAAAATATTGATTATAATGTTTAATTATCATATTATTATTTTGCACTCCAACTTCAACTTCATTGATCTTTGATACTAATAATCCATTAATTTCAAGTAATGTAAGCCATATTTTCTCTTTAGAATTAGCATTAAAAATTAATGGCTGTTGATATTAAAGTTTTCTAATATCCTTATCAGGAGTCTCCAAAATAATATCAATATTATTTGTACCTGTATTTGTAACTATAAATTAAAATATATATAGAAAAAATATTATACTTACTTTGTAAAGGAGATTGTGGAGGTGTAATAAAATTATAATGTTTGATTCTGAAATATTCATGTTTTACAAGACCTTACATAAAAAATCTTAAAATATTTTTCATCTCATAATTTATATATCTTTCTTTAAATTTTGTGATTTATACTAATTTCATAAAACAAGAGAATAATGGTTAAAGAATTCATTTGTAACTTAGACATAAACATAAAGAATGATTTACTAAAAAATAATTTTTACCCTCAAAAGTTGATTCTAATTAGTGAAACAGCTAACCAAAATTATCTTCATTCTCTGTTTCTTTAAGAACTTCAAAATTTATATTGTTTATAATTAGAGAATCTGTTATAAAATATTTATAAATATATATGTAAATAATAATGTTTTAATTTTAATTACATATGTATGTTTATTTTTCTCCTTTCTTATTATCATCCTTTAAAGTATTATTTGTAACACCTAAAATATAGGTAAATAATAATATTACATAAAACCTTATAAATAAATTACTTACTTTTTTCTTTGTTTTTATCATACAAGATTGTATTATTTGAAGTGGTATATTTATCACCTTAAAATTATAAGTAATAACAAAATTATAGTTATTTATTAAAAATTACTCACTTACATTTTCATCTTCATTATGAGAAGTATCATTTAAAGTATTATACTCATCATCTGGAAACTAATAAATGATGATGTTATAAATTTTTATATAAATATATTACTTACTTCTTTCTTAACCATCATTAAATATTTAATCTTTTGAAGTGTTATGCTTATCACATAAAATTTATTAACAATAAACTTATTATATAGTTATTTATTTTATAAATCTCTCATAATGATTATAACAAGCACTTACCTTTATCATGTACTCTCTTTTATCATTTTTCAGATACTTTATATATTGAAGAGGTAGGCTCATGATAATCTATACCTAAAGTCTTTCATAAAACTCCCATAATAATTATAAGAAGCACATACCTTGATCATGTACTCTCTTTTGTCATTTTTCAAATACCTTATTTGCTAAAGAGGTCATGATGATCTGTACTTAAAATATTTTATAAACCTCTCATAATAATTATAAGAAGTGCTTATGTTTATCATATGCCCTCTTTTTTGTTTTTTAAATACCTCATTTGCTATATAGGTAAGCTTGTGATCTGTACTCAAAATATATTATAACCTTTCATAATAATTATAAAAGATACTTACTTTTATCATGCACCCTTTTTTGTTACTTTTCAAATACCTCATCTATTATATCTTGTGGCATTTTATGCTTCAAGCTTCCACTAAAAAGTTTTTTAGATTTTTTACTTCCCTTTTTTCTTTTCTCTTAGCCTTTTGTTTTGGTTCTCTTTAGCCTTAAAATTGCCACTTCAGAGCTTAGAGATGTCAGTCTTTGCTTGCCTATTGCCTTAGATGAAGTTGCTCACCCTTCCTCTAATTTTTGCTTTTGTGGAACTATCTTTGAAAGGAGAGGACAAAGGTCAAATTTCTTAAGCATCTCAACCTTTTTTGCAAGTGTTCCTCCAGACTTTATATGACCCTAATGCTTTAATAACTCAAGAGCATTCCAACTTGCAGAATTATATGGCACCCATACTCCAAGACACAAGCCTCTTTAGGAACTTTTTGAATTATATACTGAGCAACTCCTAATTGCAAGGTTCCACTAAAATGCCATATTCCTTTCCAATAATTTAGAATGCTAAAATTCTTTTTTCCAAAAATAAGATCCTCATCTTCTGGTGTCAAGTTGTCATGGATGTCTTATTTGGTATGAAAACTAACCACCTGCATCTTCCTTATCAAAAAAACATTTGATGTTGAATTTATCTTTAACCCTAGCCTTTTGAAGGAAGTTGAATACCAACAATGTTTGTTTGTGTCCATAGAAAATCAAAATCTTGCAACTATAATTCTTGTTTCTGACAACTCCAAAAAGACATTTTAATTATTCTTTCACCTTTAAATCTGCCAATTCTTGATCTCCTCTTAAATCCATAACTAGTAATTTAATTATGTTATCTTTTTGTGCTAACCATATAGGCCAAGCATTCTGATCACTATCTATGTTGAAAACTCTATATGGATTAGCCTTACTTTGAAGTGCTAAAAAAACTCAAGCTAGAAAGGGTGGTTTTTTTCTAGCTTGATTCATAAGAGCTTTTATATAAACCTTATCATCTAAAATCAAAGATCAAAATCCTCATTTGAAATATTCATATTCTACATAAAGGATTCTTTGCTAGTGTTTGTGGTTATACCCTTCAGCTACTTTATAACACAAAACTTGATCATCTCACTGGTCAAATTCATCCATTCCCAAAGTTTTGACCCCAACTTAAAACCTTTGTTTGATCTTTACTTACCACTTTTTTGATTGAACATTTGTCCATGAGAATCTCTTGGCCTAAGAGATTACAAACATCTTTAAAAAGATTCATTGTCCAAGAAATAATTTGCTGCATCTTCTTTGTTATCTTAAGAGAAAGTGTATCTTCTTCTCCCTTATGAACAACTTTGATCCAAGTATTGAAAATTTCTTTTGAGCTTCTCAAGAGGCAGTGGATGTTTATAGAGTCAGTAACCCCAAATATCATGTTAACCACATTTTCAAAGTTCTATAATAAATTATAAAATTAGTATAATAATATGTTTATACCTTCTATTCTCCACAATGAGCTTCTCTTATAGATTTTTCTTAGCATTCACCCATGCCTTTGTGGTAGGGTCTCTACTAGTTTTCTAGTATAACTGTATAGTAGTGGACATACCTATTTGAATATTTTGGGATATTCTACCATCTAATGGTTTTTTTAGATTAATATTTTTGAAAGGTGGGATATTCAATATTTAGTGTTAATTATCAACAAGAAAACATTATTCATGCATTTATAATTTATAAATATGTTTATAATTCATAAAAGTTTCTAAAAACCTCCTAGTACATCTGAGTTATCCAGCTAATGGTTGATATTCTATAAGATTAATCTTGTGTTCATAAATTATAATTAATTTTAGAAATATAAACTTCTAATTAATCAACTGAAATACTAAACACTACTAGTTCTTTTGGTTTGCATGAGCAAACCTAGTGGGACTGGGGTGGAAATAGATATATCTTAAATATACTAGAATATTCTTTCTTAGACTGTCAGCATTCATTTATATTAATATTTTTTAAAAAACTTATAAACATATTTATAATTTATAAACATAAGATTAAGTTTAAAGTTTCCCAATTAAAGGAATTGCTGAAACTCTAAGAAAAATAAATTTAAACCAATGCTAGAAAATATATGATAAAGAATCATTATTGTATTTCATAATGATACAAGTTTAATAAAATTCATTATGGTCTTTTTTTAATTACAGTTATTTTTACTGTATTAAATAAATTTATCTTGCCAATATCTTTAATTTTTATTACACTTTTTGTCACAATATTAATACCAGTATTTGAAGCCCAAATTTGATTATGCATGTTATTATAAATAACAAATTTTTTATTTGTTTCTAAAATACAAAAGCAATTAAAACATTTACCTTCTGTTTTACTTTCCCAAATTTTGAACCTTAAAAAATTAAAATACCAAATTACAACTTCTTTTCATGGTTAATTTAAAATTTTCATTTGGAGAAACAATAGAATTTTCTGAAAGAAGATAAGATCCTATATCATTTAAACTTCCACTTACCAGAGATGGTCTATAAAATCCAACAGTCATTTTCATTTGTCTTTCTCTAGTATATTTAACAATATTTTAAAAGTTTCACCATAAATTATGATTTCAGGTCCTTTAAAACAACAAGTTTTACCTCTTGTATGAGCATAAATAGATACTGTCAATTGTATTTGAGGCACTGAAGCTCCTCCAAAGCATTCAATAGGGAAAGTTCTTGTACTTTAAAATGAACCATTTGTCTATAAAACAGTTAATTCTTTCACTAATAACACTTATATCACCATCAATAAGACTATTATACAATGATTTTACTGTTATTAAAAATAAGGTGAGAAAAATAGAAGATTAATAACTCTTATATTTAGTTTTGTAAATATAAAATAAAGTAAAAAATTTATAGTAAAAATTAATTAAATTTTTTTTTATCTTTATTTTTATATTTTATAAAATTAGAATTTTTAGCTAATAGATATAAAATACATACATATACACACATGTATAGCCAAAACTATATTTGGGATATTAGTCAGTTGTCACTTAGCATTATATAGGCTCATGTGCCACTCCCTTATAGTTCATTATATCTAGAGCATGCTCTTGCTAAAGTTAAACACTAAGAGAACTTATTATGGATTGCATCTTTAGTTTGAGAAAACAAGGGGCTATTCTCTTCCTCATCTTAGAATTATTCCTCCTTGTCCTTTTTTGCCCTTTTTCATTTCTCCTCATCTTTGATTTGCAAATATTTTTTCCTTACAAGTTTTAGGCAACAGCAATATTGCTAATCCAAGCTTTATATTGCAAGAGCTTACAATTTTTCATGGTATTTTTTTCACTCATGCACATAAATTAGGAGTTGGACTCCAAATTGTTTCATAAAATAAAGGGACTTGGAGTATAGTATTAATTAGGGCAAGGCCTTTGCTTATTTACAAAAATGGATAAACTAAATTGAGTCTTAATTACTATATAATTAGTGTATATAAGGTTATAACAGTAAGTTATATCATTTGAAACTTCTTGTATTACCATGAGAACTGATGGTGTTGTCAACACTAATCATTGGGAGTGGAATGGATCAATTGGCAGCTAAGTTACTGGCACTTGTGGAGTCCCTTTGTCCCAGGAGTATGGGAATGTTTGGTCCCCCCAAGATCCTGATGGAGTCTCTTGCAGCCAAGGTTATGAAACTTAAAGCTCTTATAGAATTATTGAAACAACCATAGCAAAAACAAAACCCAAAGGCATGGCACAAACATTAACTTTAAAGCCATAACTTGGAACTAAAGGAAAGTGACTTAAAAAACTATTGTAGTTTATAACACATTGGTGTAACAACTAATACCTATCTTTGCATCCTCTTTCCAATCAACCTCCAACTTGGGCTCATTACAACTACAAAATATGTCCATACATCTAACAAAAGTTGTGTCTTTTTTTCTTTGGTTATCTTACCATCTTCAATAATCTTTCAAAGCTGGTTTATATGTAGATTTATAAGGTTGATTAATTCAGCTGGTTCTAATTAAACTCATATACATTTTTATCACAAATTGAAACTCATATAAGTTCTATTCTCACTCAAGCAACTTTATCCCAAACTACAATTGTAGTGTGGACTTTGCAAAAAGCTAGGGGTAAAGTCGAAGAGATGTGATCTGGAAAGAATGGCATCACATCAATCAGCTCCTTAGGCTCCTTAGCTTCAAGACCTCACAATCCACAACACTATTAATTGAGCAAGGGTTGTTGATGCATAAGAGTTCCAAGTCCCTTGCTTGTTACAGTTGGTTGTGGCATAAAAAAATCAAACATTCAACTAGAAATCACTTGATCTAATTTATATATATGCACGAGTGTGAGAAAGACCGGGGGAATTTCTAGGGATTGAGAGAGCACAATGAGGTACATTTCTTTCCACTTGCTATAAAGCTCTCCCCTCTCATAAATATGATTGCATGACCACTTCATACAGCAAATTGGTGATCATCTGCAAGATTGTGAATTTCCCTAGATCAACACACTTGTATTTGTCACTACCAAACATAGATCTATAGAGCGTGTTCTTGGAGATTTAGGAATAAACTAGATGCATGGATTCGTAACATTTCTCTTCTATCTCAAACCTTAAAGTTATTCTTTCTAGGAATTTTTGAACTTTTTGTGCCATCTTCATGTTAGGATGTATCACTAGAGTCAAGATCCTTAGAAACTCATTGCATGCAAGTTGTTTTTCTCCCTAGAGATGTGATAGAACAAGATCCAATATTTTACATCTATTTCTCTCTTAGTCTTGAGTCTTTTGTTGTGCCATTTGTTTTCTAGGCAAATATTTCATCCTATCTCTCCTTTGGTATCAGAAAATCTCATTCCTACCTCATATTAGTGTCACATACAATCATTTTCCCCTATCATATTTTTTTTCTTCTCTCTGTTTGGCTTTTTCATGCTTTATACATGACTCTACATTTCAAACACAACAACCATATGCAAGTGACAGCCCAGCACTACATAATGCCTAGGCAACTTGCCATATCATCTAAAGTGCCTTCTCTAGCTGCCAAACTAGCACTACCAATTTCTTGCCCTCCATCTATGCCTCAATTTTAACGGCTTTTGATACCCTTCAAAAAGTGTTATTTTTCATAAAATGGAAAACTTTGATTAAGCCTTTTAAAAGAAATGTTGTGATGAAAAAACAATTTCAAAAAGAAAGGTATTTAATGATATCAACCTTCAAAAGAAAGGCAATGTTGTAAAAAAAATTTAACTTTTGTATGGGTTTTGAACCTTAGACTTATACAAGTAGCACTAAACTCTCATTTTGGGGTTAAATTCTCATGATACCAATAATAACAGTAGATTGGGAAGGCCCAAAAAAGACATCAAACAATCAATTTTGGGTAATGTTATTTCCATTTTAAAAATAATTTTTCTAGGGTATTAGATCAAGCCAAAAAAGGTGGTGGGAGGGGAATGCCATAGTTCAAAAAGGATTGGCAATTAGTTTATCTTTGACTTCTTAGAATTAGTGTTTTGGGGGGTTGTGATAGTCCAACACTATAGAATGTGAATGAGGTTTTAAAAGGCAAAACAATATTAAAACTAAAAGCTTTCAACATGCTAATGTTCTTCTCACTTTTAGCTCTTGATACTATAGATGTAAATTACCAACTTATATTTAATTTTTGGCAAGAAAAACAAAATAGGTGCATCTTGAACTTTGATTGTACTTAAAGGTTATATCAAATAAAAGCTTGCTTTTGAAACACAAAATATTTTTTAAATTTTCAAGATGAAAGGTAGATCAAAACTAAAATTTTCAAAAGAAAATAAGGTGTGCCAGGCATGCCTCCATCAAATCGACCTTGCGATGCTCTAGGAGCATGATATCGACTACCTTCAGATCAAAACAACTCCCACACACAAGCATCTTTCCACCAAGAGCTCCACGAAAAGGGGAGAGGGTTGCCACTCATGACTCAATTGCCACCAGTGCTCAACCAACACTCGCCAACACAAGCCTTCCTATGAAGCTACTCCCCACAACCCGACTTGTACTCAACCTTGGCAAATCTACTAGATGTAGACCACACCAATGGCAACATTGCCTTTCCCTCCAAAGATTCATGCCCACCTTCTTAACCCCTAGCTTAGTGATAGTGGCCAACCTTACTCAACATGGATTGCCTACTTGTACAAAGGAGCCATTGGTTTGGTGATTGTGAGGACAAGTAGTAGTGCCCACTCCATGAGCAACATGCCCACCAAGCCAATCCTCCCCCAAGGCAAGCATATGAGAGAGTGCCATAGCAATCTCTGCCCACCTGATGCTCCTTCATGTAAGCGACTAAATTTTCCATTCTACTTTAGTCACTTAACCACACCTCTGACCACTTGGAGGAGTCTCATTCACAACCTCCATAAGTCCAATCCAGGACTTGGGGCTTGCTAGCCCCGAGAATGGCATCCATGCCACTCAACATTTGCACTTGGTCCAAGTGCTCCACGTGTCCGATCCCATGACCGACACTCAAAGGTACCACCGACATAGCAGCCCGTTACGCTAAGGCCATGCCCAATCACCTTTGCCACACTGGTAGTCCAATACCACTTGCATCACCGTCTTGGCTCTCCAAGACTAGGCAAACCATCCGTGAGTGGTCATCTCAGATCCACTCCTTAGCATCCTTAGGATGCCCACCGACAAGGGGAATAGCCTTCCCCAATATCCCTCTGTCATTCCCCACTAAGTCCCTTTCTGCCCCTGGCTGTGTTTGCCAACACTGCCATTGGATCGAGACCCACAGGCTCGACCACTAAGTCCCACGGTCCTCTGGGACTTCCTCACCACACGACTGTGTCCTTGGTCACTACCCCAGAGGACTGCTCCTCTTCCTTTCCACAGTCTGGGCCTTTGGGACAACATTTCGGAACACCGTGGCCTTACGCAAGCCACCTGGGTACTCTCCTCGCCTTTCGCCTTTAGGTGCTCTAGCCATGGGCTTAGAGCGAGGTTCCGTTGAGCCACAACAGGTGTCCAAGTAGGTAGTGCCACCCACACTTGGACTGGGAGCATCGGCCAGTCGATCTCCCGGGGGAACTAGAGCCGGCTCTCGAACACTTCACCAAGCTACCCCACTTGTCGGTCCGTGTTCACTCTAGTCTTGGACTTCCCAATGGGCAGCTCATCACCCAACACTGGGTCCGGCCTTCCTGGGCCAAACTGGCCTTTCCTGGCCAAACTGGCTCCACTGCAGTCCTCCCCCTACTATACTTTTGGAGCTCACCAAACCCCCCAGGGTCTGGGAGACGAACGCTTTGGGCTTTCACCCTCTCAGGCTCCGGACTCGGACTCGGACTCGGACTCGGACTCGGACTCGGACTCGGACTCGGATTCGGACTCAGACTCGGGCTCGGGCTCGGTCTCAGCCTCGGCCTCGGTCTCGGTCTCGGTCCCGATCTCGGTCTCGGTCTCGGTCTCGGTCCCGGTCTCGGTCTTGGTCTCGACTTCGGACTCCATCTCGGACTCCATCTCGGACTCCGTCTCGGACTCCATCTCGGGTCCATCTCGGGTCCATCTCGGACTCCATCTCGGACTCCATCTCGGGTCCATCTCGGACTCCATCTCGGACTCCATCTCGGACTCCATCTCGGACTCCATTTCGGGTCCATCTCGGGTCCACCTTGGACTCCATCTCGGACTCCATCTCGGGTCCATCTCGGACTCCACTTCGGACTCCAACTCGGACTCCATCTCGGGTCCATCTCGGACTCCACTTCGGACTCCAACTCGGACTCCATCTCGGGTCCATCTCGGGTCCATCTCGGACTCCACTTCGGACTCCAACTCGGGTCCATCTCGGACTCCACTTCGGACTCCAACTCGGGTCCATCTCGGACTCCACTTCGGACTCCAACTCGGGTCCATCTCGGACTCCACTTCGGACTCCAACTCGAGTCCATCTCGGACACTCCCACGTGTCATGTGTTGGTCCTTTTGGGTCCCTTTTTGGAGCCTTGCCTTTTGCTCGCTTCGTGCTCGTTCCTCGAGCACTTCATTGGGAGTTCCACTCCCGCTCTTGACTTTTCAAGTCGGAGCTTTTGGTCCAAACGTGTTACGCTCGTTTGGCTCTCGCTTCGGCCACTACCATGTGGCGCCCTTCCAGCTCCACTTTGGGGCCTAGGGATTTTGTGTCTCACAACTCCACCACCCATAGACGAAGTTCGATGTCCTCATCGAACGGTAAACCATTTTGTAAAGTAACACTCGCGTGTGTTACCATTTCCATCCTTGGCACTTAGCCAATATTTGTCAATGGTTTGACATTGAAGGCTCACCATGCCTTTTGCATAGGCCTCCATGGTTTGACACCAAAGGCTCACCATGCCTTGCCTATCCTCTAAGGAGGGTAGTCTCTCCAACTTAGAGATTGATTGGACCACATGTAGTGGTTCTCTCCTTTTATTGGTTTAGTCCTCGCTAAACCTCTTAGAGACCCTTCTCTAAGTCAATCCCACTACTCCTTCTCGAGTAGCCTCGATTTCCATCGATATAACCTTTGCACTTTGGAACTTTGAAATTTGACTTCTTGGAGTCAATTTCCTAGGTGTCTCCGACACCTTGCCTTGCACCTTTTTGTGCAACTCCACTTCCCATCCTAGGAAGTTCTCTACTCGAGGGCACCATCATCCTCTCTTCTATTTCGTGCCAAAGTTCCAGTTATCATACTTTGTGCTAGGGCTGTTCATGGCCCTATCATTTGGCTACCTTACCGCTCCCTCCTTTGGAGCTTCCACTTTCGCCAAATCGGAGCATTTCGGAATCCCTCCTTGGAAACACACTTCCTTTCCCGCAACTTGTTAGCGTCCAACACATTAGTGTTCCTCGCCTAACTTTGTCACTTGGATTCCTTCCAAGGGATTCCACGGCCTTATCTTGGCCACTCATCTTTTGCTCCTATCCGTTGATTGTTGCACCAAGCAACATCGAATCTCTACCTCCCTTCTTGAGGTATTGTTTCGGTTCCATAGCAAAGACTCTTCTTTGCCAAGTCCGGAGGATGTTCACCCCTAGTACGTCTCTTTAGCATCTTCTGCTATGGGCTCTATCCACGGCCCAACTTCGTGACCCTCCCATGGGTCTTTTATAGAGACTACTTTCCTCGGACTCACTATGCCATCGCACGGACATAGTTTATTTCCCTTAGGTGCTCTTCCCACTTGGTCATCACGACCAAGTCACACCACCTTAAATAGTTCAATTTCAACATTTTGAACTAGGAACTTCATTCCTTAGCCAACCAAGGACCTTGTCCTTATCTGGCCATAAGATCACCTAGTGATCTCACCTTGGCACCTTAACAGAGCTGCCAAGAGGTACTTGGTCTTCTAGACCTCCAAGTTGTTGACTATAACCCCGGGGGCATCCCCCACACTTGGCGGTGCACCCAAGCCAGCCCTTACGGCCAAGGGTTCATAGCAACTGAGATTAGGTGTCCCCATCTCACTCACCACGACCTTGGTGCCACTTGCACCAAAGCGTTCAAGTTAGATATGCTGAGCTTTCACACTAAGCAATCTAACCGTGCATCACGACTCCGAGGCATCCCTCGCTTGGCGGTGTGCCCAAACCAGTCTCCCCACTGAGAGTCCATGACCACCGAAATATGAGTGTCCTCATATTCCAAACCATCACCACGCCCTAGTGATTTGGGACTCGAACCCAAGCACTAGAGGGTCGGGACTCGAACCCAACCTCCGTATATGCATCTACGGACGGCATCACACAAGATGCCTGGCGTGACTCCCCACGCCGGTGCACCAACTTATTTTTAAAGCGCGCTACAGATCACAGTTTAGGAACCTAGTTCCTCCACACTGCCAAGTCCTCTCACTTGACATGTCTGTGATCATGCATGGACTCCTCCATGCTCGGCCCCATGGCCCACCCTTTTTGAAGTTATCACCTTCAACTAGGGTATTTGTTCCCCTGACGTGCCAATCTCGCTTGGCAAGTCCTCCGACCACTGTAACATGGTTCCTGCATAAGCGTGAAAGTCCTTGACCATCGACTTTCGTTCAAAGCCCTCTCTTTGAACACTCGGGAACTACTTCCCTAACCTTGATAGCCTTGCCTCATGGCAAGCTTCAAGACCACGCTTCTGCTGCGCCACTCTGATTTCGCGCGTTCCATGAACCATTTACACTTGGCCTTTCTAGGTACTAAGCTACCTAGAATCGTCTTTGGGAACTTTGAAGGAACTCTGTCCCTCAGCTTGCTAAGGCCTCCCTTTTTGCAAGCCTTCCAAATGCCACATAGTCTAACATGGACAATTCCATATTTTAGACTCTCCATGGCATCACGGTTGCTAGCGGCAACACCCTCGAGCCCCCCACTTGATTCTCCACTCCCAGCTGGCATAACCAACCTTGGTTATCCCCTTTGATTCCTACGGTTCGGTTCTATCCCCTTACTTCTTGCTTTTTGGCTTTACACCTTTCCTTTGGTCATTCTCCTCCAGACCAGGAGGATAGCTTTGCACTTTCTATCATGCTTTAGCAAGTATTCTTAGGGATGAACCTACCCAATAGCCTAGGGAGGGGTTCCTCAATCCGGGTATGCTCACCTTATAATGCCACACACTGGGATTACATTGTTGCTTATGGGCCTTTGCATGCCCATCACTAGCCTTGCCAAAATTCCATTTTTGGCTTTGTCCAACTCGGGTAGACAGTCCTCTTCTGTCTCCGTAACCTTGGACATTTGGATAGCACCTTCTATCCATCATTCGCTAGGGACTTAGTCCCTTGGGCTTTATCCATTGCCCTCGCGACATCAAACACCACCTTCTGGTGTTTTAGAGTGTTTGGGTGTCCCAATGATGGCTTTTTTGACAATGAGTATTTCCTTTTATGACATTGACTTACTATATCGCAACACAGGCAACTTATCCCCCGTAAGGGTGTATCCGACTTCCCTATGCTATTAAGAAGTCTTGGGTAGCTACCTTCTACCCGTTCAACCAGCTATTTTGCACCTCTTGCTTAGTTGCCTCATAGTTGTCAAGTCCTACAACTCATTGTTTGGTGCTTTCACACCTCCATCATTATCTGGGTCACCACACTCCAACTGCATGCTCTGCAGCTTAGGCTATGCCATTCCCATTTCCATTGGGATTCCTTTGGCAAGGGGTTCTCATGAACCCACCAACATAGCCTCAAGGTATCACACCTTGGCACATTTGGTGTCTCCACACCATCGGCTCCACGAGCCTACCTCTATGACACTTCCCCTTCGTGTTTATGTCTTTGCCAAGACCAACACCGCTCTTTCTCATGCCAACCATCCGTTAGCACTGCACCATAGAGGTCACACACAACTTTATGTCAAAGTTGTTTTCTTCTGGGAACACCTTTCCCATAACTTTAGCATGGCACATTTTGCCATCGATGAGATACCCTCTGTTCTCATCCTTGGATCCTATGATCCCCCCCCCATCCTTTGTGGGGTACAACACACCACAGTCCAAATGCTTCCATCAGTCCTTTTAGGACCATCCGTTGACTCTACTTGAGTCATCCAGCAGTTTTGGACTTGGTTAATCCACAGACCCGTAAGGTCCTACTTGTGAGGCACTAGCTCACTGGAATACACTTCTTGCATTCCTGTCCTACTCAAAAGGACTATTTTCACAAGTGTTACTCCGACACTTGATTTTGTTCTCTGGAGGCAACTTTTGCCCCTTAGGACTACTTGTCCATGCGATGAGAATACCACTCATCTCTAAGTACACCCCCCAACTCCTTGGGTTGTTCCAGCATTTATTAAAGGTAGCCCCGGCTACCATTTCAAGGACTTGAGTCCTCTTCCGTATTTGACCTCCCACGGTCATTACCTCTGGTCTCACATTCATGAGCACCAACCTCAACTATATGAGGATAATCTTGTGACTCCTTTATTGTTTTGGAGTCTCTATCTTTCCCGTGATCCCAACTTTAGTTGTTTACCACAACAACCTTAGCCAATTTGCTGAGACAAATGCTCATCCGGATCACATCCTCAACTCAATGAGGAAAACCTTGCACTGTTCCCAAGATCCCAAAGTCGTTCCATTATTGGCCCTTTTCTATCCACCACCTCGTCTACAAGTTCACACATGAACTGTAATGGGGAGCCATGTCTTCCCGACTTGCTACTCCTCAAGGATAGGCCCACTCCTCGGACCTTCCGATGCCAACACTAGTGGTGATATACTTGAGCACCAATAAAAGTCGGACTAAGGAACAGCTCCGATACCAAGTTGTAAGCGACTAAATTTTCCATTCTACTTTAGTCACTTAACCACACCTCTGACCACTTGGAGGAGTCTCATTCACAACCTCCATAAGTCCAATCCAGGACTTGGGGCTTGCTAGCCCCGAGAATGGCATCCATGCCACTCAACATTTGCACTTGGTCCAAGTGCTCCACGTGTCCGATCCCATGACCGACACTCAAAGGTACCACCGACATAGCAGCCCGTTACGCTAAGGCCATGCCCAATCACCTTTGCCACACTGGTAGTCCAATACCACTTGCATCACCGTCTTGGCTCTCCAAGACTAGGCAAACCATCCGTGAGTGGTCATCTCAGATCCACTCCTTAGCATCCTTAGGATGCCCACCGACAGTGGGAATAGCCTTCCCCAATATCCCTCTGTCATTCCCCACTAAGTCCCTTTCTGCCCCTGGCTGTGTTTGCCAACACTGCCATTGGATCGAGACCCACAGGCTCGACCACTAAGTCCCACGGTCCTCTGGGACTTCCTCACCACACGACTGTGTCCTTGGTCACTACCCCAGAGGACTGCTCCTCTTCCTTTCCACAGTCTGGGCCTTTGGGACAACATTTCGGAACACCGTGGCCTTACGCAAGCCACCTGGGTACTCTCCTCGCCTTTCGCCTTTAGGTGCTCTAGCCATGGGCTTAGAGCGAGGTTCCGTTGAGCCACAACAGGTGTCCAAGTAGGTAGTGCCACCCACACTTGGACTGGGAGCATCGGCCAGTCGATCTCCCGGGGGAACTAGAGCCGGCTCTCGAACACTTCACCAAGCTACCCCACTTGTCGGTCCGTGTTCACTCTAGTCTTGGACTTCCCAATGGGCAGCTCATCACCCAACACTGGGTCCGGCCTTCCTGGGCCAAACTGGCCTTTCCTGGCCAAACTGGCTCCACTGCAGTCCTCCCCCTACTATACTTTTGGAGCTCACCAAACCCCCCAGGGTCTGGGAGACGAACGCTTTGGGCTTTCACCCTCTCAGGCTCCGGACTCGGACTCGGACTCGGACTCGGACTCGGACTCGGACTCGGACTCGGATTCGGACTCAGACTCGGGCTCGGGCTCGGTCTCAGCCTCGGCCTCGGTCTCGGTCTCGGTCCCGATCTCGGTCTCGGTCTCGGTCTCGGTCCCGGTCTCGGTCTTGGTCTCGACTTCGGACTCCATCTCGGACTCCATCTCGGACTCCGTCTCGGACTCCATCTCGGGTCCATCTCGGGTCCATCTCGGACTCCATCTCGGACTCCATCTCGGGTCCATCTCGGACTCCATCTCGGACTCCATCTCGGACTCCATCTCGGACTCCATTTCGGGTCCATCTCGGGTCCACCTCGGACTCCATCTCGGACTCCATCTCGGGTCCATCTCGGACTCCACTTCGGACTCCAACTCGGACTCCATCTCGGGTCCATCTCGGACTCCACTTCGGACTCCAACTCGGACTCCATCTCGGGTCCATCTCGGGTCCATCTCGGACTCCACTTCGGACTCCAACTCGGGTCCATCTCGGACTCCACTTCGGACTCCAACTCGGGTCCATCTCGGACTCCACTTCGGACTCCAACTCGGGTCCATCTCGGACTCCACTTCGGACTCCAACTCGAGTCCATCTCGGACACTCCCACGTGTCATGTGTTGGTCCTTTTGGGTCCCTTTTTGGAGCCTTGCCTTTTGCTCGCTTCGTGCTCGTTCCTCGAGCACTTCATTGGGAGTTCCACTCCCGCTCTTGACTTTTCAAGTCGGAGCTTTTGGTCCAAACGTGTTACGCTCGTTTGGCTCTCGCTTCGGCCACTACCATGTGGCGCCCTTCCAGCTCCACTTTGGGGCCTAGGGATTTTGTGTCTCACACTTCAGTGACAGCTTGTGGATCTTGCCCGCTAAGCATGTTGCTCATGACTTTGGTGGATGCCCAACACATGGCAATCTGCCAAGGCCACCACCACACCCACCACTGTTGCTAGCATTTCCAAGACCTTTGCCACAAGGACCAAACATGGCCACCATACCATATGCAATGGTAAAAGCAGTGCTCTCGGCAATAGCTGATGACACCCACGTACTTAATGATGCAATCATTTTATTCGCAGCCCAAATGATCTGGCAACCCAGAGAGCACCACAAGGAGGCACCAGCTTAGGTGCAACCAACTCCCCCAAAGATGGTTGGTGGTGTGGCTGCACTAGTGAGGAGGTCATGGCTCTAGTGCAGAGCCACACATATGCTGCCACCCACTGAGTGCCAATACTCATGCCACCCCTGCTACAAGGTGAACAACAAGCTTAATTAGGAATAAAGGATGATGAGATGACCACCCTTGGCTCTAGCAACATCCTGCACTACCCCTTTGGAAACTAGTAGGGCACATCCCAATGGTAGCTCCTCATCCATGTCAACTATAAAGACTTTCAGTTTGCCCAAGCTTTACCATAGTTCAAGAATCTTGTACTTGCCACCTTCAAATACCAAGACTTCTACCTCCAGCCAATGGAACATCAGACATCTTCTACATCATGCTCAAAGAGGAGGGACACTACAGGGCCCTCCTTGGCCAAGGGTGCTTCCAATACAAGGACCACCTCGCATATGCACAAAGCACCTCATCTACAAACAAAGCACACCTTTGTCACTTTCACGCCTGTTGTGCCCTCCCACACCTCAATATCACCAAGTGGAATGATGCTACTATATAGGAGATCTTCCACTCAATTGACAACTTCATCCAAATTGATCACAAAACATGGCAGGAAACATGTGAAGTTAGAGTTGAGCAGCCATTACTCTTGGAAGTCCCCACGGGTGAAATAAACCAGCCAACCACCAAAGTCTAGTATTTCAACATCCCCCAAGTGAAAGATATCACCCACACAATGGCACAACCCTAGTCTTCAATATTGCTAGTCAAATGACCACACCACCCCAACAACAACCCATAGCATCAAGTGGGAGCTCCCCCCTCTGGCCCCACCCCACGATGGAGAAACCCAAAGCTAGCTCCCCACTAGTGCAAGAAGGCCTTATGGAAACAATGTTACATGAATTGACAGAATTGGTTGAATGCTAGAAGATGACCATCTCCGAACTTCATGCTAAACATAAGTTACATTTGGTAGAGAAACACAGAAGGGATGCACACCCCAAGGACCAAGTAACTACCAACAGTCTAGGGCTTCTTAAGGCCGTCCCCACACCCATGGGTGGAGTGGCAGCCTCAACCAATGCAATAGCCACAAACTTGCCTAGTGAAGGCTATGTAGTAGGATGCGGCTGTAGAAGGCCCCTTGGAAGAATAAACAAGACAAAAGTGGCACCACTGGCCTCAACCAGTGGAATTGTTGAGCAGCTCCCACCCAAACGGCTATATAAAGCACTTAAGAAGAAGGGTGAAGACTCAATAAATGGCCAATTGATGCTACTAAAGGACTCTAAGACCTCAAACCCATTACTCATCGAGCATAAGACTTTATCAACACCATAGGAGCACAAGTCCACATGAATAAACACCAGGAATGATGACCTCAACACACCACTACCAATGTTTCCACTACCAACAATGTAAGATGCAATCAACAAAATCCAAGCTAAAATCTAGCTGGGACAACCAGACCATGTTATCCCCTTGTCACAAGAATCTCAAATCGGCTATGTGGAACCTCCTCAACACCAAATTGCCCTCTTAACAAAACTCTACTAATGGCCTTGTGAGCACTACATTAGCACTTGAATGCATTGCCATGCATCTTAATGGCTAAAAGACCCCAAACCCCCATTGTCAAGACCCCTACAGCTATATAGATTCTATATAACAACCAACCACCCAATCACCAGCACTTTTGTTTTTGCACTCCCCTTGGGGGGTTATCACAAGTTTTTCTTTTGAGAATCACCTCATTACCATGCAAGCTCCTCAACTATTTATAAAAGAAATCTTTATCATTGTCTGCAACAAGAAGTTCTTCTAATAGTCTACATCTTTCAACCCCTAATATGTGATAACCTTCAACCCCCACAAAGGAAATACGGCACAACCATGCCCAAACAAAAATGCAAAAGGGTGCCCCCACTCGATTAGAACACATGAATCTTGATTGGAGCATGGAATGTTTGAGGGCTGATAATGGATCATGGCACTGGATTAAGCAGAATTAGCAAGTATGACATCACGATCCTTAGTGAGACATGGGAGAGTCCAACAGCCCATCCCCCACAATACCTTGGGTACATCACATACTCCACATTTAATATGCATATAGAGGGGACTTGCATATATGTCAAGCACGCCATACACCACTTGGTCCAAGACATCATCGGTGCCCCTATTGCAAACTTCATTGCACTGAGGCTTCAATTGAACACCACTGAATAATTGATTGTTGTTGGCTGCTACTCCTCACCATCCACAATGTCAATGACAGTCACCTCTTTGATCATTTGGGCATGATTGAATTGTGGCACACAAAAGCTACAATTATGATGCTTGGAGATTTCAACGCACAAACGGGATCAAGCCAAGCTTTGGTCAAGCAAGGAGGTGATTTGATTGAAGCACCAAGTGACTTTCAATGCACGTATACAAACGACAAGAAAATCCTCCCAAGTGGTGTCAAACTTCTCAACTTCTACATAGCAATGCAGTTGCTCATCATAAATGGCACTAAATATTGGCCACCCACAAGGGAACACACATGCATGATGTGGAATGGCACTAGCACCAATGACTATGCCTTTATCTCACAAGTTGCAATTGACACCATAGCCGACTACCACCTCCAGCACTTTCTTGATTCCAAGATCTCAAACCACCACCCACTCAACATCTCACTACTAGTCCAAAGTGGCATTACAAACCCACCTCACATCTCCATTGTCACCATGGATCTTTGGAACCTTAGGGGATAAATGGGGATAACATAGCCACTAAAAGCTCTTTCATTAAGCAATTGCCCTTTTTTCAGTTGGCTTAAGAGGAGAGAGATAGGGCGCACTACAATCAGGACATAAGTCTCAAGATCAACCTAATTAAAACACAAATTGAGATCTTCGGCTTAAAAATAGGCCACACCCTGCTCCACTATCAAAGATAGGAGGTCCTGCAAGTTACCACTTACAAGTACCTTAGTTATCACCTCCACCATCAGCAAACATGGACCACTAGAGTAGCTCAACACGAAGCTACAGCCAAACAGGCATATTACAACCTACTGAACTCACTTTGCCAAGCAGCCCTCTACCAGTAGGATGCAAGAAAGGAGCACTATCAGGCTAAGGTCCACACCATGCTACTATATGGTTGCATTGCCTAGGACCCCAGCCAATCAGCAATGAGCTGGTCCCACCTAGAAGGGCTTAACTAAACTTTCATTGCTAATGACTTTGGCATCAAACAGAGAGCATCCTATTGCTTGCTATGCATGGAGACTAGACTGCTCTCAATTGAAATCCAGGCATGGAAATGCACCATGTAGTTCATACTCTCCACATGGAAGGACACGTTCAACTGCTGTGCTTGGGCAGCTATTGCGGACTTGATCCAACTTGACACCAAAAAGAGCCAGGGATGGTGGAAGGATTGCTGAAAGTGGATGGAATGTCTCGATAGACTACTAGGCCAACTAATCACGACAGTCCCCCCAGCTTGGATCAGCCTTGCATTTAAAGGCTAGTTGGCAGGCTCAAATAGGAACTCCTACTTCCAAGACTACCTCAACAACATCAACCCTAGAAGAATCATCAACCCCAGCATTCACAACTCCACAAGCTACACCACCAGACACATCCTTGCAAAATACCAAACGAGTGTATACTCACTTCATGTTAGTCACATGTAGGTGGGGTAGTTATATATAACATGTGACAGGGTCTCTATTCCTGTCTTGCACAGGGGGTAGAGGCAGGCATCTCTAGGCATGACTGGTGTCTGTCTTTGACCTAGCTTGAGCTCTTCTTCCCAACACTGAACTTCCATGCCCACGACCTCCTAGCATTCATGGGGAACACAACCATGGCAGCAACAATTCCTCTTTTTCTTCATGCTATTGAAAACCAAAGGGCACTGCTCATTAAAGCAATATGCCCTCACTTCCAAATAGAAACACCTAGCAAATACCTGAATGACACTTCCCTCCCCTCTTCACCTTCTACCCAAAAAATCCCATACTCTCACGGGCTAACAGTGACTAAACATATCTATCTATCTATCTATTGATATGTGTCCACTATAACAACATTAAAACTGAGGTTCTAGTTCAATAAAAAATGCTTTGCAATGAGTATAGTGTTTTTCCATAAGACCAATGTAATCTACTTCACAATTATATTCAAAATTATTTTGCAGAAGCTCTAAATATCTTTTCTCTTCAATGTTGTTTGTTTCATCTATATGACTTGAATGATTAATATTGAGAGTGAAAAATTCAATAACATTTGTACATGTGGTTTGCACTTGAATATCACTATCACAAACATGAGGTATTACAAGTACTACACAGCTTTTATGTAAAATTAAGTCACATGTTTTTCATTTCTTTTTTCTACTCATCAAAATATAATAGAATTTCCACTGCATAAACTAACTTCAATAGAAAGAATAGTCAACATTGTGGCAGCTGGCAAGCAGTAAATGATGCTAATAGATAAATAGACACTAACATTTAAATATATACTATACTAATTATAGTTTTCAATCAATGTTCTTTGTCCTTTTGGTTCTCTTAAAAACACAAAAGCTGAACTTACCCCTAAAGTAATGACAAACAATAAGCCAATCTTTATCTTTATAGTTTTCTTATAAATTCAGAAACCGATATTTCCTTGTGCTCCTAAACTAACAACCTATATAAACTGTAAAAACCTTTTCACTCAAGTTATTTGGATACCAGAAGGTTTCTTCTTTTCTTAATTGTACAAGACAGTGCTTCATTTCTCCAAAGAATATTCAACCAATGGTAATTTTTTGCTCTTACATCTTGTTATCTTTTTTATTTTATTCTGAGTCACTTTTATCTTATCTCATATCCTGTTCTTCCAATCTATCAGCATCACAACTTTACATTATAATATTGAATGCAATTGCTTGAAATTTCTGAAAGGAAGCATAATCTTTTTACAAATGTTTCAATGTTCTGAAGTTTGATCGATCACCATTCTGTATCAAAGAGAGGGAATAAGACAATGTTGTATATCTGTTCCCAAGAACTTGTTGAGAACCCATGTCTGTGGCCACAACACTCTTAGGAATCGCTGTACGTAACTCTGCCAATCCTAGTACAAAATTCAATAAACCCACAAAACTCAGATGGGATGTTATTACTTGCAAGCAAAGGAAACCAGAAGAAGAGATGATCATCTTGCTCAGGGCCACTTTCAACTTTTTCAAGGCTGGGAGGGATATTACTCAGAGATGCAGTCTCGCCACAAGTATTAGTGAAGTTCCAGAGGTTGCAACAGAAAAACAAGCCTCTCTGTCTAGAGCTCCCTTCACTTGGACTCCTGCTAGTGTGGAGTTGAGTGCGTTGCTCCATGGCACAGCAGCATGAAGAGTCGTCGTCTCCATAGCTCCACCAGAAAGGCAACTTGCCGCTGCTGAGGTAAGTTGCATTTCCTCCTTCTATTCTTCTAACTTGGTTGTCCACAGTTCAGGGTCCATGAACTTGTCCACTTGACCTTGCCATAAGCCAACACGTCTGCTTGGGCGAAAAATTGCACATAAGCTCGTCATTGTTACTAATAATCTCATCTGAATGAATCGTCAACCTGTGGTAACGAGAGTAATAAAAATCTTCTTACTTCTCAAAAACAGTGAGTGCTGGCTTTTGATGATTCCAATGAAGCTGCATGGAACAACTTGATGTTTGTTACTATCTGAAAGTATTGAGCTCTCCTTCACCAAGCTTTAAGGTGCAAAAATGCAGAAAAGCGAGAGCGTTGAGGCCGATATCATCACTAAACTTGTTGTTTATGAATGCAAGAAGGCAATTCACACAGTCTCTGAATATTGTGTTCTCAATTTCAGTAATGTGTTGAAAGTAATCTCTAACAACTTTCTCCACCGGTTCAAATACCTTGTCCAAAATGGCTCAAAACTTTGTTACCATTTCACATTGCCAAATTGGATCCTGCCTTTGTTGAGACCTGTGGTACTCAGGAGGAACTTGGCGACCTCTTCAGGAATTTTCTTCACTTTCTTGGCTTTTACAAAGAAATCAATACCCTTGCAAATAGTATGATTTCTTCCTGCATAGTGTAAAAAGCTTGTAATGGAATGCCAAGTCCTTCATGCATCCCTGGTGTATAAGGTGGAAAATTTATATAAGAAATTCACAGTGCTGGCGCTTATTTACAATGAAGCAAGGATAGAGATTACCTAAAGGTCAAGGTTGCAAACACATCTTTACTCAAAAGTAACTGCACTTTCAGTTGATGCTTGGTCTATTGCTGGTTCATTGATCTATTGCAGTATTGCAGCGTCCAGTGTGCTGTTCAGAAGTCGTTCAGAAATCGGTCTTCTCAGCAGTCGTGTCGTGTGTGTGTGTGTGTGTGACACACACACACACACACACACACAGAGCTACTTTGCAGCTCAAAATCTGCCCAATATCCCAAAGGTTGGAGCGTCATTACAAAGTTAAAGCATTGATGCCATCTATTTGAAGTTTTTAAAGTTTAACCATTAGATGAAAAGTATATTCTTAGATAATATTTTTAAATAAGAGATTTAGTAAAGGGAGTATGAATAATGAAAGAATAAGGACCTACCTTTATTTTCTAGTAAACCAAAAATAAAAAACTTAGAAAGGCAAATAGTTTAGGAGATTGCAAATATCAACTACTGCCATGCCAATTGTGTGGGGGAGGAAATTTCTTCTAATTCTTTGAAAATTTAATGTTACAGGTTTATTATAATGCATTTAGTGAAATTTGGCTTTTTTATCAGCTTCAACCTTTACATTAACTCATTGAAATTTGTTGTAGTGATTAGAATAAATTACAAAATAATAAGGAATTTAAAATTCACTGAGATTTATAAACTTTATAAGCTTACTATTTTGTTTTTAATGGCAAAACAAGTTCAATAACTACTGTATAAAATGAAATGTTTAGGTATTAGTTTTATCTTTCTAAAAATGTTACTAGATTAATTACACTTGTGATAAATGCTAAGAAATCACTTGAAAATTATTAGAAAAATTAACAATGAAATTACAATATTACAAAGTTTACTCTAAATCTTAAATTTTTTATCATTTTTATTATAAATTTAAGGAGTGAAGATGTAAATCTAACTAATTCATATTATTAAATTTACTCAGTTTCTGAATTCTATGATTTAGAGATATATGTAATGTATTAGTAAAAATTTATTTATATTTATCATTCTAGTGATCATACTTAGAAGCATACTTTTCATCTTACTTATGCTTTTGAGTTAGTTGCAAAATCCATTAATGATATCCATTTAGCCACTTATATTGCTATTCAGTGCTTAGTATTAGAGGGGGGGCATAATATCATATATTTGCCATCTTTCTATATTTGCTAAAGTGTATTTTAGGATTTGAACTTTAACTTTTACTCATGAGATTTGAACTCAAATTACATTAAAAAATATTTTTCATTCATAGGTTGGACCAAATTAGTTTCTAAGATCATTATAAACCTAGGACTTTATATTTAAAGTGTTTAACACAAATTCATTTTTTTCTTCTTTTATTTAGTATTTGATTAGTAATTTCATCATCTTCCCTCTCTTGATGACAAGCTCTTGATAGTTTAAACAGTCTAAATACAAAGCTCTTGCACCATTCATTCATAGGTGAACATGATCCAAACCACTACAAACAAACATCATATCACAATAGCCATAGAAGGCCATAAGAAAAAGACCACAGTCATAAAGAGATCAATCCAGCAACAAAGGTGACAACTTCTATGCTAAACTCACTTTGTGTAAATTGCCTTTTCCTTTGGCTTTTCCACTTTGACTTAAAACTCTCTAAGGTCAATCAATCCTAGAAAAAGGTGAGATAGAGAATTATACTTGAGACTCAAGTCTTATTATTCCTTCTTGCAACTAGCTCTAGGAATTAGCTAACGCTTGGAAGAGTTTGCATAGCTCACTGTCTACCTTACCAGGACTTGTCCACACGGTGACTACTAGGGAGACTTCTAATTCAAAGGCTTTTGTCCTCCTAGCAAAGGTGGCACATGCTGATTTCACTTGACTCAGGATCCAGCACCAACATCATATCTCTTAAACTTGCACAACATATTGACATTCCAGATCTCCCTAAATGCCCAAGTCTTGTTTGAAAACATTTGTGAATCATAGCATCACATGGCTGTTGGAGCTCCTTCTCTCAACAAGTCCTTGATTCTTAATCGGCCTTATCATGCAGCTGCCATACAGCCTGGTGCGCAGGATATATGAATATTGGTGCTGGGACATCCATGCAAAGGATCACAAACAATAGTGGCCAAGTTCTTGGGACAAACTCCTCTTTATGTGAGCTACTATCCACAGCAGCAGCCAGCCAGCCAAGAACGGCCGCAAGTGTTGGACGACTAGAGAACTCCACTTTGACAAAGGTGGGTATCTATCTCAACAGTGGAATCTACTTACCTGGGAGCCACACCGAGTTGAGGATCACGAGAGGGACGGCTAACAAATGTGACATCACATTCTAGGGGCAAGAAGTACTTGAAGCAATTTGCAGATCTCCCACCGACTTTACCTGGGAAGAAGCTACAATATGAGCTGTTGGAAGCATTCCCCAACTACCAAGCATCTTACTTCAACTCTAACAAGTAGGTGCAATAGAGAATTGAGCTTATTGAGCAAGTCTACGAGTGCAAATTGCTAGACCATGTTTGTGAACTGGAAATAAGAAATAGGCTCATTGGATTGCGAAAGTAGCTTAGGACAGTGGTGGATGCCATGAAGGAGATGGGGAATGAGCTCATAAAGTACAAATATAATTGGAGCTCGGGAATTTGAAGTTGAAGTGAAGATCTCTACTTTTTGAAGGTATCAATTTAACTTTCAAAATTATCAATATAGCTTGTCCAATGGTTGCAGTGACTTTTTGTCATGGAATTGCAACAATAAAAAGCCTATGGTTAGAACCATGCAACTATACTAATGAGGACAAATACATTTGTAGATCCGGGTTTAATGTAAATCCTTTTCAAGACAGCATTCCAAACTTGTGCTCGGCACTGAAGAAATATTATTCTGGATTTGGTTTTATTTCCTCAAAAGCTAAATGTTATAGAAGATATATTGGCCTCAAGGCCATTGAAGATGATAACAAGCTAATAAATCTTTGATTTATTCACAATATGGTAAGAGAATAAATAAAAGAAAGAAAGAAGAAAGAGGCAATTTTATGACATCTTTAACTGTATATATACACATATACACATGACGAAGTATGACTTATATAAGCAATACAACCAAACAGTTCAGCAAACAAATGCTTTTTGCTAGAAACTAAAACCACATCTATGATTGTATGTGTAAATCCATATATAAATTGTCGCAATAATCATATTCTCCAAACAGTTTAAATTCTCGTGAACTAGGGTTATATATATTTAAAATATTAAATATTTTAAACCTATAATATATATCGCTATATATATCGCAACTTAAGCATAGCTCCACCGCTTCCTGGCAGCAGATGTCAATCGCTTGGAAACAAACGGGACCTGGATTCGCCTCCATGATGTGAAGTTCTGTGCGACAGTCGATCAGCGCAGCAGACGCTGAGCTCCTGCGTCTCGTATCGTCATTAAGGACCCCTGTGACCCCGGAATGCTATTCCAGCATTCCGTGTTCGGTGCTCCATGTGTTCCATGATTCCCCGGCTCCGTTGCCATCCGCCAGGCAGTCGACATCGATCTCTGAAGAGCCCGTCAGATACTTGTCGTCTGTCAGGATCGACTACTTCAAACCCCCGTCTCCAAGTACTCTTCCAGGCTTTTCGTTGCTGTAAACTATCTCCATGGCCCGTCCACCAAGAACATAGGAAGGACGGACAAGGACCGCCTCTCTGCAATCTCCAATGCGCCTTCTGCCTCCAGACGAGCTGCTATTCCCAGCTGCTTGAACAGCCTTTCCTGTCCTGGACAGCGTCGATAGAATTTGGAGAAGCCTCATCCAGACAGTTTTGTAAAGGCACCGCCAGCCTCAAAGATGTTTGGCAAGCAAACTGCCCGTCCGGCTTCTCCAAATCAATGATATTCAAGACCGCGGCTGAAAAGCCAGACCACCTCTCGCATCATAGCCAGTTGAGACGGGAGTTCATCATCTGTTGTCTTAAATCCTATTTCCTGGAACGGAAAAAAAAAAACGCGCCAGTCAATCAAGGAGAAACGATCATAAAACAGACCAACCAAAGCAGTAACTTAACAAGAACAAACAGGAGGAGCATGTACATACGTGAAGTACGAAGGATGCATGACAGCAGCAGTAGTCGAATTCACAGCAGTAGTCGAATTCAATTCCTTGTCCGATACGATCGGGACCACCACCAAGGATCAATAACTTCTTCCTGTTGCAAGCCTGGGGCTATCGTCATAGGATGAGTACCTGTAAGGTGTGTTGGCTTCGAACTCTGCAGCACAGGTGTTAAATGCTGGCACCACTCCCAGAGCCCTGTGAGCTCGAACCTCTGGTTCGGCAGTTTTTGTAGCATAAGTAACTTGTCTGTCGCCAAAAACCTCGTTGCTTGATCTGGTACATAGCTGTGTCAGCTTTGTGTTGGACAGAAACTCCTCCACCACGAATGACTCCTTGAGCTGTCCCAGGAACCACGGATCGAAAAAAGTCAGCTCGCTAATTTCTTCCGAGCTCGTTCTCCGCGTAAACGGAATATATCCGGAACTGGTTACTTAATCCCCTCGGCGTCACTTGAGTTCTTTGGTACCTTCGCAACATCCAAAACCACCCGCTCCCAACGGCTTTCGAAAACGATTCCTGAAAGTCCGCCTTCATCTGAATGGGAAGTATGGAACCTGCGATCCCGGAAACTCCTGAAAAGCAGAACGAGGAATCTGCACACACTACACACAAAGCAAACGGGAATCCTCATAAGAAAAAGGACGAGAAAGACAAGGACGCAAGAGAACTGACCTTCGTGACCGCACAGTCCATGGATGGCTCAAAACTAGCAAGGTGCCTTTCGTTGGGAATCTGGTCCAAAGTGCAGCTTTATAGAAAAACCAGTGACCTTTGAAGCCAGCGCCGACGATCATCTGGATAACCATCACTTCTCAGATTTACTGCAAACTGGACGTTGGAGCCACCGCATTCAACACCTTTCTCTCGGCTCTAGCTTGGTCCCGCGGTCTCTCGTATCCTTTTCTGTCAGGATCTGAGCTGGTGCTACTGTGGAAAAGTGTGAACAAACCCATGGGGTCGATGTTCTCGATCAAGCAGATGATGACACAAGTTGTCAGCGGGGTCCCCCTTAACTCCTATTTCGCACTCCTTCCAACCACGCCAAGCAAGGACTTCTCAACCGAGACCTGTGAAGTGATGCTCGCTGTCAAGCTTTAAAATAGATTTGGGCTCCTCCTCTTGTTGTACGCATTACCCCCTCCGATCCGATCCGTGGGTATGCGTGGAAGGAATCGGTGTAACAGCCGTTCGAGTCACTCCCTTTGAAATTCTCCGTTCTTCTTATCGGGCTTGGCTACCCTGGGACGCAAGCTTGAAAGCCTACGATGCTTATCGTAAGTCATAGAGGCCGGATACTTTGGTGCCGATGAAAGGTGTGGAACTCTTTTGGAACTGCAAGAGATCTCTTCCGGTCACGCAGGAGTTGAGATTTGGCAAGTGGATTTTACTTACCGTTCAGCCGCCATCGCTGCCTCTAGCAAACGCCTTATGCCGACAAATCCATTCCCCACACCGGGAAATGCGAGCGAGAATGCAGGCGCCGGCGGCACATCGACGCCTCGAAATCTAGCAGCTAGAGTCTCCTCCGCCATGAAATCCAGCTCCGAAACGCCTACCTCGGCTCGGCGCGGGCGCCCGACGCCTTTAGGGCTCCTCATACACCCTAATCGAAGATCGTTAATTAGAAGTATAGCCGATTGAGACGTATATTGTATAAATACGCATCCAGTACATTTATTGTATCGCCCACGTACACACACACACTCACACACACATACAACTAAGGCTGCATGATTGGTGACAAGTATGGTCGACCAGATATTATACAAAACCTCTTGAAAGACTATAACGGCTGGTGGTTGGTATTTCTACGTCCGAGGCCGTACGAAGTCTTTGATTTTGTTAAGCGTATAAACACGTGGGTCAAGCACTAATCTAACAATCAGGCCGCCCCCGCCAAACAACACTGGCATGGCAATGATCCGCCAAACAAAAACAACGAGACTAAGCTATGGGAGTGGCATCTCTTGGGAGTCCTTTGAATGGAATTTTGGATGTTTAGAAGAACAGCGTGCGTGATTGATTGATGGAACCACATTTGGGAACAAGTTGTGCCTTGTCCCAACGCGTTTGTTTTGGGCCGTTTAGTTACAAGCCGGTTTTAAGAACATTAGATTTACGGCCCAAAGCCAAAAGTTTGCCCAACAAACATTTAACAAAAAATGGGTGAGAGCATAAATTTGCCAAATGGTGGCTTTTTGGGGAGCTCGAATGTGCCAATTGCGGCATCTAGTGAAGGGCAGAAGGATCACAATGCTCCCATAAGTAAGATTCGTTGCTTTGTTATTCTTTTTTCCACCATAACATTGCCAAATAGCTAGACCGAAATTTCTGCCGTACGGACGGGGCGAAAGTGGACCACTCCTGGCCGCCTGGCGAAAGTACAACCGGTTGAGTAACCCAAGCTATAGCACAAACAAGTTTTACCACGCAAAAAAGTCCACTGGAGTCATCGCATCGGCCATCTAGTATTACTTAAAGCACCGCCCCCTTGCTCATCGCCTTTCATTGCCATTGCTCGCTCCTTCCTCGGCCCGATTTTTAGGTCACTATAAGCGCTTTGGCTTTGTTTTACCCTGTGTTCCCGGGGCGGGGCGCTGCCCGCGCGAGAGAAGGCGCGAGGGGAATTTCTTGGTGTCGCGCGCGCGGCCGCGATTTCTGGAGCGCCGAGGAGCCGCTCGGATGCCCGTCGCCAATGCAGATGTCGCCGCCGCGCCTCGCTCTCTCCAAGAATCCCTGCCTGGGGAGCGCGCACAACAGGCCCGGGATGCGGCATTCTGTCCAGATTTCGGGCGGGGCTGAGCTCCGGATGGTGTGATTGAGCACCGGATTGACGAGATTTTGCCAAGAAATCAGCCTCTCTCTCGCCCCGCTGCTCTCTTTGCTCTCGCTCCTCCTGCCGCGCCGCCGCGATGTGTCGTCTCAATCCCTGCGAGTGCGAGGAAGATAATCCTCTGATTGCCGCCGCCGCGGCAGCGCCAGCGCCAGCGCCTTCGTCAATCGTGCTCGTGCTTCCCAGCATCAACGATCCTGTCGTCCAGCCCGTGAAAGATTACGAATCGGAGCTCCATCGATGGCCAACATCCGCCGAGGTGGGTGTCTCTTGCCATAATATATTTTCTCTTCTTGGATCCCTCTTTCTTTCCTTGGCTGCATGCATTGCTTGCGGCCTTGATCGTGATTTTTCCAGGGAATTTTTTCCGTGCGGCGCTGTGCTGGTGTGTGCCTGTGGTACCATCACTCCCACGGCAGCCAGCGTCCATGGCCAGCTAGTTTGCTTGCTCGCGAGAATCACTGTGTTATTGTATTTTTTTCCCTCGGGATTTGATCTCCGATTTGGCTGTGATTTATATCCTTTGTTTTCATGTGGCATTTCTTTCCTCGGTCATACGGGCACGTTTGTAAATGTATTGCTTGCTTGCTTGCACCTCTCCTGCTGTGGATCCATCGGTGTCAGTCGCCCGCTATGCTCTGTGACAAGCTTGGACTGGAGGCCGTGTCGCGTTCGCGTGGATTTGTGTATGATATTGTACCGGCACCGGCACGGTGCCTGTGAGAGCGAGTCAGTCGGTCGCGACGAGCGGAAGAAAGAATGCGTGCTGTGACTTTGTCATGCGTGTGAGACCGAGGTAGAGAGCAAAGGCACTGATCGATCCTTTCTCGTTTTTTTTCCAAATGGAGCACAGGTTGTGGAGGAATTGAAGCAGATGAGTGGCATAGCGGGACCCATGGTGGTAATGGGTCTGCTTCTTTATGCCAGGTCTATGATATCCATGCTATTTCTAGGCCATCTCGGGAAGATGGAGCTCGCTGGAGGAGCTCTATCCATGGGCTTCGCCAACATCACCGGCTACTCTGTGCTGGCGGGGCTGGCCATGGGGATGGAGCCGATCTGCGGCCAGGCTTGCGGAGCCAAGAGGTGGCACCTGATGGGCATTACACTCCAGCGGACCATCCTGGTGCTCCTCTGCGTCTGCGTGCCCATCGCCAGCCTGTGGATCAACATGCAGCGAATTCTGCTGTGGTGCGGCCAGGACGAGGGCATCACGGCAATGGCGGGTACATACATACTCTTCTCGCTTCCCGACTTGCTGGCGCAGGCAATTCTCAACCCCCTCCGGATTTACCTGCGGACGCAGAACATCACCACGCCGCTCACCTGGTGCTCGGCGCTGGCGCTGGCGCTGCACGTTCCCATCAACCTGCTGCTGGTGATCCACTTGAAGATGAGGATCCGCGGGGTGGCGCTCTCCGCCGCATTGACCGACTTCAACCTCGTCATCTTCCTGGTGGGCTACCTCCGCATCTCGGGCAAATACAAAAGGACGTGGGACGGCTGGTCGCGGGACTCGCTCAAGGACTGGCGCCCGCTTCTCAACCTGGCCATCCCCAGCTGCATCAGCGTGTGCCTCGAGTGGTGGTGGTACGAGTTCATGATCATCGTGTCGGGGCTGCTGACCAACGCAAAGGCGGCGGTGGCGTCCATGGGCATCCTCATCCAGACCACGGCGCTCGTCTACATCTTCCCCTCGTCGCTCAGCCTGGCCGTGTCGACGCGGGTGGGCAACGAGCTGGGCGCCAACCGGCCGGCCAAGGCCCGCATTGCGATGATGGTGGCGCTGGCCTGCGCGGGGGTGGTGGCGGTGCTGGCCATGACGTTCACGACGACGATGCGGCATGTGTGGGGGGGCATGTTCACCAAGGACGACTCCATCCTCTCGCTCACGTCGCTGGTTCTGCCCATTGTTGGGCTGTGCGAGCTCGGGAACTGTCCGCAGACAACTGGCTGTGGGGTCCTCCGGGGCTGCGCGCGGCCATCGACGGGGGCCAACATCAATCTGGGATCCTTCTACTTTGTGGGGATGCCAGTGGCGATGGCTCTTGGGTTCTTGTTTAATGTCGGGTTCCCTGGGCTCTGGCTGGGCCTGCTGGCGGCACAAGGGACATGTGCGGCCCTCATGATGATTGTGCTGATGCGGACGGATTGGGCTCTGCAGGCGGAGAGAGCCAAGCACTTGACGTGCTCGGTGGATGCTGCTCCTGCTGCTGCTTCGAGTCCCAGGAATGACGAGGAGGAGATGAGCTGCATCATGAGCAGCAGCAACAGTGGCAGCACCGCCGCCGCCGCCACCGCCACCGCCACCGCCACCATT
The DNA here is from genome assembly GCF_000143415.4 of Selaginella moellendorffii. Taxonomy (NCBI): domain Eukaryota; kingdom Viridiplantae; phylum Streptophyta; class Lycopodiopsida; order Selaginellales; family Selaginellaceae; genus Selaginella; species Selaginella moellendorffii. Next base: position 404,947 of record NW_003314309.1, read on the forward strand.
ACGAGCAGCGCCACTAGTGTGCTCAGTGCTGCTGCCACCAACAACAACAGCAGCAGCAACAGCAATGTTTGCAAGGCAGTGGATCATCGCCACCATGAGACGACTTTTAGAGTTGATGAAGACGAGGCGGCCGTCATATCGGTGAAGGTGATGCCCCTGGTGGAAAGTGAAAGGGAGCACGGAGACAAGCTTCCTCCCCTTCTTCCTCCTCCCCCGCCTGCCGCTGCTCCAGCTGCTACTGTTGCTCATCATCATCATAATCATCTTCGTCAACCATATCATCATCAACAACATCATTATCAACAGCAGCACCAGCAGGAAACTACTGCGGCAGCAGCGGCAACAGCAGCAGCTACTTGAAGGAGGCGGACAGGGACAAGAGGGGATCAGATCTAGATACTAAAACCGGTAATGGCGGGGGAGGCTGGTTGGCCGGCTGGCTGCTGCAAGAACACTTGTGTCGTCGAATCTGCGTCATGCAAAAGGTGGTGGAAGGCTCTCCTTGAGTCATGGATGGGTGGATGGTTGGATGGGTATGTGCGTGCACAGGGTGACTGGTTTTCTTTTTGTGCGTGCAGTGAGAGGCAAGAAGCGAGCCTCTTGGTCTCGGTGTCGCCATCCAGAAAAGTTGCGGCTTTAAGTGTAGCTAACTGGTGTGGATTACACAAAAGAGAGAGAGCAGCTTCTTTTCTTGTTTTTCGTGTGCGGGAGCTACACCTACAGTGGCAGCAGTAGCAGCACCACCACACCACCACTACCAACAGCAAAGAGTTCGCATCAGCACCAGTGCTCTCCAGCAGCTACAGCAATACTTTGCAACAAGCAAGAAAATTGATAAACGAGATTAGGCCGGTTTGGTACATTGTGGTTCCAGAGAAGTTGGCCCAGCACAAGTCACAATGCAAATTGCAGTATATGAGGGAAGATTGATCAGCAGCCAGCCATAAGAAGGCTAGCTACATTATTCTCAAAGTCCTTTTCTTTTCTTTTCTTCTTTTCATTTTTTTGGTTTTTCCTGGTGGGGGATGGATGGATCATTGGTGTAAGAGGAGGGGAAAACAGGAACTCCTCTCTTTAAAATTTCTGGAATTTGTTTATTTCCTTCTAGAGACTAAATGGTGGTGGTGATCGGTTAGATTGCCACTTGTATTTGTTTGGCATTTGATATATGGATGTATATGCCCAAAGGTATCATTCTTTTCTCCTAAAGTTCATGCCTTGCTTTCTTTTCTGCCAACCGAACACAAGAAGAAGGAAGTGCTGCTTAGGTGGGCTGTATAGTCGTCACGAGTTCTTTGCTCCTCGTATGGGAGGTGGGGGCTCCCATTGGATGGAAGTGGAGCTACTGCAAAACAAAGAAAGCCTTGTGTGTACTTTGGCCTTCTCTCCTGACGTGTGTGGAATTCACCAGCCAGCTTCAGCTCTGAACCTTTGTAACAAAGATTGGATAGAGATCAAGATCAAATCATATGATCAGTGAGGCTTAAGCTGTTAGCTTAGTGGCTAGCAAACAGATAGAGATGGATAGCATGCAAGACAATTGGTGGTGAATGATGAGTGGGGTGGTGGGTTCCCCACTGTGCTGCCAAGGCAAGGCATGTAGCACAGCCAGGAAAGAGTGATAGGAGAGAGGGCAAAATGTAGAGAAAGAAGAGGACAAGGGAGGCAAATGCAAATCAAAAGGACTGCCCTTCCTCCTGGCCTGCTGCTTCTAGATGGAACCAGCCAATTGCTATGCTCTCTTTTCCTTTTTTTGCGATCTTTTTTGCTGTATTTTATCACCCAATAGGAGAACAGCACACTGCAATCTTTTGTGTTTCTGCTGCTGCCACCCCAGCCACATCAGGAAGAGTTTATATGCCTGCGTGTGAGGGCCACACACTCACATCCTTGTGTACATTGCCCAACCCAAAAAATGACCAGAATTCAAGAATGCAAGCCAAAATTCCATACAATATTATTGTTGCTGTCCAAAAGGCAGAGCCGGCATGTAAATCTTGAGATGGGAAGGGTGTGGCTGCAACACAAAGAGAACAATGCACAATATCATGTCTCAAAATCAAAGCGAAAAGAATTTTGGTTTGTGCTGGCCACTTTAGCACTAGATAGTGCTAACAACAAAAATAAGCTAACAGTTTCGGGTCGCCACCTTTCTCCCTCAACGATTGCTAACCAGGATCTTGCTTGCTTGGTCTTGTTTTTTTCTTGTTGCTTGATTACTACCCACAAGGTGACAAATCAGGCACAAACTTTGTTGTTGCGTTCTTAATCTCAAATCTAAAGACATGAAAGAGTCAAACGAGCCCAGTTGAGACTGCTACTAGCTGCTGCCCGCCTGCTATTCCTAAAATCCTTGTTAAGCATCCCGCCTAAAACGCCTATAAAGTCGAGAGCACAACGACAAGGATCTTTGCAACACGACACTCGGCTTTCTACACCGACAAAATGTTTTGGGACTCGTCGTGTCGGCTGCAAAACTTCCAAGAATCCACAAGAGAAGGGCCACTTGTTAGTAATGAAATCACTTATAAGGGTGTTATAGCTGCTCAGCAATTTGGATTGTTTTGCAACACTAGAGATTTTGTAACTCAAACTGTGTCTTTTAGTGCCTCCTCCTTGGATTGAAAAAACTTAAAAGGAATCTATCTATCAGTGTTATACCGGTTTGACCACGCCTAGGACGCGAACTTTGATTCCTATGGAGACCTAAAAGACAAACTACTCTAGACACTCATATTATGTTATGTTGTAGCGTAGTGGGGTGTCAGTGTTTCTTCTTCGTATTCTTTTTAGCTCCTAAAAAGAAGGGACTGTGGATAAACTTCTGGAGTTTCTAGACATATTTTTGCTAGCTCAAGCACGGAACCAAGTACGCGATCGCTTGTCTTGCGGGGAGGCCTCACAAGCTTGGAAGACCACATGAAATCTGGTCAGCACACTTGATTCCACTCCAATCTGAACGGCTGCACGTTGCATCTTCTGCGGCAAGCCAGAAGTCACGCGAAAATCCACACTCAAGCCTTGAAAGTTGGTCAAGAGAGTCAAAAAAAGGATCTGGAAAACAGTGATAGTGGTGCGACAGTAGAATCATATAGCCACACTTTGTTCTTACCTAGGGAATTGGTGCTCAAGACCCCTGGTCAGTCAAGAAGCCACCTGGTAAAAATGCAAGCAATAATGCAACACTTGGAACGATCAAAGAAATTCTCTTTATCACAATCACATAGCTAGGTCTCTTGACCTTGGTGAATTTCACACTTTTTCCTTTGTGTAGTCAAAACTTTCCACACAATTCCTTTATGGAAGAAGAAAAAGAGAGAATTTGATTCTCTTACAAAGATAAAAGGGAAGAGAGGCGAGTCAAACGAGTTGGAGGAAGACAAATGCACCTAGTCTGTGCGTTTGTTTCTTGATAGCACCACCATTGCTACCACCACCACCCCCACCACCGACGACGCTTTGGATTTGTTTCTATCACTTGCCATACACGAGGACTTGCAAGGTTTTTATATTTGCCAGTCCCCACGTTCCATTCGACACTAGAATTCTAACATATTAGCTAGAAGGAAACATGTCAGTGTGATGCTACTGCTCCATTCTGGAATTGTTTCCTTCCATGACAGAAACCATCGCTCTCCAAGTTTAAACAATTTGCAGTGATGATCTACTACTTGACATCAGTTACCATGACGACCAGCTGATCAAATCAAGACTAACCAGATGGAGGTTGACAAGTTATGAACTATTGTTGTTTTCAAGTTGTCTTAAAACATCCATCCGGGCGCCTGGCCATCGCTATTTTCACCGGCCAATGCGTGGCGGGGCCAAATCCTAAAGCACAAATGGCCAGGTAGGCAAAGACGCGTTCCGTACACTTTGCCACCCACGTACGGAGGAAAGCGATGGCGAGACAGGTCGGGAGGACGAACAAAGCACGCCCGTCTTTTTGGAGACAGGCCCTTTGGTTGGTGCCTTGAGACGGGACCGCTCTTGGGCATGTTCCTTGGGGCAAAGAAAAAAAAAGGTGGAATAAAAGGGGGAAAAGGGGGGTTAAATCCATAATAAAGAATTTCATCTTTTTCTCGTGTTGTGGGACCTGGAAACCAAAGGAAGATTCTTGTTATTGCGGGGGAATTTTCGACCTTTGCCTTGATATTGTCTTGATTTTGCTAGACTTGAATAAGCCGGAAAATCATGAGAGGCAGATGGCGTGTCGAGAAAATGGTTACAAAACCTTTGACTTTCTGTAGATTGGATCATTTTCTTCTTTTTCCCCGGACCGCTTTCTAGCAACTGACTTTTGGAACCACGATGTAAAAAAAAAAAAACATAAAAGAAAAAAAAGGTTCTCTCACCTTTTTCATTTGTTTTTTAATTGATTAAATTTTGTCTGTAGTTGCATTCCCTTTGACCCCACATCAATTTCCCAGATACAAGTGTTTGTAAAATCTTCAAATACTTCTTTATTTTTAATGTTTAATTTTGTTCTTGTTTCGGCTCTTTTTTCTTGTGAGTGCTGTTGTAGCTGACTCGAAAGGAACAGAATCTCTTCCCACTCCTTGAGTTGAGTGGTGTGGTGGGCTGTGAGTACAACAGCACACAATGCGGCACCCACATTCTGCTAGAAAATCTTCTTTCCTCCAAGAAAACTGAAGAGAAAAAGCAAAAGCTTCAAATTTTTCTTTTTTCAAGAAAAAAGAAATGAAAAAGAAGTGGAAGGGACCTTAAGCACTATCTAGCAGCTACAATCATTGTGGAAGGAAATGCTGGATCCTCTATGGCAATCCTTGCAAAGTTTGTATCTCAGTGTTGTAGGGTGGTGGTGGAACTAAGAAAGAAACCACTGAATGGAGATCTCAAGCTTTCTCATAATAATAATATCAATGTTAACACTACTGTCATTGAGACGTAGTTACAAGAGAAGCTTCACAGATATCTCTCTTCTAATAATAACATCAATAGTAACAGTATTGTTGTTGATCAAGCATGGTGGGTCTAGCCAAGATTCTCAAAGCCTTTAAACTCCATCCACATTTTCTTAAAGCTGCGGGAAAAACAAACTTGTACAAAAAGAGCAGCGGGATTTCCTTGACTAGAAAGAAAAAACACCACAATAGAGATTTTTACTGGAACGGAGGCCGCTGTGATTTGAACAGCGCACCAAATTATCAAATCAGGAAAAGTCATTGCAGCGGAAAAAGAATCGTCCACCACTTCCCATTCAAGGACCATCGAAGTTTGAAAAAAATTTCGCGTCGACTTCGCTTTGTCACAAATCTCCATCCAGCCTTTCCTTTCCGGAGAAATGACCACAAACAGCACGCCAACCCACATAATGCAAGGGAGGATAGACAATGGATGCCCCGCTCGAGTACTCCTGGAAGGAAAAGATGAAAAGAGAAATACCTCACTGATCAGTCTGTCATTCACGGCCTGGACGGACAGACGGAAGAAAGAATCCAAAGGCTTGTGCACTGTCGTTTCAGTTGCAAGAGACGAGCCGGCTCGTAACAGAGTCTTTTCTCGTTTCTGTCCCCGCAAGGCCGTAGCGTTTGCTTATCTCTTCGCTCTGTCCCGATGGAAACTGTCCAGTCCTGTAAAAGGCCTTGTCAATACGTCAAAAAGGAGCCGGAAAGACAAGTTTCATACCTTTCCATGCTTGCTTGTCCGACACTCTGCGTCTCGTTCTCTGTTTTCTCTTTTGCTTTCTTAGTTCGGAAGCCGAGGGTCGTCGTACAGGACGACGGACTGCGATAGCTTGATGGATTCCAAGGGCCGAGATGGAGGAGGAACAGGAGGAGACGCTCCTTGGTTGGAGTTTTGGCCGCCTTCGCTTCGAGTGTGCCACCTCTTTTCCAGCTCGATCTCGTCCGCCTGTGTGGAGCTTGCCACCAGGTGTTGGTCCGATTCCAGCTCCTCGGGCAAGTTCTTGACGCTCCCGTAAGCCACTTGTTGCACAGGGGGACGATAATACACTGCGTACAGAATGAGCTGCAGCGTGGAGAGCAGGAAGCCAAGCCCATCCGATATCTGCAGAGTACGATAAAGAAAAGAAAGGCCAGTTCCATTATTGAGGCACCGTGGAAAGCAAAACAACGTGTATTTACCTTGCGCGTTTTTTTTACCGGGAGCTCAAGAGCTTTTGGATCAACTTACAATGACAAAGATGTCGGGTCCAAGTATACCATAGACAGTCCACGTAAAACCGCTGCAAAAGATGGCCAAGGAGAGGAGGAACGGCATGTATTCGACGCTCCTGGTTCTGATTACAAGGCCCTGCCGAGAAATCGTGTTTTTGAGTAAAGAAAACGTAGAAAAGAACATGACGGACCATGATAGACAAGGGAGCGGCATAAGCCAGAATGGAAGAAATAGTGGCAATCACGCCGGCAAAAGTTTCTCTCTTGCTCTGCCGAAGAAATGCCATTGTTATAATTATATCCATGGCGAAGAGGATGACGGTCGTGACAACCATTACTGTTGTCCTCGACTGGAAAAAACCAAATGGAGGAAACAAAGAAGGAAAAGAGAAAAACATCACCAAATCAAATTGAGGAATAAAATTGGAGAGTACCTTTCTTTCAGGTGGAGCGTAGATGAAGAACATGATAACGTAGATGGATTGCAACACCACCTGAATCGCACTGATAATAAAGAGGAGAAGGTTCTGGCTCGTGATGAATGGCAATGCATACCAAGCCCAGAATAAATTGCACAAGATCGTGGTTATATATGGGAGCACTGAGAAATTCTCAGTGTCCTTCCTCTTGTAAATCCGGTAGAATGTGGGTCTAGAAAAAACCAACCAAGGTAAAAGGACATAGGCATAAAACACTTTACATTGGGGCTAAACTGGAGAGAATCGTAGTGATGTTGCCTGTGGAGACAAAAGAACAAAAACCCTTTCGATCAGAGGGAATGTAGTTGCGCCCGCCGAAGATCTCACCAAGAACGCCAAATACGATCCTCAATTTCTTTGTCATTCTCGCAGCATCGTGATCTCTCTCCCGCCCAGACCTAAAAAGAAACTTCTTCCATTTTAGGGCTAGGGTTTAGGGATGAAGGTGCGATCGGCTGTGAAGAAGCTGTGCGAGCACTGCTACGCGGTCCAGCGAGGCCGCCGCGTCTACATTGTGTGCAAGGTGAATCCCAGGCACAAGCAGCGCCAGGGCTACTCCACTGATGCCGCCCCCGCCTCCAAAGAGCTGGAAAATTCGTCTTCAAAGGTATACATTCCCCCTTCCTTCTTTTGTCTGAGTTTGTTTCTAGGTGGAGCTCAAGGAGCCCGAGACTCAGCTGAGCAAGTAAGAACTCCACTCTCTTGTTAAACTTTTGTAATGCTGCAGGGATAGAAGCGGCTCTGGATTGTCTTGGTTCTTCTCCAAGTTCTCGCTGGAAAATGTTTTCATGAAGAGCAAATACTAGAATCTTTTTGTGAAGGAGATTAATCTCAATTAGTTCAGAAAAGTCTTTTATCTTAAATCATAAATAAAGGTCTATATATATTTCCATGGTATATTAATTAACCCAAAAACTTTAAGTTTATATATAGGAGTGAGTGGTCCGAGTTAAAATTAATTTGATGGTTACTAAAATCCTATTGTGCTAATATTAATATGAGTGATGGTGGATGTAACGGATGGGCTGGGGTTGACTTCACATCATCCCTTTTTTTTAGAATAATGGAAGACCATCAAGGTTCTTTTATGAATGGGCTAAGATTAGAAAGAATATCAGGAAGAAACATTGATGGATCTATAGATGATGTTAATTGTTTATAATCCCTTTGTACAAAGTGTTTTAATTGTTGCATATACACAATTTCTGGAGGATCGGTTTGCTAAATGTTGTGCCAAACCTCATAAACTTTGGGTCCAACTTGCCACAACACTTAATACAATCCTTTCCACTGAGCAAAAAACCTTTTAGATAAACCACATTTCATAACATGGGGAAAATAAACTAACACTAAGTCATTCATTTTGTATTCCACAGATGGATGATGGTGGGAGTTGTAGCACCATTGTTATCCCCTTTGTATGCAGCCCAAGAGATTGGTAGATTGTGCTCGGGCAAGTGGAAGAATGCTTATCAAATATTGATCCCACGATCTAACATTAGTAGCCTATAGCAATAGTGAAAGTAAACTCAACTACATTGATAGTATTGGATCATGATCATATAAGAATTTATATAATGAAGCACTAATGGAACTCTATACCCTTATAACATACACATACCAAAGAGATAGCAAATAACCATCATAATCTGAATGTTGAAAGTTCACATATTTCATGATTATTCATTTGAAGGTTCAAATGAGCCATTCCATTAAATCATTTGACTATGGATGATAAGCACTCATGAAAGTATGACATTTTCCCAAATGAGTGTATTCCCAAACAAGACATCAAAATGTGAAATGCCTCAGCTATAAATGTGGAACCATTATCCAAAAGAATCTACTCCAGACAGGAATGTTGGAACACCACTCGATTAAAGAGGAAGTAACTAACATAAGTAGTAGATGCGCTAGCAAGAGCACCAACTTCCACTCAACGAGTTAAGTAGTCAAAAGCAATAATGATATACTCACTACCAGCAGTCAGCCATGGAAAAGACTCCATTATATCAAATGCCACCAATTCAAACAAATAGGAAATTGCAATTAACTCCAACCATCCTTCCACAACATGAGGGGGAGTATTATAAACTTGGCACTAGACTTAGTTACACATATACTAGATAACATCATATTGCACCTCTAGCTAATAAAAAGACCTGCGCAACTTCTCGATCACGTGATGATATTCTATATGCCCGCCTATGATAGGAGAACTATGGTAGGTCTGAAGAATAAAGAGTAAAGGCACCACAAACCATAAATAATCATTAGGATCCGTCCCTACAAAATAAAAAAGATCATTCTTAAGGTGATATTGAGAATGTAAATGCCAAAGTGGCAAGTCATCAATAAATGATGCATGATTCTCAAATCTATTGCGAAATTTTCGAATCTATGATTCAATCTTTTGAGCCTTGCGAACCTCATCAAGAGAAAGTAAATCTTGCTTTACACTTGTGGACACTAAATGTAAAGTATAACAATTACTAATGGTATGGAATCCTCGTCCAAAAAATCCATAGATGCAGGAGTAATAGAATCATCAGAAAGATAAGAAGAGAGCGAAGAAGGAAGAGGAACTTGAGAAAGAGTATCAACATTAGTCATAAAACTCCCTAGATGATGAATAATATCAAAATTATATATCTGAAGTTTCAAAACCCATTAAACAATATGACTAACTAAGTTCTTCCGCTTCAATAATGAAGAATTGCAATATGATCACCTTTTAATAATGTCTAAAAACTATATAGACATGCATAAAGTTTCTCAAAACCCCAAATACTACTACTAAACACTCCTCTTTTGTCATGGAGTAGTTCACCTTTGCTAGTTGTAATGTATAGGTGATATATGCAATAGGATAACATTGACTAAGCATACTTGGGTTTTCTTGCATCAACACACCTCTAAGACTGATATCAAAAGCATCCATGAGCAAAATGAAAAGTTAAGTGTAATCAAGATATGCCAAAATTGGAGGAGTCGTTAATAATTCTTTGAGATCTGTAAATACCCACTCACAATCTATAGACCAAGTGAAAGATAACATTGATGATTTTAGCAATGCTGGTAACGGTGTAATGTGATAAAAAAGATAATCAACAAAATGACTGAGATACTACACCAAGAAGTGTTGTATATCATTCACACACTTTGAAGTAGGGAATTTTATAGCAACCATAAGTTTGTTATGATTAATTTGTAAACTCTCATGAGAAATGCGATACCCAAGATAAGTCTTGTTTTTAAACCCAAACACGCACTTTAACCACTTTAGCTTTAAACTAACTTCATGTAGTTAATCCAACATTTTACGAATATCATGGACGTGTTTCTCCCATGTCCCTTTCAAGTGGATCAAAACATCATTAATGAAGTTAAAAGTGACTTTTGGCATATCACAAAAAACCTCATCTATCATTTGTTAAAAAGTGGCTAAAGCATTATTCAAAATAAATGGCATCACTAAGAATTCGTACAACTAAATGGTGTATAAAAAGTAGTTTTAGGAATATCCTTTTCAACTATCGGTATTTACTAGTACTGAGAAGCAAGATTCAACTTGGTGAATTAATGACTTATCCCCAAATGATCCAAGAGATCAGAAGTGTGAGGAAGAGAGTATACATCTAGGAAAGTAATTATAATAGTGTAATATGTGGATTTTTAATTGAAAATTTAATCCATTCATTCGTTTGCTCTTTTTTATGATCTTAATTACATTTCTTTTTTATTATACTACTTTATTGTTGATAAAGGAGTGTGCCATTAAAGCCATAGATGTTGCTCTATTATCCTCAATATTGTTTTTGCTACTATGTCACATATTGATTATGCTTTTTATATCAAAGTTCATAAATAAGGTATTAATTTTTTAATTTACCATCTGATATTTTTTTCACTCTTTCTTTGACATTTCATTATGCTAGTATATAAGCTCTTCTGAGAAATCATCATACTGAAATTCAAGGATGTTTAACCTTAAATAACTTAAGACCCTTGGGAAATATAATGCACTCTTATTTATCAACCTTTTATCTCAAGTCGTTCACCCTTTAGTTATTTACATGGAATTTCTTTTTCATCTATAATACTTTCTTCTTTTAACACATTAATGATCTCTAATTTCATAATTTTCTTTTTTAGTCTAGTGTTAACTTGAGTGTTTTATGCCCTTCTTATATTGATATGGATAATGTGCTATAGTTGATGTAGAGAATGTGTATATAACTAAAAAATTTGCTTTTGTCTCAATTTTTTACTAATTTTGGTTTTAAATATTCTTTTGTTCCAAGGGTTATACCACTTATATTAGTGTTTTGAGTTAAGTGCTATTTTTAATTGTGATTGTTGCTAATTTATAGTTGTTATTGAGGAATTTATTTATTCCCTAAAGAGTGGGGTTTTTCTTTAATATTTGTATCTCAATTGGTGTTAAGGAGGTTGAGTGGTGTAAATATCTTCCTTATTTAATTTTGGCTTAAGTAATTTATAATAAGATATCTAATATTATCTAGTTTTTATATATGGACAGAGTCTCTTATAACATGAGGCCTCTTGTTATCTAAACCTTTAGCATATCATTTTCTTTTTCTTCTTTGTTTTATCAATACTTTACCCATTTTTTCTTCTTTCACTTTATTTTTTCTTTAATTTTTTCTACTTTCTCCTTTTAGTCTTGATACTTCAAACTTTTTTCTCTTTGGAGTATGGGATAGATAAGAGTTAGGTATCAATGATGAAGTGAGGATGACTGACAATAGTATTGGAGTAAACACAAATGATATGGATTGTGGAGTGAGGATGAATATAATGAGTTTGAATGAAATATCTAGCTCCAATGGAGTGAGATCAAGTGCATATGATAATAGAGTGAAGGTTTAGGCTAAAATTAAGCTAAAAGTATATAGCAAAAGTGCAAGAAGTCAAAACAAAACTAGTGCTTCATAACTTTTTTTTTCTTTTGAAAAGGGGATTATGAAAATATGAAGGACAAATGGACTATTGAGTCCAATACAATGTCAAATGAAGACAAATGTCATAAGTTTGAGTTAACATTAGTCTCAAAAGCTAACTAGAGGGATAACATATAATAGATTTTATTATTTGCTGTAGTAGTGTTTTATGGATTGTTGTTACCCTTGAAGTGTTTTGCTTTGGTTCACATGTCTTTGATGTTGGTTCAAACATTTATCACATACACATAGAATTGCAATTAATTCATCAGCATTTCAAAGTTGGTTACTCTTTATGCTATGGCTTTGGGTTTAATTTTGTCATAGGTTAGTGCTTTTATAAAAGTTTAAGTTTTTGTCATAGTTTATCATCACCCATTAGAAAGTTTTTAATATTTTATCTAACTTACCGTTATCAACTTTTCAGCTTCCAAATGGGAGGATGGTGTAAGGTTTATAAATACATATATGTATAATCCTAATGGGTAGATATTCTAATTATAGTAGTGTAGTATATAAATTTTCTAATTAAGAGTGAATTTGGTCCATCCATTATTGTTTATAAATAGGGGTTCTTACCTCAATTAATATATTTATTCACATATTTGAAGCACTTATATTTATGATATTTTTATTATTTATTGTTTATTTTTACTTTAATTTTCAAGAGTATTTCTAATACTTCTACAAGATAAAATATTAGAAAATGTGATTAATAAAAAGTAGTTTTAGATATATTTATAGATTTAGTAGCATCATTAGTTTAGAGTATTTATATTTAATTATAAGTTGTAGTTGAAGGGATATTAATAATTACCTATCTTGCAGTATCTTAATTTTTGATATTTTATATTTTATGATATCTTTAGAATGAATAAAAATCTAAAAATATTGCAACAAGTGTCACAACAAATATAAAGAATTTATATACTTTTCACCTAATTACTCCCTAAATCATAAATATGAGAGACATAAATATTTAGTGGTACATTTGAGAAGCTCCATCAACCAAAATTGGCCATAACCAAGGCCTTATAATCTTTTTCATATGGTGTTTAATGCTTAAGAATGCAAGATTTTGAATTCAAATACCATAAGTGGAAATTTTTTAATAGGACTATATAATCAAGAATATACTATTGATCGCTTAAGATGAGTGTTTTATTTATTGATGGTTAGCAATTATCAAAAAGTTCTAGTAAGGTATATTTAATTATTAATTTTATCAATAATTGTTTCAAGAAGGATATTTTATACACCAATGTAAAAGACCATTCCTATTATCAATAATACCTTTTATATAAGAAAATGGATAACAATAATCTATATTCCAATAGGAAAATGAGCTTGAACAAGAACATCTAATTAATATACACTAATCATTACTTCATTAAATATTTCATAAAGCATATTTTGTTAAATTAGCATCAAATTGATCACTATACTCATTAAGATTAAGTCTAGAATGGATACTTTTATTTCTTTCATTTAGACATGATGCATCTAAGATGTAATTTGATATAATGGAATAAATTCACAAGTTGAATAAAAATTGAACATTGAAAATTGATAATTTATGAATTGAGAAATTATATTACAATTGTTTTTAAATACCTACCACATGGATGAAGAGGATCGACATTATCACATTAAGCTCAATAATCATAAATCTGAAAATTATATACATTGTTGTGAAATAGATATCAACTTGGATTTTTCTAGTGGGATTTTTCTACCAACTTGCTGCAACACCCGATATGGTCCTTTCCACTACGCAAGGAGCCTTTTAGATAAACCACATACCGTAAGATGGGGAAAACGGACTAACACCAAATCATCCACTTTGTATTCCGCAGGTGGATGATGATGGGAGTTGTAACACCGTTGTTGTCTCACTTGTACGCGGCCTAAGTGTTCGGCAGACTCTACTCGGACAAGTGGAAGAATGCTTGTCAAATATTGATCCCATGACCTAGCATCAGGAGCTCGTGGCAATCGCGAAGGTAAACCCAGCTCTGTTGATAATATTGGATCATGACCATATAGAAGTTTATATGGTGAAGCACCAACAGAACTCTGCACCCTTGTGACATAGGCATACCGAAGAGACAGCAAATAACCATCTCAATCCGAATGCTGAAAGTTTACATACTTCGCAATCATCCCTTTGAATGTCTGAATGAGCCGTTCCACCAAACCATCTGATTGTGGATGATAAGCACTCGTAAAAGTGTGGCGTATCCCCAACCGAGATGTCAAAACATGAAATACCTCAACCATAAATGCAGGACCATTATCTGAAAGAATCCGCTTTGGACAAGAATGCTGGAACACCACTCGATTGAGGAGGAAGTATCCAACAGCAGTTGCAGAGGCGCTAGCAAGAGCACCAACTTCCACCCAATGAGTCAAGTAGTCAGAAGCAATAATAACATACTCATTGCCAGCAGTCGATCATGGAAAAGGTCCCATAAGATCAAACGCCACCAACTCAAACGGACGGGAAATTGCAATTGACTCCAACCGTCCTTTCGCAGCACAAGGGGGAGTATTACGAGCTTGGCACCAAACGCAGCTATGCACATACTGAATAATATCACGTCGCATCTCCGGCCAATAGAAAGACCTGCGCAGCTTCTCGGTGACACGACGGTGTCCCATATGCCCACCTAGAACAGGAGAATCATGGTAGGCATGGAGAAACCGTGGAATAAACACCGAAGGCACCACCAACCGTAAATGATCATCAGGATCCATCCCCACAAAATAAAGAAGGCCATTTTTAAGGCGATATTGAAAATGCCGGAAAGGCAAGTCATCAGCAAGTGATGCAGGATTCTTAAACCCATCTCGAAGCCTTCGAATCCACAGCTCAATCTTTTGAGCCTCACGAACCTCATCAAGAGAAGGTAGATCTTGTTTTGCGCCTTGTGGACACTGAATGTCAAGGACAGCAACCGCCGACGGCACAGAATCCTCATCTAGAAAATCCACAGATGCTGGAACAATAGGTTCGTTAGAAACATGATAAGTGAGTGGAGAAGGAAGAGGAGCTCAAGAAAGGGCATCAGCATCAGCCATAGAACTCCCTGGGCGATGAACAACATCGAAATCATATATCTGAAGCTTCAAAGCCCATCGAGCCATACGACCAACCAAGTTCTTCCGCTTCAATAATGAAGTAACAGCAGCATGGTCACCTTCAAGTAACGTCCAAGAACCATATAGATATGCATGAAGTTTCTCAAAACCCCAAATTGTTGCTAAACACTTCTTCTCCGTCGTGGAGTAGTTCATCTCCGCTGGTTGTAATGTACGGCTTATGTATGCAATGGGATGGTGCTGACCAGGCACATTCGAGCTCTCTTGCATCAACACACCTCCAAGACCAATGTCAGAAGCATCCACGCGCAAAATAAAAGGTCGAGTGTAGTCAGGATATGCCAAAACCGGAGGAGTTGTCAATAGCTCTTTGAGATCCACGAACGCCCACTCACAATCCGGAGACCAGATGAAAGATGACGTTGATGACTTTAGCAACGCTCGCAATGGTGTAGTGCGATTGGAAAAATGATCCACAAAACGACTGAGATACTGCACCTTACCCAAGAAGCGTTGCACATCATTCACACACTTCGGAGTAGGGAACTTTAGAACAGCCACAAGTTTGTCAGGATCAACTTGCAAACCCTCACGAGAAATACGATACCCAAGATAAGTTGTGTCTTTGGACCCAAACATGCACTTTGACTGCTTCAGCTTTAAACCAACGTCGCGTAGCCGATCCAACACTTTACAAACATCACGAACGTGCTCTTCCCACGTCCCTTCCGAGTGGATCAAGACATCATCAATGAAGTCAGCAGTCACCTCTGGCATATCGCAAAGAACCTCGCCCATCATCCGCTGGAAAGTTGCTGAAGCATTGTTCAAACCAATCGGCATCACCAAGAACTCGTATAAACCAAATGGTGTACGAAAAGCAGTCTTAGGAATATCTTCTTCGGCCATCGGTACTTGCTAATACCCAGAAACAAGATCTAGCTTGGTGAACCAATGACTGCGCCCTAGACGATCCAAGAGATCAGCAGTGTGAGGAAGAGGATACACATCTGGAATTGTCACTTCGTTTAACGGACGATAGTCGATGTAGAAACGAATACTCCCATCAGGCTTCATCACAAGATGAGGTTCACATGTCCAAGGACTCCGCGACTTCCGAATAACACCCTTCTCCAACATCTCCTTGACGTTTGCACGTAAAATCTTGATCTCCTTGAGTGACCGACGATGAACAAGAACTTTGATTCGACGAGCATCCCCAGTTGGAATGGGATGACATGTGGCAATCTTGGCCCCAGACGATAGGTCAAATTCAAAGAGATCAGAATACTCCTTCATGAGCTGGTCAACAGCTGCAACACAAAGATTATCGGAGGGATCGGAAAAGGGAAGAGCAGAACAAGATGAAAACATAGAAGGAAATAGTGGGGGAACAAAAGTAATGGAAGCAGAGGTAGAAGTAGAAGGACGAAGAGGTATGAAAGTGAGAGGAATGGATGAAATATAAGGAAGTATGAGACAAGGGGGAGAAGCCTCAAAGTCACACCTGGCATGATTGTGCTGCAACCAATCCATACCAAGAATGAGATCAAAAGCTTGACTCGGCACCACCTGCAACGACTGTAACTCAAGCTCGAGATCGCCCATACGCACAACCAGGTCTGCCTCATCTCGTGCACATACATGTGTATGGCCGTTGCCATAAAGAATGAAAACTGGATCTGCCGCACGACGCAAGTGTAGATGACAACGTGTGGCAACAGGTCGAGCAATAGAAGATAAACTCGAACCTGTATCAACCAACACGGAGAGAAGAATAGGAAACCTCTTGTTATAAAAACAAGCTTGGAAAGTAAACACTGGATGAATCGGTGCTGAGTGAACCCCTTGATGATACTCCCGAAAGAAAGATGGAGGGGTCACTAACTTATTCGCGCAAGATCCCTCCATTACTCGCGCGACTCTTCGTTTCCCGGATGCACCTCGGTATCCAAACCTTCCACTGTAGCAGCACCAACGGGACGTTGCTGACACCAAGGTCTCCACCCAAGAAATGGAGGTCGCTGTAAGTAACCAAAGGGAACGACTCGAGAGATGATCCGTTGGGGTTCAAATATAGAGGGAAAGGGCCTATAAACAAGAGTGCACCCCCTTTTCCAATCGGTTAAGGGTCTTGGGATATTTGGGGTTAAGCGTCCTTGGGTTTGAATAGTACTAGGCTGGGTGACCTCCCGGGAAGTCCAAACTCAAGAGCTTACAGTCACCAATCTGAAAAGCACCGACAACGCCAATAAGTATGACCAACTTCATCACATGCCCAGCAACAAACATCACGGCCACGACCATGTCCTCGCCCTTGTCCTTGGACTCGAGTAGCAACAGCATCAACCTCCATAGGAACAGGATCATCACTCATAGGAAGTGGAGCTGAAGGACGTATAGCGAAAAGTGGAAGAAGTGATGTCTCATAATGTTGTGCCAAGCGAAGAGCATCGTCAAGAGTGGCAGGAGCAAGTGCATGCACAAGTCTGACAAGATCTTGACAAAGTGTTGGCCACAACATTCCTAGCTTGATCCGCTCCGACATATTGGGCTCCGCACGAAGCAAAAGACTTCGGAAACGAACGCCAAATTGCATCACCGACTCAGATGGCCTTTGGCGAAGACGATGCAATTGTTGGAAGGCATCGTCACAATCATTAGCATGTCCGAAAGTGCGTTTGAAGACGTATGGAAGAACACTCCAATCCCCACGATCCACACCAATGTACCATTGCAACGCTGTCCCTTGGAGACACGTGGGAAACTCACGCAAACATTGAGCATCATCCCAAGAATGATATGTGGCAATCACCGTGAAGTGATCGAACCAATGGTACACATCATCCCCAAGATTCCCACGAAAGAACTTTGGCCGATCGCGAGGATTGGCACCAAGAGCAAGAGGAGTTGAACCATGTGCTGTGAATGTCACCATTAATTGAGTTTGGTTGTTCAATTGCAAGCGCATAGCATCAAGCAATTGAACCAACTGCTGCTCTAGAGTCAAGGAGGAGATTGCGGATCGGCCATGAAGATGAACGAAAAAGAAAAAGCAAAAGAAGAGAAATGACAAAAAGCTGGAAAGAAATGGTAGATCTAGACAATGCAAAATGCTAGATCTAAACTAAAATCCTGAAAGGAAAGAATAATAAAAGGGACAATCAAAGGTGCCCCTCACCTCCACCAATGTGAGTGCATGGAATATGGAAAGGGAATACAGAAATGTGTATATCAATTAGCCCAAAAACCTTAGCTTATATACAGGAGCGAGTGGTCTGGATTAAAACCAATCTGATGGCTACCAAAATCTCACTACGCTAATATTAGTATACGGCATCGTAGTTGTACACTTGGCCCTCACACACACACACACACACACACACATATATATATATATATATATATATATATATGTATATATGTATATATATATGTATATATGTATATATATATGTATATATGTATATATATATATATGTATATATGTATATATATATGTATATATATATGTATATATGTATATATATATGTATATATGTATATATATATGTATATATATATATATGTATATATATATGTATATATGTATGTATATATGTATATATGTATGTATATATATATATATATGTATATATGTATGTATATATGTATATATGTATGTATATATATATATATATGTATATATATGTATATATGTATGTATATATGTATATATGTATATATGTATATATATATGTATATATGTATGTATATATGTATATATGTATGTATATATGTATATATGTATGTGTATATGTATATATGTATGTATATATGTATATGTGTATATGTGTATATAT